>NC_092742.1:123927065-124227065 GCF_047496795.1 Chiloscyllium punctatum | reverse complement strand
CTCATGACCACAAATGGTTTAGTGTGATAGATTTAAAGGATGCCTTTTGGGCTTGTCCCTTGGCAGGGGAAGGTAGGAATTTGTTTGCCTTTGAGTGGGAAGACCCTAAGACAGGACAGCAACAGCAATACCGGTGTACTGTGCTTCCCCAGGGGTTTATGGAATCCCCAGATTTATTTGGACAGATGTTAGAACAAGTATTGGAGAAATTTAGCAGCCCCAAGGGGACTACCCTGTTGCAGTATGTAGACGACCTCTTAGTAACAGGAAAAAGAAGAGAAAGAGTAGTAGAAGCCACTAACAAATTATTGAATTTCCTGGGTCAGCAGGGACTGAGGGTATCTAAAAACAAACCACAATATGTGGAGCAAGAAGTGAAATACTTGGGACATTTAGTTAGTGAGGGAAAGCGAAAGATAAGCCCAGAACGGATAGAGGGAATAGTGGGAATGCCGCTGCCCAGCACTAAACGGGAGTTACACAAATGTTTGGGTCTCACGGGTTATTGCAGATTGTGGATTGATTCCTATGTGCAGAAGACTAAGAAATTATATCTCAAACTATTAGAGGGGGAACCAAAATGTAACAAAATGATGATGCGAGAGATTATGGCTGTCCTACACCAAGGCAGCCATTGGGGAGTACAAGCAATGTGTGATTTGGTTCTTAGGGAATATGGATGTAAAGGAATATATACAATTGCTAAACAAATATGTGAGGGATGTATCATATGCAGAAAGGTAAATAAGAAAGTCTTGAGAAAACAGACCCCAGGAGGAAGAGATCCAGGATTGAGACCTTTCCAGAGTATACAAGTAGATTATACTGAACTCCCTGGGTAGGCAGACTAAAATATATGCTAGTCATAGTAGATCATTTATCTGGTTGGGTTGAGGCATACCCCCTAGCTACCGCCACTGCGAGTGGAGTGTCTAAAACAATATTGGAGCACATAATTCCCCGATATGGGCTCGTGAACCATATTGATTCCGACCAAGGAACTCAATTTACCTCTAAAGTGTTACAGGGGGTAATGAAAGGGTTGGGAATTTCCTGGGAGTTCCATACTCCATGGCACCCACCATCATCAGGAAAGGTTGAGAGAATGAACCAAACACTCAAATGACAGCTCTCTAAACTGATAATAGGAACCAGACTCCCTTGGATCAAATGTTTACCCATAGCTCTCTTGCGAGTACGAACAGCCCCAAGGAAAGATTTGGGACTATCCCCCTATGAAATCTTATTTGGATTACCTTACTTGGGAACGAATGGAGAATTGCCAAGTCCCGAAACTTAAAGATTTGTTTTTAAAGAAGTACATACTGGGCTTGTCCTCCTCTTTGTTTTTCCTCAGGAAACAGGGTTTATTGGCACAGACTCCAGCCCTTGAATGCACCATTCATCCCATCCGGCCGGGCGATTGAATCTTAGTAAAATCATGGACAGAGACTAAATTGCAGCCGGACTGGGAAGGGCCGTACCAGGCTCTTTTGACCCCTGAAACAGCGATAAGGACAGCAGAGAAAGGCTGGACTCACTACACTCGGATCAAAGGGCCAGTGGACCCTCCAGTTGAGGAAGACGTCTGGACAGCCGAATCAACGCAAGATTCGCTGAAACTCAGGCTAAAGAGACTTTGAGTAACTGATTATACAGTGGCAACGCGAGCGCGGGATTATTTCTGTAAGATTGTATATTCAGCATGATGTTTAGAATACTGGGAATGCTGCTCGAGATATGATGCTAGCCCTTTTAGTATTGGGATTTTGTCAAATATCATTTTCATATGTATTATTAACGGTCCCCAAGTCTGATAATCCACAAGTAATAGATGCTGATGTATGCAGCTTAGTAAATTGTGGGGACGTAGATAATCAGAGACAGTACCGCAGCTCTGAGATACATCTTAAGTCCTATGGGGATAGCCTTGGGGATGGTACTTAGTATAATGGTCTCGTCACAGTACGCCAGGCCCCCTTCCGACCAGCTCGTGATTGTCCTGATAAAAAGTGTAACCCAATATACCTAACGATAAGGAAAACCACATGGCACGAAACAATCCTGGTGGTGGGGGGTGGGGCACCTATGAGATACAATGAAATGAAATGTTTGGGATAGAAATGAAAGCAAATGGGAAGGATTTCTTGGGCTATTGTTTTTGAATTAGTGTAGGACAGGGAAAACGGGTAGAACTACTGGGTAATAAGATACAATCTTTCACCCCTCCCGCTGATCCTAAAGTAGTAAAATTTATAGAGGTAAAGGACTTGAAACAGAGCATTGAAATAGAAACTGGGTACGGGGATGCAAATGCCTGGGTTGAATGGGTAAAGTATACTGTAAAAAGTCTGAACAAGAGCAATTGCTATCCATGTGCCTCCGGTCGGCCAGTGGCCCAGGTGGTTCCCTTTCCGCTCAGGTGGAAGGGAGACAGGAAGGGCATGAAATGTATGATAGCCCTGTACCAGGATGAGACTGCATGGAATGATAGGAATTGTACCTCCCTATCTCTGATGTTCCCTCCCTTGGAGAAGAATGATGTAAAAGTTCCCCCCCTGTTTTCTGCCGCAGTTGGAAATCACACATCGTGTGTGTGTAGACGAGGTACAAGTCAGTCGAAAGATTTGGGGGAGCTGAAATTATGTACAGAAATTAAGAATGTAACCGAAATGGAGAAGGGAGGGAACTACTCAGCATTAAAGGTTCCCCGAGCGGATCTGTGGTGGGACTGTGGAGGCAAAATATAGAGACCCACCCTCCCTCCGGATTGGAGAGGGATATGTGCAATTGTACAATTGGCAATTCCATTTACCCTGGCATTTGAGAAGGAAAAGATAGGAGGGAAAAAGGGAAGGGGTAAGAGATTACTGTTAGACACTTCTTTCGATGACAGGATTTATCTCGATTCGGTAGGAGTCCCTAGGGGGGTACCTGATGAATTCAAGGCTTGTAACCAGATTGCAGCAGGCTTTGTGTCAGCTCTTTTTTGGTGGGTAACAATTAATAAAAATGATCATACCCTGTATACGAGGGCTCACCCAAAGACTGATTGAAACAGCCTTGATGAAACAGGTGCCCCTAAAAGAAAAATGCAGAAGATAACAAATGGTAATTAAAGAAAAGGGGGAAATTGTGGGATATAGGTAAATTAATGTTACTTCTGCAATTCTGCAATTCCATCTTACAAAGTAAAATGAACTCACACCAGTGTGTAATTGTTTTAGCCAAGAGCTGAGTCAACAAGAATGGAAATGATGTGGAGGAAATATATAATTGTTTTTGTATTAGCTAAAACTGTATGTCAGAAGGTAGACATTATGGGCAAGTAGATAAGATGTTGTGAGGGGATGAAGTTAAGCTAGATACGCCTGTACAAACAGTAGATATAAACATGTGCTTCCCACTTTTACAAAAACACAGGAACAAACCCCAATTAAAAGGGTCATAGGGATCAGAACGGCCTCGGGAAAGGCACAGATGAAGGGGGTAGATAATGATGAAGAAAGAATATGCCTAACAATGACCTACAGCAGGATGAGGTCAAACAGCCTTGTGAGGCCAGGAATAAGCATTTTGTCACAGACAAGGCCGGATAAGGCAAGAGATAAACAGGGGTAATGGGGGCCGGTCTTAGGGAAGTGGACGATGTAAACAGGGGAGGGAGCAGTGTAAAACAATAGACAGCAAATCATATAAATGTTGTGTATGAATTGAATTTGGTGTGTGTATGTCCTCTGCCTTATAGGCACTGGACATCACACCCACTTGCAAGTGTAAAATAAATGGCACTACTGATTCAGATCTTGTCTCGGACTGAAATTATTGAAGTGAGTGGGCTTTGTTTCTCACACCTACCATTCAATAAGATCATGGCTGATCATTTCGTGGATGCAGAACCATTTACCCACGTTCTAACCATATTCCTTAATTAATTATTTTTTTTAAAAAAAACGAACAGCTTTGAAAACGTTCATTGAACTAGCATCAACTACTTCCCTGGACAATGCACTCCATCGAGGTCAAGACGTTCCTTCTCAATTCACTCCTAAATTTGCTGCCTCTAACCTTATGGTGATGCCCTAGCTTCATCTGCTAGTGGATACATCCTCTCTACTTCTATTTTATCCATTCCATTCATTATTTTATATCTACCATTCTTCTGAATTCCAATGAATATAATCTCAATCTACTCAGTCTCTGTTAAGCCAACCCCCTCAACTCCGGGATCAACCTAGTTAACCTCTCTGCACCCCCCCTCTAGTGCCGGTATATCCTTGAGCTACATGCAGATCAAAGGAGATAAAAACTACATGCAGTACTCCAGGTGTGGCCTCACCAGCACCCAATACAGCTGGAACATAACCTCTGCTTTTAAACACAATCCCTTCAGCAATGAAGGACAAAATTTCATTTGCCTTCTGAATTGATTGTTATACCTGGTGACCAGCCCTCCTGCAGAAGGATGTTCAGGCGCCTCTGCATTGCAAATAATGTAACTTTTTTAAAATTCAAGTAATAATCTTTTTATTAATGTTACTCCAACCAAACAGTATGACTTTACATTTATGAACATAATATTACACTTGCCAAACCATTGCCCACTCACTCAATGTATCTATGCTCCTCTGCAAAGTTTCCCAGTCCTCCGCACACTTTGTCCTGCTACTCATCTTAGTCTCATGTGCAAACTTTGACACCCTACATGCGTTCCCGAACACCAAATCATCTGTATCAATTCTAAATATTTGCAGTCCCAACACTGATCCGAGAGGCACATTACTAGTTACTGATTGCTAGCCAGAATAAGGCTTATTTATCCCCAAGCTTTGCTTCCTGTTAGTCAACCAATCTTCTATCCATGCTAATACACTATTCCAAGCACCCTTATATAATGCAACAGCCACTTGCGTGGCACCTTGTTGAAGGCCTTTTGGAAATCCAGGTACACCGCATCCACTGGGTCCCCGTTGTCCACCTTGCTCGAAATGTCTTCATAGAATTCCAAACAATTTGTCAAGCATGACCTTTCCTTCATGAATTCATGCTCTGTCTGCCCAATGGGACAATTTCTATCGAGATTCCCTGCTATTTCTTCCTTGATAATAGACCCAAGCATCTATCCAACTGCAGAGAATAAACTAACTGGTGTAGAATTCCCTATCTTTTGTCCACCGCCTTTTCTTACAGTCCTTCCTTTTCACTGGAATATGCTTTTGCTGTGCACTTCCTAAAATGTCTTTGAAAATCTTTCACTGCTCATCAACTGTCCCACCATAAAATCTTTGTTTCCAGTCTACTTTATCCAGGTTCTCCCTCATTCTATTTTAGTTCCCCGTGATCAAGAACAGGACCAAAGTATTAGATTTTATCTTCACACTCTTCATATGTATTCTAACATCAACCATACAGTGATCACTTCTTCCAAGAGGATCCCTAACTCTGAGGTCAAAATTATTCCTGTCTCATTGCACAGGAGCCAGATCTTGGATAGCTTGCTCCTTGTCGGTTACATTTCATACTGTTAAAAAACTATCATGGATACACTTAATAAACTCCTCAAGGCTACCCTGACTGAGCTGGTTCGACCAATCTACATGTAGATTAAAATCACCAATGGTAATAGACATGCCATTTTTACAGGCATTAGTTATTTCTTTGTTTATTGCCCATCCCAATGTGATGTTATTATTTGGCCTACACACTGTGCCTATCAGTAACTTTCTTGTTAGAATTTTGAAAGCATCATTCCTGTTTCTCCTAATGTACAGCAATAACAACAACTACTTGCTTTGTATGGATTCTTTCACAATGGCAAATCTCCTAAGGTGCTTCATGGATGATCAAAACATTGATTAAGGAGAATGATTTTAAAATACATCTTAAAAGAGAATAGCGAAGGTTAGGGAGGGTTTTCTGCCCTTGACAGCTCCAACTGTGGAGTGATGCAGGTGGGGTGGGTTGGAAAGGGAATGTGCAAAGGGGAAATGGAGGAGCGTAGGCAGTGTATAAGGGAGAAGATTTGTAGCTCGGGTGCTCGTTGTTGTGGTTCTGTTCGCAAGCTGGGAATTTGTCTTGCAAACGTTTCGTCCCCTGTCTAGGTGACATCCTCAGTGCTTGGGAGCTTCCTGTGAAGCGCTTCTGTGCTGTTTCCTCCGGCATTTATAGTGGCCTGTCTCTCCTGCTTCCGGTTGTCAGTTTCAGCAGTCTGCTGTAGTGGCTAGTATATTGGGTTCAGGTCGATGTGTTTGTTGATAGAGTCTGTGGATGAGTGCCATGCCTCTAGGAATTCCCTGGCTGTTCTCTGTTTGGCTTGCCCTATAATGGTAGTGTTGTCCAAGTCGAATTCATGTTGCTTGTCGTCTGTGTGTGTGGCTACTAAGGATAGCTGGTCGTGTCGTTTCGTGGCTAGATGGTGTTCATGGATGCGGATCGTTAACTGTCTTCCTGTTTGTCCTATGTAGTGTTTTGTGCAGTCCTTCCATGGGATTTTATACACTACATTAGTTTTGCTCATGTTGGGTATTGGGTCCTTCGTTCTGGTGAGTTGTTGTCTGAGAGTGGCTGATGGTTTGTGTGCTGTTATGAGTCCTAGTGGTCGTAGTCTGGCTGTCAGTTCAGAAATGCTCCTGATGTATGGTAGTGTGGCTAGTCCTTTGGGTTGCAGCATGTCCTCGTTCCGTTGTCTCTCCCTTAGGCATCTGTTGATGAAATTGCGAGGGTATCCATTTTTGGCAAATACCTTGTATAGGTGTTCCTCTTCCTCTTTTTGCAGTTCTGGTGTGCTGCAGTGTGTTGTGGCCCTTTTGAATAGTGTCCTGATGCAACTTTGTTTGTGTGTGTTGGGGTTGTTGCTTTCATAGTTTAAGACTTGGTCTGTGTGTGTGGCTTTCCTGTAAACCTTTGTGGTGAATTCTCCATTCGGTGTTCTCTGTACCATCACGTCTAAGAATGGGAGTTGGTTGTCCTTTTCTTCCTCTCTAGTGAATCGGATTCCTGTGAGTGAGGCGTTGATGATCTGGTGTGTGTTCTCTATTTCTGTGTTTTTAATTATTACAAAGGTGTCATCCACATATCTGACCCAGAGTTTGGGTTGAAGTTGTGGTAAGACTGTTTGTTCTAACTTTTGCATTACTGCTTCTGCTATGAGTCCAGAGATCGGTGAGCCCATGGGTGTTCCATTGATTTGTTTGTATAGCTGGTTGTTGAATGTGAAGTGTGTTGTGAGGCACAAGTCCAATAGTTTAAGTATGCCGTCTTTGTTGATAGGTTCTGTTTTAGTTGTGGGTGAGCACTTTGGAGAGAGTGATCATAATTCAGTTCTGTCTAGTTTAGCGATGAAAAGGGATAGATACAGGTGAAGAATAATCGATGAGGCATTGGGAATTATAATGCGATTTAGCAAGAATTAGGATGCATAGGATGGGGTAGCGAAATGCAGTGGATGCAGACAATGGAAATGTGGAGCTGGTTTAAGGAACAGATATTGCGTGTCCTTGATAGATATGTCCCTGTCAGGCAGGGAGGAAGTGATAAGGTAAGGGAACCGTGGTTTACCACAGAAATTGCATCTCTTGTTAAGAAGAAGTAGGAGGCTTATGTGTTGATGAGACAAATGGTACAGATGAGGCGATGGAGACTTACAGATCAGCTAGGAAGGATTTAAAGAGAGTTTTGAAGAGCAAAGAGAGGACATGAGCAGACTTTAGCGAATAGAATAAAGGAGAACCCTAAAGATTTTTACAGGTATGTGAGGAATAAAGGATAGGGTAGGAATAGGGCGAATCAAAGACAGAAGTGGGAAGTTATGGACACTGTGGAAATCGGAGAGGTGTTAAACGAACATTTCTCATTGGTTTTCACTCAGGAAAATTAGAATATTGTAGATAATAATGAGGTAGAAGATGTTAGACTAGAAAGGATCGAGGTTAGTTAAAAACAGGTGTTATCTATTCTAGAAGGATTGAAAGTAGACAAGTCCCCTAGGCTAGATGGGGTTTATCCGTAGATTGTCTGGGAAGCTAGGGAGAAGATAGTAAAGACTTCAGCTTTGATATTGAGTTGTCATTACCTACAAGTTCAGTACCAGAGGACTGGATGATTGCAAATGTTATGCCCTTGATCAAGAAGGGCAGTAGAGATGACCCAGGTAATTATATACCAGTGACCCTTACTTCTGTTGTAGGAAAGGTTTTCGAAAGGATTATAAGAGACACTATTTGGAATCATCTGACAAACAACAATATGATTTCAGATAGTCAATATGGTTTTGTCAAGGGCAGGTCATGTCTCACAAACCTCATTGAGTTTTTTGAGATGGTGACCAAACATATAGATGAGGGTAGGGCAGTTGACGTGGTATACATGGACTTCAGTAAAGCCTTTGATAAGGCTCAACATGGTAGGCTGTTGGAGAAAATGCAGCAACATGGAATTGAGTGTGATTTAGCACTTCAGATTAGAAACTGGCTTTCTGAAAGAAGGCAGCGAGTGGTGGATGATGGAAAATAATCAGCCTCCAGTGCGGTTATTAGTGGCGTGCCACAAGAATCTGTTTTGGGATCACTGCTGTTTGTCATTTTTATAAAAGTCTTAGACGCAGGCATAGGTAAATGGATTAGTTAATTTGCAGACGACACGAAAGTCAGTGGAGTAGTGGACAGTGTGGAAGAATATTACAGGTTGCAGGGGGACTTGGGTAAACTGCAGAATTGCGCTGAATGGTGGCAAATGGAGTTCAATGCAGCTAAATGTAAGGTGATGCACTTTGTGAAGAATAACAGGAAGGCAGAGTACTGGGTCAATGGAAAGATTCTTGGGAATGTAGATGTGCAGAAGGATGTTGGAGGCCATGTACATAGATGCCTGAAAGTTGCCACCAAGGTGTACAGTACTGTTAAGGCGGCATACAGTGTGTTAGGTTTCATTCGTAGATGGATTGAGTTCTGGAGCCGCAATATCATGCTGCAACTATACAAAACACTGGTGCGGCCATATTTGGAATATTGTGTGCAGTTCTGGTGCCCATATTTCTGGAAGGATGTGGAAGCATGGGAAAAGGCGCAGAGGATATTTACCAGGATGTTGTGTGGTCTGGAGGGAAGGTCTAATGAGGAAAGGTTGAGAGACCTGAACGTGTTCTCATTGGCAAGAAGAAGGCTAAGAGAGGATTTGATAGAGACATACAAGATGATCAGAGGCTTAGATAGGTTAGACAGTGATAGTCTTTTTCCTAGGATGATGACATTAGTGTGTATGAGGGGGCATATCTACAAATTGAGGGGTGATAGATTTAAGACAGATGTCAGAGGCGGGTTCTTTACTCAGAGTGGTTAGGGCATGGAATCCACTACCTATTAATGTAGTTAACTCAGCCACTATAGTGAGATTTAAACAATCCTTTAGATAAGCACATGGGTGATTTCAGGATAGTGTAGGGGGATGAGCTGAGAATAGTTCACAGGTTGGTGCAACATCAAGGATTGAAGGGCCTGTTCTGCATTGTATTGTTCTCTGACTATTGTGCTACAAGAGATTTTTACTGTCTTAAACAGAGTGATGGATCTTGTATTATGGGCTTACGAAGTGTCACTGATCTCTACCAAACATGTACAAGGTAGAGAATGCTGCCTGACCTGCTGCGCTTTTCCAGCAACATATTTTTCAGCTCTGACCTCCAGCATCTGCAGTCCTCACTTTCTCCATGAACGAGGTCGAGTCAGGACAATAATAAGAGGCTGCAACAGGTGGGGGACAGGTAGCTCCATACAAAACCCGACTCCTTCTCAACAGTTTTCACCACAAAAACCGAGCGCCTTCCAGAAAAGCACCTCTATATCCCACCACAACATTTTGCCCCCACAATCGTGGTATCTGGCTGTGCACTAAGAGGAGTGCAACAGTCTGTACTGGGACCCTGAAACGCTTGGTAAAGAGTCAAATCATCTGAGCATTGAGAGCCCCACCACATTGCATACATTTTCTATTGTTTTCTCTCTGTTCTTGACTTCCCTTGTTTTTCTTAATGAATCTGCTAAAAGTTGTTATTACAGACATCTGCACAAGCTGTGAATTGAACCCAGGTCTCTCGGTCCAAGATTCGGGATATTTTCACTCCGTCACAAAACATTGACTCGAACTTCCCTTGTCCCTTGCCTGCTCAGTGACGCCTGAATCAACTCTGCAATTGGGAGGAAGGGGCGGAACAGGAGGAGCGTGTAGCGGCCGGTCCTCCAACCAGAGTGAGTGAGGAGAGGGGCCAAAGCATTCTCGGGGAGTGAACGCTTCAACATTGGTCTGAGAGCAAACTATTTTGCAGGATTGATCATCCTCACTACATAGTGGAGCATTAAACCTCTCTCATAAATCAATGTGAGACTTTAAGAAATACTGTAGTTGAAATGTAAATCTGATAACGTACATATTTCCGATCGATTTACACAACTCGAGTAAGAAACTTCAAGCTCCCAGAACGACTAGTAATTTACATACCTGGCCGTTAAGGTTGATTTGGACCGGACAATCTATTTGCATGTTAGACATCTCTATGACTATAACTCGACAAAACAATTGTTAATGACTAATATTTCACCCATGATTCTGTGCAGATATGAATATTCTCTATAAATTCACCGATAATCTCAGACGCACGCGCAGTTTGGTTTCATATGGAGCATGCGCAGTGTCACATTAATCATTACAGAGAGAGAAAGACATGGAGCTGCTTTCTCCGGCAGCGGCTGCGATTGGCTTCAGAGAGCGGCGCTCAGGGCCGGTGTGTGGGAGCCTCGCTGAGAGAAAGGAGCCGAGAGAATTCACAAGTCCCGGATAAAGGTTAAAAAAAATCGAAAAAGTGCCTCCAGGCCCGGGTAAGGAGGTGGCGGTCTCTGATCAGGGAAGTGGCTCAGAGTCACCGCCGCCATTTGTTTGAGGGAAGAGTGAGGACGGCCAGGGCCGCCATCTTGAGAAGGTCAAGTTGCAGGAGGGCGGGGCTATCGGGGTCTGTAGACCAATCAGAGGAAAGGGTAGACCCATTGTTATTGATTAATTCCACGAACACAGCGTCACTGGGCGATCCTGCAGGAATATCCTCTCTCAGTCCTGCTGGGATGTTTCACCCAATCAGAACCAGCAGCTCTCCTCCTCTCTCAGCTCCCCTTCTGTCCTTCCTGCAGCATCTGTCCCCTGGAACATTGAGCTGCCTGTCCTGTCCCTCCCTCCGCTGTTGTTCTGTAATACCTGTGATATCCCAGTCCCACCTTAGATTACTTCACTAAAGACAGGAATGCACCCTATGGATGTTTCTTAACTTCAGCAATTGTTTAATATTCACTTACCTGTTTTTAATTATATCTTTTTTGAAGCATTTAATTCACATTCAATCGTTTGCAATGGCAGGATTTAAACCTGTGACCAGAGAACATTTGCTGAGTTTCTGGATAAATTGCTTCACAATAATGCCACTAGGCCATCACTTCGTCTGCTCACAGGTTGCGCATCTCAGTACAACATGAATCAACACCCTGTCTTTGTGCACAATTGTTTGATGCTGAACTCTGGTGATATCACTCAGTCTCTCTCCATGTGGTATCCCTCACTGTGTGGGTCTAATTGCTGCCTCTGTCAGCGTCTCTCACTCTTGCAGCTACTCCAGATCCTGAGCCAACAGAATTCTCCGCTCCAGAGAGATGAGGCAGTACAGGCCAGGAATGGAGACTGGGATTTTCCAGATCTCTGTGGGGCTCAGTGCCATTTTATATGTGTAACCCTCACAAGCATCAGTCTAATTTCCCATTCTGCCTATTTCTATGTCTTCTACAGGTACTGAAGGAGTTACTGAATCAATAGACTTGCCAACTGCTGGTTGGGAAGATGTTTGGTCAGCCAGAGAGAAAAAGGTCAGGGAGGTCGGGAGCCTTATATAAATCCTGCCGCCAGGTAAGATTACTCACAGTGCACAGAGCAAAGAGCAATGAGAGGGCTCCAAACATCAGCTAACAAGACATGACATAGATATAGTACTGGAGGGGGAGCAGACTCGCCTCCAGCTCAATCACCACTTCTACTTTTAGTTGTATTGTACTGAGACAGCATCGGGAGTTCCCAGTTTTCAATCCAGGCGTGTGCTGTCTTGTTGAGCACCAGGACAACAGAAGGGAAAACAGGCCTGCAATGAGAGAATGGTAATGCTGCCTGGGATCTTTCTGTTAACTATTCCCTCTCCAATACTGTATCTATGGCTCATCTTGTGGACCAGTGTCTTCAATCATTCTAACTCCTATAACAGTTCCTATCTCTGTCTTCTCCTCCCCTCTCACCAATTTCTTGACATATTTGAAACCTCCAGTCCAGACGACCACCCGTATCACTGTAACTTGCTTCAGTCTCTACAACATGCCTTGTCTCGATAGTCTCCTCCAACAACAACTGAAGACATTGGGTCTGTTTCTGTGCTGCATTACTCTTTGTTTGATGTTTCCTAAATGGAATGAGTCACGTTTGCCTGTGTTTGGCCCATATCCCTTCCAATCTTCTCCTCTCCATGTACCTGACCAAGTGTCATTTCCATGTTGTAATTGTACTTGATTTCACCATTTCCTCTGGCAGTCCGTTCCATCTATGCACCATCCTCTGTGGAAAATGTTGCCCCTCAGCTCCCTCTTTAAATCCTTGCTCTCTCACCTCACGTTTATAGCTCTAGATTTGGACTCACCTGCCCATCGCAATTCACCTTACTTAAGCCCTACATTGTTTCATACACCTTTATAAGGTCAAACTGTGGCCTCCTCTGCCCAGGAGAAATATTGACGACAATGTTACAAATATCTCCAACTCATCTACTAAATGTTCTGGCCACTGATGACAAGTGTGCCAAATGCTGCTTTCCCCTCCCTGTCCCCCTGTGATGCCACTTCCAAGGAACAATGTAACTGCACCCCTTGATCTCCCTCTGTTCGACAACACTGCGCAGGTCCCTACCATTAACTGTTTTAGTCCCCCCTGGTTTGTCTGAACTAAATCAAACACCTTAATTAAATTTCATCTTTCATTCCTTAGCCCACTGGCCCAGTTGATTAACGTCCCCTTCGATAACTATATTCCCTCCCCACTCTTCCACTAATCTTGGTATCCGCAAAAATACTAACAGGGACTGTGCACAACAGTGGTCCCAACACCAATCCTTACAGCACACTGCTGGTCAGAGGCCCCAGTCTGAACAACAACCATCTCCCACCACCCTCTGTCTCCCACTGTCATCCCATTTTGTATCCAGTTGGCTAGCTCTCCCTGATCCCTTGTGACCTAACCTTACTAACCAATGTATCATGCTACACCCTGACCAAGAGTTGCTGAAGCCAGAAACAATGTCTGTTGCTCTGCCTTCATCTATCTTCAAGTCAAATTTGTGAGGCATGTTTTCCCACGCACAAAGCCACACTGGCTGCCGTCATCAGTCCTTGTCGTTCCAAATGCCATGTAAGTCCTACCTCTCAGAATGACCTCCAACAACTGACGCACTCTGATGTCTGGCTCATCAGTCTGTAGTTTCCAGGCTTCCTCTTGCAACCTTTGTTAATTAATGACACAACATTATAATCATAGTCAGAGAGTCAGACCGCACTGTTCGGTCAATGCTAACCATACTCTAAAACTGATCTTGTCCCACCTGCCTGTACCTTGATCTTATCCCTTCAAACCTTTCCTATTCATGTACTAATTCTAATGTCTTTTAAACATTGTAATTGTCCCCATATTCACCCCTTCCTTGGGAAGTTCATTCCACACACAATCCACTCTCTGTGTAACACTGTGACACTCACGACTTTTTTTTAAATGTCTCTCCTCTTACACTTAAAAGATGTAGCTTCTAGTCTTGAAACTCCCCTGTCCTTGGGGGGAAAAAAACAGCTCCCATTAACTCTATCTATTCCCCTCATTATTTTATAAATTTCTATGAGGTCATCTGTCAACATTCAGGTTTCAATGAAAAAAATACTGACCTATTCAGCCTTTCTTTAGAACTGAAAACTTCCATACCCAGCCACATTCCACTAAATGTCATCTGAACCCTTTCGAGCTTAATAATATCCTTCCGATAACTGGGCGACCTGAACTGGACACCGTATTCCAGAAGAGGACTCACCAATGGCCTGTATAATCTCAATGCAACTTCACAACTCCTATATCCAAAGTAATGAAAGCAAGTGTGGCAAGTCCCTTTTTAACCATCCTGTCTCTATGTTGCAAACTTCAAAGAATTATGTACCTATACCTCGAGGTCCCTCTGTTCTACAACACTACTGAAGGTCCTACCATTAATTGTATAGGCCTGCCTGTGTTTGTTGTACCAAGTGCACTCCCTCGCATTATACAGATTGAACTCCATCTACAGTTTTTCAGCCATTCACGCATTTCATCAGGATCCCTTTGTAATCTCAGAAAACCTTCTTCACTATCAACGATGCCACCCTCCAGTCTACCTGCCTATCACACATGGTACAAATATCTCTGCTAGGGGCCCTACAATTTCTTCACCAGCTTCCCACAATGTCCTGAGATACATTTAATCAGAGCATGGGGATTTATCTACCTTTGTGTTTGAAAACCTCCAGCACCTCCTCTTCGATAATGTGGACTCATTTCAAGACATTGAGTCATAGAGATGTTTAGCATGGAAAAAGATCCTTCAGACCAACTCCTGCATGATGTATCTAGTCACATTTGCCAGAATTTTGTCAATATCCCTCTAAACCCTTTTTATTCATATACCCATCATATAAAATGTATTTCTATCAGCCTGCACTATTTCCTCTGGCAGTTTATTCCATAGACTCTGCCGGAACCAATTTTCCTTTAGGTCCCTTTGAAAAGTTCCCCTCGCACTTTAAAGCTGTGCCCTGTCAGTTTGGAATCCCCCAGCCTGGGAAAAAGACCTTGTCTATTGACCCTATCGATGACAATCATGATTTTAAACACCTTTATCAGATAACTCCTCAGCCTCCCATGTTCGCAGCATCCTTGTTCATTTCTTCCGAACCTTTCATGTTCCACAACATCCTCCCGATGGCATTGAGACCAGAATTGCACACAGTATTCTAATGGTAGTCAGGACAAACACGGTTTAGTCCCCTGAGCGCCCCAGTCTTTATCCACAGTAAGTTCCAAAGTGAAATATTTGTTTCAGATCCTGTAGTTGACCACATTGTTGCCTTCATTGATCATTATGGATACCTGTTTTGTTCCTCACTCTTCTTTTGCTCTTGATACACTTATAGAATCTCTTTCAATTCTCCTTAACTTTCTCTGCCAAAGCTATCTTATGCCCATCTTTACGTTCCTGATTTCCATCTTAAAAGTATTTCTACAGCCCCGATGCTCCTGAAGGGATTCACTTGAGTCAGCCAGTTATGTGCCCCCCTGTTTTCTTGACCAGAGCCTCGAAATTCAGCCAGTATTTCTTAATTCAGTCAGCATTGAGCTGCGCACTAACAGGAACACGCTGGCGCTGAACGCTCCTTTTATCTTGGTTTTAAAATATTCCTATTTGCCAGACTTCCCTTTACCTGCAAATAGCCTCCCAGATCTACTTTTAAAATTTATGTCTAATACTATCTTGCTCCGTGGTATAACTTGAACTTGTGGACCAGGCCTGTCCTTTTCCATCACTATTTTCAAATTAATACAATTGTGGTGACTTTCCAAAGTGCTCCCCCACTAACACCTCAGTCCTGTTCCCTACCTTGTTTCCCAAGGGGAGGTCAGGTTTAGCCCCATTCTCCAGTTGGGCCATTTACATAATGACTGTGCACCTGTGCTGACACCTTCAGACATCCAGGGACTTGCCCACCAAGGTCCCTGTGTTCCTCAGTTCTCCAGGAGGACCTACCATTCATGATGTATATCATTCATTTATTAGACTCCCCACAGTGCATTACCTCACAGTGATCAGAAGTAAACTCTGTCTGCCATTACTCTGCTCGGTTTATCATCTGATCAATATCAGACTGCAGCCTGAGACCATCTCCCTCACTGTGGACAACACCCTCACCTTTCATGTCATCAGTAAACCTACTAATGATTCCTTCTGCTTTCATATCCAAGATATTAATGTACATAATAACCAGCAATGGTTCCTGCTCAGATCCCTGTTGTACATCCACTGGACAAAGGATTCCAATCATAAAAACAATCCTCCACCAATTGTGGATACAATTTATCAACTTGCCTTGGATCCCATGGGCTCTTCCCTTTTGGATCAGCCTTCCATGTGGGACCTTGTCAAAGACCTTAATGAACTCCATGTAACCCACATCATCTGCATTGCCCTCATCAAAATCAGAGGACAGTCCTCCAGCAAATCCATACAGACAATTCTTAATATATTCCTGTCCTTTCGAATGTTCATTCATCATGTTCCTCAGAATTGTTTCCAATAATTTCCCTCCCCTTCCTATCAGACTATCTGCTCTGTAATTACCTGGCCTATCCCTGCTGCTCTTGAACAAAGGAACCACATTAGCGATCCTCCAGTCATTCAGCACTTCATCTGCCAGGGCCCCACCAATCTGCCCCATTACCTCCCATAGCAGCTTGGGATATATTTGATTGTTACTGGGTATTTCTCCACCTTTTTGCCTGTGAAAATATTTAATGCCTCCTCCTCGTTGATCTTAAGATGTTCCTGAACCTCACCATCCCTGGCTTCAATGTCTTTCCCCTGTGCGAATACAGATGGGAAGTATTCATTGAAGACCTCACCTTCTTCCTCTAGCTCCATGCACTGATTGTCCCTTTGGTTTCTAACAGGCCGCACTGCTTAGTTGGGAATCCTCTTACTCTAACTGTACTTATTAAATATCTCGTGGCTTATCCTTAACATTATTAACTAAGGATATTTTGTGACCGTTGTTTGCCTGTTCATTTTTAAGGACCACAACCACCACCCCCAGCATCCACCCCATCCCCCCTGCCCCACACACTCTAAACTTTTGAATGGCTTCGTCTGTTTTTATTGCACTGTATTTTCTTTATCAAACTCACAATATCGCTTGATCAGTATTTGCTAAATGTGCTGTTTGAGTCATTCACTCCTCGCAAAACACATTTGCTCTGAATTCTCACTGCATCACATTTAACATCTCCCGTGTTCCAAATATAGACTCCAACAAGTGTAGTTCCTTGCAGTCGAGGCTTGCCAGTCTAATGATAACGTTGAGTGACAGTGATAATCTAATGATTAATGGCCTCCCCAAGTTTAGATACTTAGCTTCTGCATTACCCTTATCTCTTTCCATAATGTCTTTGAAGCTAACAGTTACAGTCTCTGTGCTCAAAAAAGCTCTTCATCTCTGTCATCTTGTCCAGAACCTACAGTCCACCCTGTCTCTAACATTCTCAAGTCCTTACCAACCTCCCCATCTGTGCACCTTCCTCCAGCCTGGAGAGCACATGATATCACTGTAACCCTCTCCAGTCTTCACACCACTCATGCATTCACCTATTTACAATGGTGGGATTTGAACATGGCTGAGTTTCTGGATAAATAGCACAGCGATAATACCACCAGGCCATCACTTCACCTTCTCACAGGTTTCCCATCCCTGAGCACTGACACCAGCAGCAAAATGAATCAAAACCCCTTCTTTCTACACAATGGTTTGTTCCTGAAATCTTCCTGCGCTCTGCTTATATCACTCAGTATCTGTCCATTTGGTATTCCTCACTGTGAGGGTTTAATTGCTGCCTCTGTCAGTGTCTCTCACTCTTCCAGCTACTCCAGATCCTGAGCCAACAGAATCCATCTCTCCAGAGAGATGAAGCAGCACAGACCAGAGATGGAGATTGGGATTTTCCAGGTCAGTATGGCAATTATTACCATTCTGCATGTGTTTCCATCACCCTAATTTCAGAGACTGTCTATTTCTCTGTCTCCTGTAGGTATTTAGGAAGTTCCCGACTCAATAGACTTCCCAATTGCTGGGTGTCTCATCCATCACCTCATTGAAGATGGTTGGTCAGCCAGAGCGACAAAGGGCAGGGAGATCTGGAGCATTCAATAAATCCTGCAGTGAGGTAAGATCACTCACAGTGCACAGAGCAGAGAGCAATGAGTTATCTCCAAACATTCCCTAACAAGACATGACACAGATACAGTGCTGGAGGGAGAGCACAGTACAGACACACCCCAGGCTCAATCACCACCCCCACTGTAAGTTTTGTTGCACTGAGACAGCATCGAGAATTCCCAGTTTTCAATCCAGGCCTGTGCTGCCTTGGTGAGCATCTGGACAACAGAGGGGAAAGCAGGCCTCCCACGAGAGGCTTGTAACCGTGACCAGTCTGAAGAGTCCTTGCTAACTCTACAACCCTCAGTATTGCTAACTTCATCCAGTCTCGACAACGAGCAGAAAGCAATGAGAAGGCTCCAAACCTCTGTTAACAAGACATGACATCGATACAGTTCTGGAGGGGGAGTACAGAATATCCCCACCTCATGCACAATCACCACCTTGGCTTTAAGTTCTGTTGTACTAAGACTTGCTACTCTCCAACACTGCATCTATGGCATGTCTTGTGGACCAGTGTCTTCAATAATTTGTAACTCCTATAACAGATCCTATCTCTGTAACCTCCTCCTATCCCAATCGTCCCTCCACATATTTGAAATGTACTGCATTCCAGACTACCATCCCTGTCGTTGTAACTTGCTTCAGTGTCTACAACATGCCTTATCTAAGTAATCTCCTCCTCCAATCACTGGAGACAGAGTCATACAGCACGGAAACCGTTCCTTTGATTCAAATAGTCCATAATGACCAGAGACCCTGAACGATTCGAGTTTCCCTGCATTTGACCCAAATCCCTTCAAAGCTTCTCCTCTCCATGTACCTGCCCAAATGTCTTTTGCATGTTATTATTGTACTTTGCTCTACCACTTCCTCTGGAAGCTCATTCCATACCTGCACCATCCTATGTGTGGAAAATATTCTCCTCCAATCCCTTTTACGTCTTTCTTCGCTCACTTCATATTTATTCCCTCTAGAACATAGAATGTGGCAGCGCAGTACAGGCTCTTTGACTCTCGATGTTGCGCCAACCTGTGGAACAAATTTGAAGCCCAAGTAGCTGACACTATTCCATTCTCATCCATATGACTATCCAATGACCATTTAAAAGCCTTTCAGGTTAGCAGATCTACTCCTGTTGCTGGCAGACCTGAGGAGAGTCAATACAGTGTGTGAATAATCCTGAGACCTGAGGATAGTCAAGACTGTGTGTGAATACTCACGTGGCCTGAGAATATCAATACTGTGTCGCCTGTGATTGCCCCAATGTTGTGTGAAAAATTCTGTGAACTGAGGATGGTTGATAGTGTGTATGAACAATCCAGTGGCCTGAGGATGGTCAATAATGTGTGAATACCCCTGTGGCCTGAGGATAGTCAATGCTGAGTGTTAGTTATCTTTTGGCCTGAGGATTGTGAACATAGATTGTGAAAAATCCTGCGGCCTGAGAATTTCAGTACTGTGTATAAATAATCCCGTATCCTGAGAATGGCCAATATTGTGTTTGAATAATTCTTTCCTGAGGATGGCCAATACTGTGTGTGAATAATCCTGGGAACTGAGAATGCACAATACTGTGTGTGAATATTACTGTGGCCTGAGGACTGTCAATGCTGTTTGTAAATAATCCTATGGTCTGAGAATGGTCAATATAGCGTGTGAAAAATCCTGCGGCCTGAGAACTTCAATACTGTGTGTAAATAATCCTGTAGGCTCAGGATACTCAATACTGTGTGTGAATTAATCATATTGAGTGAAGATGGTCAATACTGTGTGTTAATAATCCGGTGTCCTGAGGATGATCAATACTATTAGTGGGCAGCACGTTGGCACAGTGGTTAGCACTGCTGCCTCACAGCGCCAGAGACCCGGGTTCAATTCCCACCTCAGGCAACTGACAGTATGGAGTTTGCGCTTTCTCCCCGTGTCTGCGTGGGTTTCCTCCGGATGCTCCGGTTTCCTCTTACAGTCCAAAGATGTGCAGGTCAGGTGAATTGGCCATGCTAAATTGTCCATTGGTGTTAGGTGAAGGGGTAAATGTAGGGGTATGGGTGGGTTGCGCTTCGGCGGGTCGGTGTCGACTTGTTGGACCGAAGGGCCTGTTTCCACACTGTAATGTAATCGAATCTAAATGTTTGTGAATAATTCTTTGGCCTGAGAATATTCAATACTGTGTGTGAATAATCCTGTGGCCAGAGTATTGGAAATACTATATGAATATTCCTGTGGCCTGAGGACAGTCAATACTGTGTGTGAATAATCCAGTGATCTGGGAATGGGAAATAATATGTGTGAATAATCCTGTATCCTGAGGATGGTCAATACTGTGTTTGAATAATTCTCTCTTGAGGATGGTCAATACTGTATGTGAATAATCCTGGGAACTGAGGTTCGTCAGTATTATGTGTGAATATTATAGTGGCTGAGGACGGTCAGTGCTGTTCGTGAATAATCCTGTGGCCTGAGGATGGTCAATACTGTGTCTGACTCATCCTGTAGTCACTGAAGTGTTGTTTTTTTGATTAGCAACTGGTTGATCCTCTCCCTCATATATCCCTCCACATTGCTGCAAACCCCTCCAGCTGCAGCAATCCGTACTGGCTTGGTAACACTGTTCAGGCCCTGATGACTCTCTGTAACACTCTCAGCACGTTCGTCTCTCCCTGTTCCTGTCGTGTCATTAAACGCTGACAATGATTTCCCCTTCCCACAGTCCTCCCCCTGCTAGCAGACCCTTTGCAATTTCTTTAAAACTTACTCCTAAAACACTCTCTCACTTTAGGATTTTAAGTACTTTTTGGTGACCTTCTCCACCTCATAATCTAATATGATCCATTTTGTTCTGAGTGAGGGACCGGTGGGAATTTCTTGCTGAGGATTTGTCTGTTTCAATGAAATGTTCTTTTGTTGAGTGTTTTACACTGTTCTTTCAAACATTTTCCACTATTCGTTTACAGACACATACTTCAGTCTGTTTAGCCTGTTAACCTTGGTCAGTTCTACTGTCAAACTTAAGTGATTGGCTGTTTTTGTTTCTAGTTGTAGCTTGGCCTTTCTATGGTTCACTGAAATGCTTTAAATTAATTTAAATTGCACTTTATCACAATTTCCCAGAGGATCTCTCCAGGTGAGATCCTCTGCCAGGTCTGCAAGGTTGTGGATCACTAAGTTTCATCTCACAACTATTTATCTGAGATAGTTCCATCCCTAACCAGTTGCACAATGTGTTATTCAAAGAAACACTGAAAAAAATCTCTTTACTCCCCTTCCAATATCACACTTATCTGTGTGATTGTCCCAGATGATGCGAATATTGAACTTTCCCAAAATTATCACAATACATTTGTTAAAAAAATTCCAATGAATTCCTGTGTAGATTAGATTAGATTACTTAGTGTGGAAACAGGCCCTTCGGCCCAACAAGTCCACACCGCCCCGCCGAAGCGTAACCCACCCATACCCCTACATTTACCCCTTACCTAACACTACAGGCAATTTAGCATGGCCAATTCACCTGACCTGCACATCTTTGGACTGTGGGAGGAAACCGGAGCACCCGGAGGAAACCCACGCAGACACGGGGAGAACGTGCAAACTCCACACAGTTAGTCACCTGAGGCGGGAATTGAACCCGGATCTCTGGCGCTGTGAGGCAGCAGTGCTAACCACTGTGCTACCGTGCCGCCCACTGTAATGCAGTGATGAGCAATGAAATGCTGTTCTGTGGCTAAAACTGTTCTGCAAGTCCTTGGCAAGTACTAGCCAGAATTTGACTACTGGCTGACTCTACTTCATGATCTGAGGCCAAATGATTTGTTATCCATTATTGTTAGTATTGCCCATTTCGCCTGAGTTTCTGCAAGGTTGTGGATCATTGAATATTTATGTTCCACCTTTTGTTCGCCTGGAAACCATGTCTCCCTGGTGTCTAAATCTCTTTTAACTTTGGGTCACAAATCCATCTCCCTTATTGATGAGACTTTGTCCATTCCAAAAAAAATTGCTCTTTCCCACAACTTCCTGTCAAAAACCGATTCACTGTTGTGCGACTTGAGTTAAACTTTGTCACATCCTGTCCCTTTCTGCTCGTCTTCAGTCACATTCCCCATGCTGTTCCGATGCGTCACCTTTTCTCTTTGGATTTGGAAAGCTCCTTTCACCTGAACCCTGCATCCTCTCTGTCAGTTTAAAGCCCTGTCCATAAACCTACCGACATGATTGGCCAGGACACTGGTCCCAGCACAGTTCCAGTGGGACCATCCTAATGGATTATTTATTAAATTAGGTATGGGATGTGGGTGTCTCTGGCTGACCAGCCTTTCTTGCCCAACCCAAGCTGACCTTGAGCTGAGAAGCTTGCTCAGCCATTTCAGAGTGTAATTGAGAGGCAAACACTTTGCTGTGAGTATCTCGTGCAGACCACGTGAGGATGGGCAGATGTCTTTCTAAAAGGACAAATGTTTGGATATTTTGTACATCAACAATGGTTTTATACTTATTTATGGATTATTATTATTTTTAAAACTATTGATTTCAAATGTCTCCATTTCAGATGGTGGGATTCAAATCTGCCTCCCCTGAACATTAGCTGAGGTTTTGGATACATGCTCTAGCAATAATACCATTAGGCCATCACTTCGTCTGCTCATAGGGTGCTCATCTCATCCCTGAGCACTGATACCAGGGCATCATGAAGCTAAACCCATTCTTCTGACTCAGTTGTGTGATGGGGACATCTTCCAGCAATCTTGGGCTCTTACTTGATATCGCTCCATTTTCCAGATCTCTGTGGGGCTTAATGCCATTCTCTATGTGTAACCCTCACTACATCAGTCTAATTTCCAATTGTGTCTATTCCTCTGTCTCCTCTTGGTACTCAGGAAGGTCCTGACACAATAGACTTCTCAACTGCTGGGTGTCTTGTCCATCACCACATTGATGATGTTTGGTCAGCCAGAGAGACCAAGGGCAGGGAGATCTGGAACCTTCAACAAATCCAGTAGTGAGGTAATATCACCTACAGTGCACAGAACAAAGAACAACGAGAGGGCTCCAAACATTGGCTAACAAGACATGACTTAGATAGTGTTGGAGTGGAGACACAGTACAGCCACAACACATGCTCAGTCACCACCCCTACTTTAAATTCTGTTGTACTAAGACTCACTACTCTGCACCACTGTATCTATGGCCTGTCTTCTGGTCCAGTGTCTTCAATAATTTGTAATTTCTATAACAGATCCTGTCCCTGTAACCTCCTCCCTTCCTGATGGCCACTCCACATATTTGAAACGTACTGCATTCCAAACTACCATCTCCCTATCTCAGTGTCTACAACTTGCCTTATCTCGGTAATCTCCTCCTCTTTAACTGGATAGAGTCATGCACCACAGAAACGGTTCCTTCGATCCAACCAGTCCCTGAATGAAATGCGTTTCCTTACATTTGACCCATATCCCTTCAAACCTTCTCCTCTCCATGTAATTGCCCAAATGTCTTTTACATGTTCTCATTGTACTTTTCTCTACCACTTCCCCTGGAAGCTCATTCCATACCTGCACCATCCTCTGTGTGAAAAATGTTCTCCAATTTCTTTAAAGTCTTTCTCTTTCATTTCATATTTATGTCCTCTAGAACATAGAACATGACAATGCACTACAGGCCCTTCGGCCCTCAATTTTGTGTCAATTTCTGGAACCAATCTGCAGCCCAACTAACTGACGCTATTCCAGTCTCGTCCATATGCCTATCCAATGACCATTTAAATGCTCTTAAAGTTGGTGAGTCTACTACTGTTGCAGGCTGTGCATTCTACGCCCCTACTACTGTCTGAGTTAAGAGGCTACTTCTGACATCTGTCCTACATCTATCACCCTTCAATTTAAAGCCTCGTGCTAGGCATTGCCTTCCAAGGGAAAAGGCTCTCAACCCATCTTAGATTATCTTAGATGTCTCAATTAATTCGCCTCAAACATTTTCTCTCGAACGAAAACAGCTTCAAGTCCCTCAGCCTTTCCTTGTAAGATCTTCCCTCCAGAACAGGGAACATCCTAGTAAATCTCCTCTGAATCCTTTCCAAAGCTTACATAACCTTCCTGTAATGTAGTGACCTGAACTGTACACAATACCCCAGGTGTGGCCACCCGTGAGTTTTGTACAGCTGCAGCATGATCTCATTGTTTCAAAACTCACTCCCTCTCCTAATAAAAGCTAACACACCAAATGCCTTCTGAACGAACTTATCAACTTGAGTGGCAATTTTCAGGGATCAGTGTATGTGGACGTAGAGATCTCTCTGTTTTTCTACACTACCAAGAAACTCACCATTAGCCCAGTACTCTGTGTTCCAGTTACTCCTTCCAAAGTGAATCACCTCACACTTTTTTGTATTAAACTCCATTTGTGAACTTTCAGTCCAGCTGTGCAGCTTATCTATGCCTCTCTCTAACCTACAACATCCTGCATCACTATTCGCAACTCTACCAACCTTAGTGTCATCTGCAACTTTACTAACCCATCCTTCAATGCCCTCATCCAGGTCATTTATATCAATGACAAGCAACAGTGGATCCAAAACAGATCGTGGCGTTACCCCACTAGTAACTGAATTCCAGGATGAATATTTCCCATCAACCACTACTCTCTGTCTTCTTTCATTGAGCCACGTTCTGATCCAAACTGCAAAATTACCAACAATTTTGTTCTGATTTGGAGATGCCGGTGTTGGACTGGGGTGTACAAAGTTAAAAATCACACAACACCAGGTTATAGTCCAACAGGTTTAACTGGAAGCACACTAGCTTTCGGAACGACGCTCCTTCATCAGGTGATTGTTCCAATCACAATCACCTGATTAAGAAGCGTTGTTCCGAAAGCTAGTGTGCTTCCAGTTAAACCTGTTGGACTATAACCTGGTGTTGTGTGATTTTCAACAATTTTGTTGGTATTGTCCTCTGTATTGTCTGCAATAGCTTACCGTGGGGAACCTTAACAAATCCAAAAACACCACATCAACTGCTTTACCCTCATCCACTTCTTTGGTCACCTTCTCAAAGAACTCAGGTTTGCGATGCACGACCTACCCTTCAGAAAACCATGTTGACTATCCCTCATCAATTTATTCATCTCCAGATGGTTATAATTCCTATCTGTTGTAAGCCTTTCCAACACTTTACCCAGAATCAAAGTAATGCTCACAACTCTATAATTACCAGGGTTTTCTCTATTTCCCTTCTTGGACAAGGGGACAATATTTGCTATCCTCCATCCTTCTGGCACTATCTCTGGAGACAATAACAACATAAAGATCAAACCCAAAGACGTAGCAGTCGCCTCCCTGGCTTCCCAGAGAATATGAGGATAAATCCTATCCAGCCCAGGGGAGTTAGCTAGCTTTACACTTTGCAGAATCGTTAACACCTCCTCCTTCTGTAGTTCAATCCCTTCTAGTTATGAACTCCACTACCCTGGGGTAAAGACGTTGGCTAATCAACTTACCTGTAACCATCATTGTTTTATAAACCTTTGAGGTCACCTCTCAGCCAACTACACCCAGTGGAAATACAAAGAACGATGATACATGTATTTCTGTTAACGTTCCCAACACTACTTTGCCACAATGAACTGGGATACACTTGTTCAGGACCTGGGGCTTTCTCAACCTTTGTGTTTTAAGACCTCCAGCACTAAGTCTTCTGTAATGGGGACTTTGTACAAGACATCACTGTTTCTTTTCTTTTTTTCCTAGTCTTTGTCCACAGTATGTTCTGACATGAAATATTCATTTAGGGTCTCGCCCATCTCCTGTGGTTCCACATTTGGATGGCCTCACTAATCTTTCAGGGACCCTTTTGTCTGTCCAGTTGCTTTTTTGTCCTTGTGTGCTGTAGAAAATTCTTTTGCATTCTCCTTAACCTTATATGCCAAATCTATCTGCCAGAGCTTTCTGTGGTCCTCTTTGGACCCACGTGATTTCCCACTTAAGTGTATTACTCCACCCGCAGTGTTCTTGAAGAGATTCCCTTAATCCAGCTGGCTATATATGACACGTGGCCCCTTTTTCTGGACCAGAACCTGAATATCACCAGTCATCCAGTGTTTCTTACTTGCATCAGCATTATCCTTCACACTAACAGGAATATGCTGGCACTGAACTCTCATTTTATCTCTCTTTTGAAAGCTTCCCACCTGCCTGACGTCCCTTTACCTGCAAATAGCCTCCACAAGCAATTGTTAAAAGCTCTTGACTCATATCTTCTGGATTCAGGCAAGGCCAGTTTTGATCATTAACTTGTGGACCAGCCATGTTCTTTTCCATCACTATTTTCAAACTAATACGATTGTTGTGACTTTTCCAAAGTGTTCCCCCACTAACACCTCTGTCCCTTTCCCTTACTTGTTTCCCAAGGGGAGGTCCAGTTTTACCCCTTCCTGCAGTCTGACCATTTCCATTCTGACTGGGACAATTTTCTTGAACGTGCCTAACAAATCCCTCCCATCCAAGCTCTAAACACTCTGGCAGTCCCGGTCTAGGTTTGGAAAGTTAAAATCCCCAACCATTACAACCCTACCCTTACAGATATCTGAGATAGCCTGAAATATTTACTACTCAATTTCCCAATGACTATTGAGGGCCTGTAGTGTGGTCATATCAAAGTGATGACCAATTCTCATTTCTCATTTCCACCATTACGGCATCAATGGGCGATCCACAGGAGTATCCTCTCTAAGTCATGCTGTAATGTTTTCACTGATCAAAACCTCCAATCCCCCTCCTCTCTCACCTCCTGTAGAATATGTACCCTGGGACATTGAGCTGTCAGTCCTGTCCCCCCATCAGCTGTGTTTCTATAATATCTATGGTGTCTCAGTCCCATGTCCCCGTCCATGCACCAGGTTCATCTGCCTTACCTTTTAGGCTTGTTATGTTGAAACAGAATAGTTTAACTGATCAGTTTTCCCTCATTGTCTGTTGTGCTCTTGCCAGCCTTGTCTATTTAAATGACTCTCTTGCAATTCTGTCCCAGCCTCAACTTTCAGACTGTCGCCTGACACCATCCCTCTCACTGTGGACAACACCCTCACCTTTCATGTCATCTGCAACCCTAATAATGATACCTTCTGCTTTCACATCTAAGGTATTAATGTACATAGCAAACAGCAATGGTTACTGCACAGATCCCTGTGGTATACACACTGGAGAAAGAATTTCAGACACAAAACCAATACTCCATCAATTGTGGATCCAATTTGCCAACTTGCCTTGGATCCCATTGGTCTGTTGGACCAGCCTTCCATGTGGGACCTTGTCAAAGGCCATAGTGAGCTCCAAGGAATCCACATCATCTGCACTGCCCTCATTAACATTTTTATTCATGATTTCAAAGAAAACTCAGCTGAATTCACCAGACAGGATATTTCTTTACCAAATCCGTGCTGACTATCCCTAATTGTTTCCTGCCTTTACAATTATTGATTCATTCTGTCCCTCAGAATTGTTTCCAATAATTTCCCTCCCCCTGCTGTCAGACTACCTTCTCTGTAATTGCCTGCCTATCCCTGCTGCCCTTCTTGAACAAAGGAACCACATTAGAGATCCTCCAGTCATGCGGCACTTCACATGTGGTTAGCAAAGTATTAAATATTGTTGTGGTTCTTTTCGCCGAGCTGGGAATTTGTCTTGCAAACGTTTCGTCCCCTGTCTAGGTGACATCCTCAGTGCTTGGGAGCCTCCTGTGAAGCGCTTCTGTGCTGTTTCCTCTGGCATTTAAACCCTAGCCAGAGAAACAAGAGAGAACCTGCTGGACAGACATAACAGACAACAGGACGTTGAACCTGTCAACAAATACGGCACACTTAAACTACTGGACTTGTGCCTCACAACACTCTTCACATTCAACAACCAAATATATGAACAAATCAATGGAACACCCATGGGCTCACCGATCTCTGCACTCATAGCAGAAGCAGTAATGCAAAGGTTAGAACAAACAGTCTTACCACAAATTCAACCCAAACTCTGGGTCAGATACGTGGATGACACCTTTGTAATAATTAAAAACACAGAAATAGAGAACACACACCAGGTCATCAACGCCACACTCACAGGAATCCAATTCACGAGAGAGGAAGAAAAGGACAACCAACTCCCATTCCTAGACGTGATAGTACAGAGAACACCGAATGGAGAATTCACCACGAAGGTTTACAGGAAAGCCACACACACAGACCAAGTCCTACACTATGAAAGCAACCACCCCAACACCCACAAACGAAGTTGCATCAGAACACTATTCAAAAGGGCCATAACACACTGCAGCACACCAGAACTGCAAAAAGAGGAAGAGGAACACCTATACAAGGTATTCACCAAAAACGGATACCCTCGCAATTTCATCAACAGATGCCTAAGGGAGAGACAACGGAACGAGGACATGCCGCAACCCAAAGGACTAGCCACACTACCATACATCAGGAGCATTTCTGAACTGACAGCCAGACTACTGCGACCACTAGGACTCCTAACAGCACACAAACCAACAGCCACTCTCAGACAACAACTCACCAGAACAAAGGACCCAATACCCAACATGAGCAAAACTAATGTAGTGTATAAAATCCCATGCAAGGACTGCACAAAACACTACATCGGACAAACAGGAAGACAGCTAATGATCCGTATACACGAACACCATCTAGCCACGAAACGACACGACCAGCTATCCTTAGTAGCCACACACACAGACGACAAGCAACATGAATTCGACTTGGACAACACTACCATTATAGGACAAGCCAAACAGAGAACAGCCAGGGAATTCCTAGAGGCATGGCACTCATCCACAGACTCTATCAACAAACACATCGACCTGGACCCAATATACGGGCCACTAAAGTGGACAGCTCGAACTGACAACCGGAAGCAGGAGAGACAGGCCACTATAAATGCCGGAGGAAACAGCACAGAAGCGCTTCACGGGAGGCTCCCAAGCACTGAGGATGTCACCTAGACAGGGGATGAAACGTTTGCAAGACAAATTCCCAGCTCGCCGAACAGAACCACAACAGAGGCTGAATAGGCTGGGGCTATTTTCTCTGGACAGTCAAAGACGGAGAGGTGACTTCATGGAGGTTTATAAAATCACGAGGGGTGTGAATAAGGTGAGCAGCCGGGGGGGGGCTATTTCCTCAGGTTAGGTGGGCCCAAAACCAGAGCACCTGAGTCTAAGTTGAGAGGGGAAACATTTAAAAGGGATCTAAGTGGCAACTTTTTCAAACTGAGTGTTGTGTGTGTATGGGAGGGGCTACCAGATGAAGTAGTGGAAGCTGATAAAATCACAACATTTAAAAGGCTTCCAATTGGGTACATGAATAGGAAGGGTTTTGATGGATACAGGCCAATAGATGGTAAATGGGAATTCATTAGTTTAGGATTCCTTGTTGGCACAGACGAATTGGACCGAAGGTCTGTTTCTTTGATCTTAATAAATTAAGATGCATTCCTCTATTTTGTGGAGAGCTAGCTGAAGCACAGATAATTATCCTTGGAGCTGAGAAGGTGAAGCAGTGATTTCGATCTGGTGCAGATTTGGTTCCAAGGTCTTGAATTTGCAGAGAGAGAGAGGAATTGTGAACACTGTCACAATTTTTAGTAACTACTTTCAAGTAATTGGCAAATAATACAAGGTGAAAATGTGAACACTATTTTACTCAGTAAGTTCTGAGCATCTGGAACAGTTTGAACGACACAAATTCAGCAGGTATTCTGAAACAGACTTGGAATTTTACTTTTTAAGGAAAGATTTGGGGGGCTATGGGCACATGGGAGGGGACTTGGGACAGATTTGCAGCATCTCCAGAGGGAGAGAGTACCGCCCCAATGGGCTGAATAGGCCCCAGGCCCTGTGCTCTGTGATACTGCCCCATTCACTGTGAATGATGAAGCTCATCCCAGGGCAGAGAGAGGGATTAACCCTCCACTCTCATCACAATGGGGCCCGGCTGATTGACGGCAGCTCCAGACCAATGGGAGGAGAATCTGTGTGGTCCTGCAGCCAATGGGATTGAATGAGGGGTGTGGCCAGCAAGATGACACATGTCCATGAGCTGTGCAGGTGCAGTGTCATTGGGTGGGATTGGGAGAGACAGCAGAGACTGGGACAGAGGCTGTGGGACCTGAATTACAAACTCCCGGGAAATTAAAACCAAAAGAACTGCGAGAGTGTCCCTTCCTCAGGACAGATGTTACTGAGAAAAAAAGTCAGTTTATGTGCGGAAGATAGTGTGGGGGGGAGGATAAAAGGAGTAAAGGATAGGTGGGCATAGAGTGAGAAGAGCGGTTGGATAAAGGAGTCGATAACGATCTGGCTGGGGGAGGGTGATTAGCTGTTAATGGAGACTGTTAGTGGCTAACCATAGGTAGTGTGTAATGACAGGCTGTGAGAACAAGGCGTGGGGTGGGGGGCTACGACATGAGGTTGTTGACTTATGGTTAGCCACTAACTGTCTCCATTGTAATCTGTTGCCCACCTATATCACTCCACGATTGGAGCTGCCGAGGACACAAACCTTTGGAATATCTTCCCTAACCCCCTCTGTCCGCCTTAAAGATGTATCTAAAAGTCGTTCTCTTTAATCAATGTTTCCATCATTCGTGAAGCATTTTAGGAGACTTGTCAATGTGAAAGGCTCCATACAATGCAGGTAGTTGTTGTTATTGTCTGACATCAGGAGAAACGGGGATGAGCCCTCTCTCTGAGAACTGATGAACAGCAGCAAAAGCAGGAAGCACTGGGCATGCTCCAGCCCACAATGGGCCTCGGATTATTGATGTCAGTGCAGGACCAATAAGAGTGGGGGAACGGGGCGAGAGGTGCTAGTTGGTACTTCAACCAATCGGAGTGAATGAGGGGCGGGACAATACTCAACCACGTGATAAACTTCATTGGCAGCACAGTTTTGTTGTCACCAAGGTATTGGAAATGTGTGAAGGTGAAGGACGGGAAAGGAAAGACATATTGACCAGGAAGAGAAGGAAATTTTCATGGTATGTGATGAGAGGTTTTACAGAACTTAGTGCACATTGTAAAACACAAATTTCAAAATCCAAATTCTGCACCATTTTCCCTCCCTATACTGCATTTTGCACTCGCTGAAATATCAACTGTGTGTTTCTCCCTCCACAGATCCCAGTGATCAGTGCCAAAGCCCCATTGCCTGCGGAGAAGGTGATGTTTGACTTCCTGTACAGCTGCAGTTCGTGTGGTGAAGGTGCTCCCACAATGTGTTTGGGTAAGAGCTGTTATAGATTATTCACTCAGTAACATTGAAGAGTTGACAATGTATGTGCAAATCAACAACAGTTTGTTTTTTTTATCATGTTATAATTCTACAGAAATACTATTGAGAACTTCTAACATAAGGCTACAAATGGGGATATTAGGTCAGGTGATCAAAAGAATTGCCAAATAAGCAGGTTTTCAGGAATACCTTAAAGGAGGAAAGCAGGTCTGAGGGGCTAGGGTGGGAATTCCAGACAATATTGCTTGGCAACAGTAGAAACAGCCAGACAGGTGAAGCAATGAATAAACTCATCGTTGGGAGTCTGAAAGATAATGAGTTGTTGGGATCTCCTAGGTTGTGTGTTGCAGGGAGACAAGGATGTTCACAGCCAGGAATTACATCAAGGGTGAGAATTTTAAATTGTTGCTTGTTAATAGGAGCCTTTTGATGGATCAACAAGTTTTGGTACAAGTGAGCACTTGGGTAGTAGGGTTTTAGATACTCTTGAGATTACATGCAAGTTGAATGTGGGAGGCTGGCCAGGAGTGAGTTTGGGTAATGAAGTCTGGAGATAACACAGGGATTGACAAGTATCTCAGTAAATGAGCTGAGACTGTGGTGGAGTTGGGTGATGTCACTGATGTAGGAATAGTGCTTTTGGAGTCGGGCTGCTCCTCCTCCTCATCACTCCCCCTCCCCAAATCACAGATATTGTTCCTTGTTCTACATGTCTGTCTTTTCTGGTTATGTCCTTCTCTTCCATTCTGCTACAAACTAATATTTGACCCCACCTTTTATGCAAAAACCTACTCCATCCCAACTGTCCCTTTCCTTTCTGAATTCCTTGTATTTGGTGTCCCTTAAGGATCTCTCCTTGGTCCCTCCTGTTTCTCACCTACATACTGCCAGGAGGTGACATCGTCCAAAAGCACCGTGTTAGGTTTCACATGTCCACTGACAATGCCCAGCTCTCCCTCCCCATCCTCCCTCTCCATTACTCAGTTATCAAACTGCTCATCACAATCCCACTACGCGATTGACTGCAATTTCCTGCAACCGAATGTTGCAATGGTTAAACCCATTGCCTTCAGTTGCTATTACAAATTCCTTTCCCTTACTGCTGAGCCCCTCCCTCTCCCTGGGAACTGTCTGAAGCAGAACCACACTCTTCACAATATTGCTCTCATATCTGACCCCAAGGTGACCTTCTGATCAGACATCTACACAATCACAAACACCAGGAATTCCAATCTCTTAAATGTTGCTTGTCTCCACCTCACCCCGGCTCCATTGCTGCTGAAATCCCTGACCCGTGTCGGTGTTGCCTTAAACTTGACGAATCTGAAGCAGAATCCTTGATTCCGTGACTGACCCAGAATCTGGTTCCAGACTCCCTCATGATGGGAAACATCCTCTCAGTATTTACCCTGTCAAACTCCTTAAGAATCCTACATGTTATAATGAGATCCCCTCTCATTCTTCCCACATCCAGTGAGTAGAGTTCCAATTTCTTCAGCATTTTCTTAAAAGATAATCCCTGCGAACCAGGGTTCATCCCAGTCAATCTTCTGTGAAATGCCTCTGATGAAATGATGTATTTCCTTAAATAAAGGGGCCAAAACTTCTATCATTACTCCAGATGTGGTCTGGCTTGCACTTTATAAAGTTCCTCTCAGATATACACTCCCAACAACTCCCTTTAAACTTGCACAGATGTTAGAAATGCTCAGAAGGTCATGCAGCATCTGTGAAGAAAAATCAGTTAAAGTTTTGGGTCTTGTCACCCTTCCTCACATATGTTAACTCTAACTTCTTTTCACAGATGCTGCTAGACCTGCTGAGCTTTTCCAGAAACTTCTGTTTCTCTTCCTAGTTTACAGCATCTTCAGTTGGTTCGGTTTTCATATCCTTTAAACTTGCCATCTCTCTTCTAGAATTTGTCATTTCCACCCTGGAAAAAAGATTCACATTTGTTTGGACTTCCCTACTCTGGGGGGAAAAAAAAGAAACCATCCTATCATTGCTCCTCATAATTTTATAAAGTTCAATAAAGCCACCTAAAGTATCCAGCAAGGAAATAGCCTCAGCCTATTCAGCCTCTCCCTATGGTTCAAATGTTCCAATACTGGCAACACACTACTAAAACTTTTCTGAACTCTTGCAAGTTTCCCAACATCTTTCCTATCGCAGGGAGACTGGAATTGAAAGCAGTCTGGGGATTCCAAAAGTGGCCGAGCCAATAAAACTCTACAATCGAACCATGATCTCCCAACTCCTATCCTCAATGCACTGCCCAATAACAGCTAGCATGCCAAATACCACTTTCACTGACCTGTCTACCTTCAACCACACTTTCAATGACCTATCAACCCACACTGCACGGTCTGTTTGTCTGTCAACACTTTCCCACGAACTTGTTATTAAGAGGTTGAGTCCTATTCTGGTAACATCTTTCTGAAATCAGGGAGACCACAATTGAATGCAGTATTCTAAAACTGGCCTCACCAATGCCCTACTCAGCCACAACGTGCCCTCCTAATCCCTATACTCAGTGACAGAATCCCTACAGTGTGGAAGCAGGCCTTTCGGCCCATGAGACCATACCAACCATCGGAACAGCATCCCACCCTAACTCTGTAACCTACCATTACCCAAAGCTCATCCAGCTAACCTGCATGTCTTTGCATTTGTGGGAGGAAATTAAGAGCACCCAGAGGAAGCCCAGGGTGAATGTGCAAACACCACACAGACAGTGGAATCAAATCGAATCGGCGCATTCCATTCAATGTTGGTGTCCCAAATGCCCCGTTCAGCACCTTATCTCCCTGAAACTCTACTTTCCAAGAACTATGCAGTTGTTCTGAGCCCTTCAGAGGGAATTAAGGTGAGGAAGAGAAAACAGGAACAGGATGGAGTTGTAGATCTATAAAATAACTCTCCATCTTCCCACTCTGTTTCCCCCGTCTCCCCCCACACTGTCTGCTCCCCCCAACTCTGTCTGTCCCCCCTCCCTCTGTCAGCCTGTTGTCCCCCCCGTCGGCCTGTTCCTCCTCTTCCACCATCTCCGTCAGCCTGTTCCCCCACTCTTTTCTTCTCCCCCCCCCCCCCCACACATCTCTGTGCCACCCCTATCTATACCCCCTCTCTTTCCCCACCCATTTCTGTCCCACCCCCCTTGATCGACCCACGCCCTGTCTGCCTAGTTCTGTACTTCCCCACTGCCGGGCAAATATCTTGTCTCCTTACCCTATCCATGCCCAGCCTGATTTTAAAATCTCTTTTGGGTCACCATTCAGCCTCTGACGCTCCAGGGAAAACAGCCTATCCAACCCTGGCAACCTGCTATAATTCTTTTCTGATCTCTTTAAAGTTTAAGAACATCCATCTGATAGGAAGGAGAACAGAATTCTATGGAATATTGATTCGGCAACTTTTGCAATGTCCTGTACAGCCGCAATATGACCTCCCAACCCCGATACTCAGTGCTCTGACCCGTAAAGACAAGCAGACCAACTGCCACCTTCACTATCCTATATACTTGCTACTCTACTGTCAAGGAACTATGAACGTGCACTCCAAGGACTCTTTGTTTACCAGCACTCCCTAGGAACTTAGTATTAACTGCATAAGTCCTGCTAAAGTTTGCTTTTCCAAAATGCAGCAGCTTGCATTTTTCTAAACTGAACTCCTCAGCCCATTCACCCATCTGATCCAGATCCTCTTGTACTCTGAGGTAATCTTTTTTACTGTCTACTACACCTCCCATTTTGGTGTCATCTGCAAACTTACTTACAGTACCTCTTATGTTCACATCCAGTTCATGGATATAAATAGCGAAAAGTAGTAGATCCAGCACCAAATCCTTGTGACACTCCACTGGTCACAGACCTCCAGCCTGAAAAGCACCCTCTGCCTTCTACTTTTGGGCCAGTTCTGTACTCCATGCGATCTAACCTTGCTGACCAGTCTCCCATGAAGAAACTTGTCGAACACATTACTGAAGTCCATGCTCTGACCTCAGCAATCCTCTTTGTTACTTCTTCAAATAAACTGAGTCAAATTCATGAGATATGATTTCCCTTGCACAAAGCTGTTATTAGTATCCAGGGTTTAACTCTGTACATTGGGGTCTGCGTTGCCCAGTTATAGGTGTTAATATTCTGGATGAAGTTCAAGTACGCCAGCATTTTGTCAGTGAGTCTGTATTGAGTCTTGTTAATGTCACCAACACAGGTGAGTTCCTTTTGAAAGGCAGTCCCTGTATCCCTTGCCCACCAGGAAATAGTGTAAGAGTCCTTACCTCTGGACTAGGAGGATCAGGCTCAGCATCTTTGAAGAGGCTGATTGGAAAACCTCTCCAAGCCGCCAGGCCATACAGTCTCCCAGCTGTCCCTTTCTGAGCCTCTAAGCAGAACCTTCCTGTAGTTTCTCTCCTGTCAGACTCTCCCATTGCTCAGTTTGTCCAGGTTCCCCTCCTGCTGCTGCACTGCTCCTGTCTCTCACTGACCTGTCCATCCCCCAGTGTCCTCCACATTCATTCATTATTTACAATCCCATTGTCCCTGTCTTCCAGCCACACCCCCTCCCATTGATAGAGATGGCTCAGTGGTTAGCACTGCTGCCTCACAGCACCAGGTACCTGAGTTCGATTCCAGCCATGGGCGACTGTCTGTGTGGAGTTTGCGCATTCTCCCTGTGTCTGAGCGGGTTTCCTCCCACAATCCAAAGATGTGCAGGGCAGGTGAATTGGCCATTCAAAATTGCCCATAGTATTAGTTAGGGGGCATGGGTCTGTGTAAGTTACTGTTTGCAGGGTCAGTATGGACTTGTTTGGTCTGTTTCCATACTGTAGGGATTCTGATATATTGGGCAGCAGCTGCTGTCAATCACCCGGACTCCTGTATGATCGAGAGCACGTGCTGTAGGAGGGGAGACAAGTGCACGGGTGCAGTGCTGGCCAACTGTGGGAGTATGCGCAGTATAGGTCAGTGTCTGGGAAGGAGGCTGTGGGTGTGAGGGATTAATCTATCATTAGCAGCTTCATCCCTCTGGGAGCAGGACCCAGAGGAATGACCCCTTTCTTGCTACCCTGACATGTGATCAGACTGTCAGTGGTGCAGCGTTTTGCAGAAAGTTATCAGAACTCTTTTGTGAAGATTCAGGGTTGTTATGGAAAGGGACAAGGATGGGCCTGCAATTAGAATTCTAATTTGGCTCGTTTTAGTCAGATGGGTCTTGGCCAGAGTGTGCAGGAAGCAGTGTATGCAGGATGGTTCTCATCAGGAGCTAGGAAACTGAATTCGAAGAGAGAGTGTGAGAACTGGGTGTGGAGGAAAGGAGTGGGGGGATTGGTTTGGATTTCAGCTCACAGAAGAGAGAAATTGTGAGACTGAGGTTTAAAGCTTTGGGGGAACAAGGAAACTACAGTTTAATACTACAATTGTCTTATGACTTTCCATCCTGTATTAACAGTGGTAACTTGTGTGCTCTGTTGTATGGTACTGAAAGGTTGGATTTGCGGATGAGAAATTCAAATTGAACTTCATGTTTAGTTTTGATAGTTACTTGATCCGTGCCAATCTGAATATCATTGGCCTTTTCATCTGGAAGGAAAGGTGTGCATTCTGTCCGTGGACGAATATTTCAAATCTCAATGTGATTGCAAAAGTACTGAGACACAGCCAAGTCCATGTCAGCATGGTGAGTGTGGAGAGAGGTTTCATTTGTTTTTGAAAGTCTGGAAAATCATGGAACATTTCCCAGGAGCAATTAAGCCACAACTTTGCTTTGTAGAAGGACAAGTCTTTAATTAACCATACAACCAGAAAGACACAAGGATACCTGCACCATGGGAAACACTATGAAAACGGGATTGTTGTAAAGAAGTTCATTCTCGATCATGGATTGTAATCCATTGACATTGTCACGTCAGTTCCAGCGCCATGGGGAAATACTGGAAATATGATGAATGTAATGTAGGTTTCAGTTATTAAACTGGAAAAAGTGCAGAACAATTTACAAGAATGTTGCCAGGGGTCTGGGTTATAGGGAGAGGTTGGACAAGTGAGGATTTTATGTTTAGAGCAGAGGAAACTGAGGGGGTTCTTTTCCAGAAGTGTATAAGACCATGAGAGGCATGGATAAGGTGAATGCACTCAGTCTTTTTCCCAGGAACTCAAGGATTGGACGGCTTGATTGGATCAATTTTAGGCTAGAGGAGAAAGAATAAAAGGGAAGCTGATGGGCAACTGTTTTACACAGAGGGTGGTATCCATATGGAATGGGCTGCCAGTGGAAGTGGTTCAGGCAGGAACACTCACAACAGGTAAAAAGACATTTGGACAAATACATGGATAGGAAAGGGTCAGAAGCAAATGGGCCAAGTGCAGGAAAATGGGGTTAGCGTGGATTGACATTCTGGTCAGCATGGGCCAGTTTGGGCCAAAGGGCCTGTCTCTGCTGTAGGATTCTATGACTCTAAGTGCATTTGCTATTTCTCCCACTAACTCTGTTGGTATCCTGGGATGTATTCCATCAGGGCAATGAGACCTGTCTATGTTTAGCTCCATTGGCATATCCAGTTCTAACTCTTTCACGATAATGGCTATTATCTAGGTCCTCACCTTCCTCAGTCTCCTTATCCATTACTGCCATGCTCTTCGTATCCTCCACTGTGAAGACTGACTGCTGTGTACTCATATTCCTGAACCCTGCTGGATAGGAATAACTCAGCACTGAACTCTGAGAGGTCCTCTTTGAGTCTTTATTGATGAGACATGGCAGTTACATGGATAGTGTACATGCAAAATACCTTCAGGCAGCATCAGGTAACTCCCCGCCTGTCCGATGTACAGCTCCCATTCTTATACCTTTGTGGTTTGGGACTTTGAATAGAGACTGTCTCTCAGTATTATCTCCATGGCAATGGCAGTTAGAAAGTCTCGTTCAGTTCATCACTTTGTGGTTAAACCACACCCCTCCCCCCCCCATGCCCCTGTGACTCCCTCAAGTACGTGACAGGCACTTCAGTTTCAGTGAGGTATCTATCAGGATTCTGATATGGAGGAGCCGGTGGTGGGGTGGACAAAGTTTAAAAAAAACCACACAACACCAGGTTATAGTCCAACTGGATTATTTGGAAGTACAAGCTTTTGGAGTGTGCTGTGATTTTTACTTTGATCAGGATTATCTCTATGGTAACAGTTAAGTGCTTCAACAATTACAGAGGCCATATGTTCCCCACACAATAGGTTCCCCTCTAGCAGTGTAAACTACTACTCTGCCCCTGGGGTTAGCTACTCATCACTTTTCTCCCCCAATCCCATCTAGCTTTCTGATTTTTAAAGTTTTTCTAATCTCCTTGGTCTTTGGCAATTTGTATGCATTCTATTTCAGTTTGATAGACTCTCTTATTTTCTGAGCCACCCACGGCAGATTTTTCCTTTTCCTACAATCCTTCCTTTTCCCTGATATATACTTTTGCTGAGCACTTCAAAAAATTGCTTAGGTATTCCCGCACTGTCCGTCAACTATCCCCCCATAAAATCTTTGTTTCCAGTTTACATTAGCCAACTCCTGCCTCATCCTATTGTAGTCTCCTTTTGTTTAAGCACAGGATCTTGGGAGTGGATCTAATCTTCCAGCTTTCCATCTGTGTTCTAAGTTCAACCAGACTTATCAGAATTCTTTTATCAGATTACAATGGGAGGCGATGTTTCATGGGTGTTTTGGTTTTCATTTTCAGTGACCTTGGTTTTGTAATAAAGTGTAGGATAGATATTCACATCAGCATACTCTGGGATGCTGCGAATGTACAACGCAAGCTAAAACCACAAATCACTTTCTCCCCTCAGTTTAAATTTGCAAAATCATTATCTCCTACATACTTCCTCACTATCTAAGTTTGGAATGCTAATCCACCTGACTATCTGTCATTTTCTGAAAATCTCCTTTGGTGAAGGTGATGATTTTTGGATTCAGCTTTCCAGTTTTGACCGTAAGAAGATAAGCACTGGGCACTGGAGAACCCGCCCCACCATTTAATACGGCGATGACGAGCTCACAGCAGTCTCAGCTGGACTTTCCCGCCTGCTCTCTCTCATCCTTCATCTCATTGCAAATTCAACATCTGTATCTCTTCATTACATTGGCTCATTGTCCTAGCTTCCACCGCATTTTGAATAGGGAATTCCACAGATTCACAACACATTGAGACAAGTACATTCTTCCTCATGAGAATAGAATACAGTCCCTATAGTGCAGAAACAGAGTATTCATCCATCAAGTCCACACCAACCCTATGATGAGCATCCCATTCAGACCCACTCGTTCCCTGTAACATTCCATTTCCCATGGCTAATTGTCTAACCGGCACGTGCATGGACACTATCAGCAATTTAGCATGGGCAATCCACCTAACCTGCACATCTTTGGACTGTGTGAGGAGACTGGAGAACTGCACAAAACCATGCAAACATGGGGAGAATGTGTAAACTCCACACAGTCGCCTAAGGTCCCTGACGCTGTGAGGCAGCAGTGCTAGCCACTGAGCCAGCTCTGCTTAAAACCTACTGCGCCTTATTAACCTCCCTATCCCCCAGTTGGCTGAATCTATGTTCCTTACGTCAGAAATCAGGTTGTCTAAGCGGATGTCTTAGTAAATCCCAGTGACAGCCCACATGTCCCGTGTGTCTGAATGGGGATCCAATACACAACATCCTCCATCCCACACTTTTCATTCACGTTCCAGAGACAGGGCTCCAGTGCCTGCATGAGGACTGCAACCCCCAAATTCCAAGGCAGGTCCACACGTCTGTGGGGAAACCTGGTACTGCACAAGTACAGAATGTGGGTGAGTTTTGGAGCATGTGCTTTGGGGTAACTAGTGGAAGGTATTTCATACTATGATTGTCTGGAGTAGGAACGTATTTGCTTGTTGTATTGATCTGCTGAAGGGTCAAAGTGTCACCACACCCACTTGGGACCAAGTTACATTCCCAACTTGTCATAACACTGGAATCAACCAATGAGAAACAAAGGATGTGACCCATTCTCCCAGACTGAAGGTTCCTCTTCTGTCCAGGATCTGCCATCTCCCTGTCTGTTTCCTTTTGTTTCATTCTGCTGTTACATTATTGACTTTCAGCAACTGAGGGAAAGGGTGCAGAGTCTAACCAGGGACGGGAACTGGTGGCATAGACTGGTTTATCAACAACTTCATGAGAATGGGGAGGGTGTACATTAGGGGGTAGTAGAGTCAGAATGGTGGGCTGGAGGGTTACAGTTTTGGGGGAAGAAAGGGTAAAAAGATATTCCAGAGAAACTAGAATTATCTGTTCTGAATTTCTAACCTGTACATATTCCTTTATATAGGGTGCAAGATGGTGAAGATTTGCAGACTGAAATCTCAACATCATGTGTCGATCGTGATAAAGTTAACCAGAATTTGAAGAACCAAAGATGGAGAATCACTCGGCCAAAATCCTGTAATACTCTCCTCACGGCATTGTCGGTCTATCTGCGCCAAATGGACTGTGAATGATACAACACAGCAGCTCACTACCATCTTCTCAAGAGTAACGAGAGATGGGGTATAAATGCTGGCTGAGCCAGTGATGCCCATATCCTGGAAACTGTTTCTATCTCTCGTTGCTGAAGCCCAATTGATGTTACTGCAGGATGAAGTGGGATGCTGAGTACATTGTCCAGTCGGCAGCACCATCACATTACCCCTGCCTACACCCACACAGTAACACAACAACGCTACTGGAACAAAAGGCAGTGAAACCAAAGGAGGACTTGGATATTGTTCTTTGAGGTAAAGTCATGAAAGGAGATTGGAACGCAGCAGGAACAGGAGACTGAGCTGGATGGTCAGCTGTTTCCCATTGAATGGTGGAGCATGATTGAAAGGCTGAATGGCCTCCTGCTGCTATCTCCCAGGTATGTATATAGCCACGGAGCCTGGGTAGGAAGAAGTAAGCAGGGCAGGGATTCTCCAGGAGATTGCACCTCCACATCAGTTTTCAATGAGGGATGGTTTAATGGATTTTATTTAACATTTGTCTTTAACACAAGGTTTGTGAATTTGGTTTTAAAATATTGTAGCTATTTATTCCACAATAAATAAAACTAAAAGAAAAGAAATGAAACTATCTAAATATAGCAGTTTCTTAAAAATTCAAATGCCTTGTAAAACAAAATCCTGTCTATTCCCAGACACCATCACTTTCCAGTTACTCAAACTCCAGGGAAATATTCCCTCCCTGTCTGAACCTTTGGTTTGATTTAACTGCTTTTCAGTTCTCCTGTGAGCTGTGAAGTGTTCTTTATTCCCCCCCATTTCTCCAACCCAGAAATGTGATCACACACAGCTGAGCAGCCTTCCCACGTTCATCGTTACACCATTTTGGGTTTTGTTAATATATAATTATCAGCAGTAAACCACCCATGTAACCAATTGAATATTTACATACAAAACCCATTACAGGCAAAGCAAACCATTACAAATGACAGAGTGGGAAGGGACCAAATAAAAGTCGAGTTAGGGGTGAGGGGGCAGCAGTGGAGATAAAGCACTGTATCCCCTGCGATGCCCACCTCTATCTAAAGGCATCGAGAGCATTGATACATACCACATGCTCCTTCTCCAAGGACACCCTGCTTTATCCTCAATCATAGAATAGAATCCCAATAGTGTGGCAGGAGAGCATTGGCCCATCAAACCGCACCAACCATCCAAAGAGGATCCCAACTGGAGCACTCCATCCCTGTAACACTGCATTTCCTATGGCTGATCCACCGAGTCTACACAATCCTGGACACTGTGGACAATTTCGCACAACTGATCCACCTAACCCACAAATCTTTGAACTATGGGAGGAAACCAGAGCACCTAGAGGGGGCCCACACAATCATAGGGGAATGTTCAAACTCCACACAGGCCGTTGACCAAGGCTGGACTCCAACCTTGTACCTGGTGCTGTGAAGCAGCAGTGCTACTGTCACAATTTAATCAAAACAGATGATCCCTGCTCATTGTCACATTGCTGTTTGTGGAGACTTACTGCCCAGACAGACATCCTGAGATTCAGAAAGAGACAATATAAATTCAGTCAACTCCAGACGAGTTAATGTGATTAACGACAACTCCAACAGTGCCATCAGACCTCGTACCTACTCTATCATTTACGATTTTTAACCCATGGGAAGTTTGTTACCAGCTTCGATGACAGCCATAATGCTCTGACCACTTTGACTGAGCCAGTGCAAGTCAGTTCTAACAGTTATCAATAGATTGAATCTAAACAGGATGCCCCACAACAGGAAGTGCTCTCAATGCCTGTAAGTCAAGGTCATTTTTCCTAAAACCACTCACGTCTGGCAATACCATTGAAGATATTTTATACAGTAACCTTTCAGTCTCAATTGCCAGTTCCAGTCCATGAAGCAGCCAGTAACATGCACCAGTGAATTGAATTCTAACAGCAGCATTGCCCTGGCAGGAGAGATTGAGGAACTTGAAGCTGTCTTCTCTGGGCTATCTAAACATGAAACACTTCAAATGAACAAAAATCTCCAAGAGCTCAAGAGGATAGATACAGGAAGGATGTGCTCCTAGGCTGGTGTGCCTGCAATAAAATAAACACTACTGTATCTTTACCCAGTATCCCTTTTTAGCTGCATAAATGTTAAGATTTATTTGCTGCTGTAATGTTGATGACTATACAAATGTATAAAATATAATTTAATCCATCCCAAAGCCTCTCTCTACCTGTGTCTCACTTGTGCTCACCGAGGCACTCATTCAATCTGACCTCTTTACAAACCCTGCCCTGATATTTCCTTAGAGGGCTCAGAATGAAATATTCACAGAATTGTTACTGTGCAAAAGGAGGCTGATTGGCTGATCAGCTCTCCAAAGGATCACCTCACTGAATGCCATTCTTCTCCCTTTACCCCATAAACCTTCCCATTCGTTCTCTTCCAATAACACCGGCGAGTTCACAAGTAACCACGGCGATTGGATTTGTTTTGTTTGTTCATGGGATCACGGCATCGCTTGCTGGGCCAGCATTTGTCACCCATTCTAACTGCCCAAGAGATGGTTCAGAGTCAACCAGGTTATTCAATGTCTGGATTCACATGTAGGCTGGACCAGGTCAGAATCAACAGTTTCTCAGACCCAATGACATGAAGAGTTGATTTCTGGCCTATTATCTTATTTCTGAAATGATAATGAATAATTTTTGCAGTTGAATTCAAAGTGAAAGACCAAAATGTGTTTTATTCTGATTGAGCACATCCTCCTATTTTCTAAGTTGTTGACCGTCTCATTCCCCTCGCACTAGAACCTGTTCCAGAGAGTGTTACAGAAAAGGCAGAATGGTCAGCTGCAGCTGGTCACCCGACCAGTCACTGGACCCAAAGGTTCACTCTCCACAGATGCTGCCAGATCTGCTGACTTTTTTCCAGCAATTTCTGTTTTTGTTCCTGATTTCCCAGCATTTGCAGATGTTTCGTTTTTGAATATTAATCCTGTCTGTTGCAGAGGAGTTTGGAGAGTTTTGAACATTGCAACTTAGGCCACAAAGCAGCCATGATCTATTGAATGGCAGAGCAGGGTTGAAGGGCTGAGTGGCTTCCTCCTGTTCCAAGGAACTTATCCATCTGCAGCTTGTGGTAACATTTCCCCTCACTACTCACTTCACCTCCATGTCTAACACGCTGTTACTGACTGAACAAACCTCCTGTGTTTGAACTAAACCTGCTCATGTTCAGTGGCTCCCTCTCCTTCCACCCGGATTTAACTCATCATTGAATGCTGTCTCGTGTTACTGCGGGAATATCTCCTGGGATCCAAAAATCCCGTTTATTTCCTTCCTCCTATTTCATTCTGGCATTGAACTCTCCGTTTCAATCCATTCTCCTGTCATGCTCTTCAACATGCCCATGGGGGTGGACTAGAGGCAGCTGGCACCTGAGATTGAATCTGCTTCCCCCCACAATCAGGGATTTGGGAAAACACTCAGACAATGACATATTCATCTGATTGTTGACTCAGACAGATAGGCAGAAAGAAAGATGCACATTTAGATGGCACCTTTGATGATCTGGGGCAATGAAACATGCTTCCAACCCATTGATTTCAACCTCAAATCTCTGAAAACACAGACACAAAGCTTCCTACTTGTGCCAGGTTGTCTCTCAGCCGCCTCTTTTCTTTAGAAAAGGGTGTTAAGCCTTTCCTGGTGATGAGAACCACTGTGTTTGTGTCAGATTTGTGACTGAACCTTTATTTTCCTGTTGTGAGTGATGCTAGTAGCAGAAACAGTTCCTGACTTGTGAGGGGTTTCGGTTGGAGTATTTATATTTACACATTCATTCCCACCCTCACATAAAGTGTGAAATTGATGTAAAACAGAAGGAAATGATTGAGTGAGCACCCACAGAAACACAAAAGGCAGCATATGTACCTGAGTTGAATGAACCTGGACTTAGGAAAATATGACAACTATCAAAACTAGTTAGAATTACAGAATCCCTTCGGCGCACAAAGAGACTATTCAGTCCATCGGGTCTGCAATGACTTGCTGTTCCACCCTACCTTCATAACCCCACATTTAGCATTGCTAACCCAACCCACCTAACCTACACATCACAGGCCATGTTAGCACGGCCAATCCATCAAACCTGCACATCTGTGGGAGGGTCACATATTATGTTTAAGTGCTCAGGATTGTGGATGAAGGCTCACAAATACTTGAATGTGACGCAAATCCTCTTGTTTTTCAAAATAAAATCTGGGGGAAACTGCAGCCAGAAAGATTTCCGATTGTCTCATGAGGAAGAGAATTCAAAACTCGTGCCACTGACCCAGGGGGCGCAGTGAAGTCACAGATGTCTGGGAACCATCAGAAATGTAACAAGTTGTGAGACAAGGACAAAAAGACAGTCTGTCACACGGGGGAAGGCAGGAGAGATTAAATTGCAGAAATGGTAGACCCTGAAGGCCATGGGGAATGGAGTTAGGGCTGGGAAGGAAACCAGGAAACAAGTGAGCAGCTGTCAAAGAAATACATTGAAAAAGAAGATTATAACAACATAGAAGTCAGAGTACGCAGTCTGAAATTGTTGCTGTCATTGGTGAGTACAGAATGCTGTAAAGCCTGGGTCATTCTATTACAGCCAACACATGCAGGATAGGGCCAAGTGGCCTCGATCTGTGCTGTAATTTTCTGATAAATTTATTCTGACATTTTGAATTCAGGTCGGATGATGTCCAATAATTCTCAAATTGGACTTGAGTTTAATATTCTGGAGAAATGTTAAATAAATCACAATGATCCCATTCTGCAGACTTTAGTCCACAGCCCTGCATGTTCCAGCAGCTCAGTTAGATCCATGTCCTTTTATTCTAATGTGATGCTGGTTACTGCCTCTGCCACCCCATCAATGAGTTCCTGCTCCCCACCATCTCTTGAGTGAAATGAATTCTCCCCTCCCCCCACTTCTTTCTGGGAATTAGTTTCTGACCTCTCAGTTAATGAATAGCTCCTTACTATCCTCTCGATCTGGATTCCTCAGCATTTTATCACTTCAATTAAATCTCAGGTCATCCTCCTCGGAAATCATCCCCAGCCTATCCAACCTTTCCTCAGAGCAGAAATTTTCCAATTGTAGAAACATTCTGATCAATCTCCTCTGTACCCTCTCTGATGTGATCACATCAACTCTGGAATAAGGGGATCAGAAGTGTGTGCAGTACTTTAACCGCAGTCAAACAAATGTTCCTGACATTTCCCATGTCACCTCCGTGTTCTTGTTGTCGCTCACACAAGAAGTGTCTTGGATTTCCCACATGGAACTGGATGTGCACTCCATAGGGCTGGGATTCCATACCATATGTTTATTTGTTAACTAATCCTAAATTAATTTCAGATTAAAACAACATTATCAACTACCCACCAATCAACTTCTTCCATTATACTCAAGTCACCTTACGTTTTAAAATCTCTTTAAAATTATTACTATCTAAACACAACAGGCTTTAAGTTGCTGATCAAGTATTCAGATGTCTCCGCTGTTACAATCACTTGAAGATTATCTTTACCTTCAGCTACATTTGGTGAATTAAACACATTGTAAATATATGAATATGAAAAGGACTTGAGATTTATAATTAATCCAGTCTGAATTCTTTGGTTAATAGCTTGAAGAGAACTGTCCTCAGAACTCCAGCTGTGCTCTGACTTCATTCACAACTAGATTTGGCTGGACTGCAGATCTTAGATCTGTTCTGTTGTTTCCCGGATTGCTTCACTCTGTCTATCACTTGCTGCTTATGCTGTTAGGCACACAAGTAGTCCTCTTTGGGAACTTCATCAGATTAACACCTTATTTTTAGGTATTCATGCTGCTGTTACTGACATGCCCTCCTGAATTCTCTCAGTTGAATGAGGATTGATACTCTAGTTTGATGGTAAGAGGTAAGTTGGGGAATATGTTGGGCCGTGATTCTGTAAGTTTTGTTGGAGTACAATTCTACTGCTGTTGTTGGAAGGAAAGAGCTAAACTCTTACCTGTTGGCCCCATATACTACATGCAGTATCATGAATACTGATAGGCAAAGACATGAAATACGAGCAACACTGTATAATGATGCAGGATAACAACTGCAGCAAGGGGAGTTTAAGATCCAACTTGTCATAGGAGTAGGGAAAGAAGCAGCTGATCAGATTGTCTCATTCATAGTCACAAAGAGACTCTGTGAGATTATTGTACTGTTGGAGGTGAGGATGGAGGAGGTCGGGGAGATGGAGAGGCCTTCAAAAGAAACTAATCTGCCTGAGAGTTGTGAGATAGAATTGATTGCCATGCATTTAACAGAAAGCTAATTGAAACTGTATTTATCTCCAAAATATAACAAGATTGATGATGCTTCCAATCATCACCAGAAACAAACCCCAGAATACATGGTTCGGAGATGGATGTCAATAGCCAATCAATATCCAACTCCTGCAATCATTGAGCAAACGTATGTGTGATTAACCAGAAAATCACTGTTCACTCTGTGCAGATGGACAGTGATGTGGGGAAGTATTGGCTTAGTGGTATTGTCGCGAGACAGTTAATCTAAAACCCCAGACAGTGTTCTGGAGACCTGGGTTCAAAGCCTGCTGCAGCAGATGGGGGGGGATTTGAATTCAATTGAAAATAACTTGCGAATTTAGAGTCTAATGATGACCATTAATCGATTGTCAAAAAAACCCATCTGGATCACTTATGCCCTTTCAGGAAGGAAGCTGCCATCCTTAACTGGTCTGGCCAACATTGTGACCTCAGACCCACAGCAATGTGGTTGACTCTTACCTGCCCCCTGGGCAATTAGGGGTGGGCAGTACGTGCTGCTGGGCCATCGACACCCTCATCCTGTGAATGAATAAAGGAAAATACAAATATGTCCCCAGTGTGAATCTGGACATGTTCAACGATGTTGTGAACATTTCCAAAGCTAAGATTTCTATGTGCACTACTTTATGAGCTGCCAAAACCATTGTTCATTACTTGCAATGAAAAAGAGAAAAAAAAAATTCTTCAACTGTGGCTATCAGTAAATTAGGTAGGTAAAAACAATGACTGCAGATGCTGGAAATCAAATACAGGATTAATGGTGCTGGAAGAGCACAGCAGTTCAGGCAGCATCCAATGAGCAGCGAAATCGACGTTTCGGGCAAAAGCCCTTCATCAGGAATAAAGGCAGTGAGCTTGAAGCATGGAGAGATAAGCTAGAGGAGGGTGGGGGTGGGGAGAGAGTCTCATAGAGTACAATGGGTGAGTGGGGGAGGGGATGAAGGTGATAGGTCAAGGAGGAGAGGGTGGAGTGGATAGGTGGAAAAGGAGATAGGCAGGTAGGACAAGTCCAGACAAGTCAAGGAGACAGTGCTGAGCTGGAAGTTTGAAACTAGGATGAGGTAGGGGAAGGAGAATTGAGGAAGCTGTTGAAGTCCACATTGATGCCCTGAGGTTGAAGTGCTCCAAGACGGAAGATGAGGCATTCTTCCTCCAGGCGTCTGGAGGTAAGGGAATGGTGATGAAGGAGGCCCAGGACCTCCATGTCCTCGGCAGAGTGGGAGCGGGAGTTGAAATGTTGGGCCACGGGGCGGTTTGGTTGATTGGTGCGGGTGTCTTGGAGATGTTCCCTAAAGCGCTCTGCTAGGAGGCGCCCAGTCTCCCCAATGTAGAGGAGACCACATCGGGAGCAACGGATACAATAAATGATATTAGTGGATGTGCAGGTAACACTTTGATGGATGTGGAAGGCTCCTTTAGGGTCTTGGATAGAGATGAGGGAGGAGGTGTGGGCACACGTTTTACAGTTCCTGCGGTGGCAGGGGAAGTGCCAGAATGGGAGGGTGGGTCGTAGGGGGGTGTGGACCTGATCAGGTAGTCACAGAGGGAACGGTCTTTGTGGAAGGCAGAAAGGGTGGGGAGGGAAATATATCCCTGGTGGTGGGGTCTTTTTGGAGGTGGCAGAAATGTCGGTGGATGATTTGGTTTATGCGAAGGTTTGTTGGGTGGAAGGTGAGCACCAGGGGCGTTCTGTCCTTGTTACGGTTGGAGGGGTGGCGTCTGAGGGCGGAGGTGCGGGATGTGGACGAGATGCGTTGGAGGGCATCTTTAACCACGTGGGAAGGGAAATTGTGGACTGTAAAGAAGGAGGCCTTCTGGTGTGTCCTATGGTGGAACTGGTCCTCCGGGAAGCAGATACGGCGGAGGCGGAGGAATTGGGAATACAGGATGGCATTTTTGCAAGAGATAGGGTGGGAAGAGGTGTAATCCAGGTAGCTGTAGGAGTCGGTGGTTTGTAAAAAATGTCAGTGTCAAGTCGGTCGTCACTAATGGAGATGGAGAGGTCCAGGAAGGGGAGCGAGGTGTCAGAGATGGTCCAGGTAAATTTAAGGTCAGGGTGGAATGTGTTGGGTGAAGTTGATGAATTGCTCAATCTCCTCGCGGGAGCACGAGGTGGCACCAATGCAGTCGTCAATGTAGTGGAGGAAGAGGTGGGGAGTGGTGCCGGTGTCATTATGGAAGATCAACTGTTCTACATAGCCAACAAAGAGACAGGCATAGCTGGGGCCCATACGTGTGCCCACGGCTACGCCTTTGGTCTGGCGGAAGTGAGAGGATTCAAAGGAAAAATTGTTAAGGGTGAGGACAGTTCGGCCAAACGAATGAGAGTGTCAGTGGAAGGGTACTGTTGGGGACGTCTGGAAAGGAAAAACGGAGGGCTTGGAGGCCCTGGTCATGGCGAATGGAGGTGTAGAGGGATTGGATATCCATGGTGAAGATGAGGCGTTGGGGTCCAGGGAAACAGAAGTCTTGGAGGAGGTGGAGGGCATGGGTGGTGTCTCGAACGTATGTGGGGAGTTTCTGGACTGGGGGGATAGGACAGTGTCGAGGTAGTTAGAGATGAGTTCAGTGGGGCAGGAGCATGCTGAGACAATGGGTCAGCCAGGGTGGTCAGGCTTGTGGATCTTGGGAAGGAGGTAGAACCGGGCAGTGCGGGGTTCCCGGACTATGAGGTTGGAAGCTGTGGGTGGGAGATCTCCTGAGGTGATGAGGTTCTGTATGGTCTGGGAGATGATGGTTTGGTGATGGGGGGTGGGGTCATGGTCGAGGGGGCAGTAGGAAGAGGTGTCCTCGAGTTGGCGTTTGGTGTAGATGTCAGTGCGCCAGACTACCACTGCTCCCCCTTTATCCGCTGGCTTAATGGTGAGGTTGGGATTAGAGCAGAGGGATTGGAGGGCTGCGCGTTGTGAGGGTGAGAGGTTGGAGTGGGGGAGGGGGGTCGACAGGTTGAGGTGGTTAATATCCCGGCGGCAGTTGGAAATGAAGAGGTCGAGGGCAGGTAATAGGCCAGCGCGGGGTGTCCAGGTGGATGCAGTGTGTTTAAGGTAGGCGAAGGGGTCCTCGGAAGGTGGGCGGGAGTCCTGATTGTGAAAGTAAACTCAGAGGCGGAGGCGACGGAAGAATTGTTCGATGTCACGCCGTGTATTAAATTCATTGATACATGGACGGAGGGGGATGAAGGTGAGTCCTTTGCTGAGGACTGATCGTTCGTCCTCAGTGAGTGTGAGGTCTGAAGGGATGGTGAAAACTCGGCAGGGCTGGGAGCTGGGATCTGGTGTGGGGTCGAAGCCAGTACCTGGAGTGGTTGCGATGGTGGGGGGAATGGGGGTAGAGGCATGCGCAGGGGTAATGTTCCCCTCGGGGTTCTGGGCGGTGGGGATAGTGACAGTGGGGTCTGTGGAGGGCGTGTCAGCAGAATACAGGTGAGTGGCGCTGGTGGGGGCGGAAATGGTGATGATCATGGCAGTAGGGGTGGCGGAAGTCACTGAGCATGTGGCATCAGCGATGATGTGAGGGCCGGAAGTGGCTGTGGGAGTGGCCATGATGGGGCCGGAAGTGACATCATCACTCAGCGTGGGGGTAGTAGCTGCATCAGCCACATGGCTAATGGCGTTTCCGAGGCCAGGGGAATCTTCTGGAATGTTTGAGGAGCGCTGGTTATGGAGGTGGGTGGATAAAAGTTTGTTGTACTTACAGTTTTTGATGTTTGAGATGGAATTGAAATACTGTTTGTTGAGAGTATGAATTCTCCTGAGGATGTAGTACAGAGTGGGTCCTTTGCAATTCTGAGAGAGTGTGGCCCTCAGCTGGGGCAGGGCTGACTGGAGAGAGGTTAGGTGACGGCGCATTGCTGCAAGCGTGGAGCGGAGGATCCTGAAGGAGAACTGTTGCTGGTGTTTTTGAATCTGTAGTCTGTACTGTTTGTCCTGTTCGGGTCCGAACTCTGCTGGTTTAAAGGTGGTCCGGAGTCCGTGTGGGATGAGTTGGTTACAGAGGCAGGCACTGAGGAAGCAAATGTGGCTGTGGTACCGAGTTTGGTTCACGACCTGGTTGAAGAGCTTCAGGGCAGAGGAAATGACCTGGGAGTTGCAGTGGGAGAGGGACTCTGAAATTCTTGGAGAGAGAGGAGGAAAACTTCTTCAAGGCAGGCATCCTTGCAAGAGGATTTGCAGTAGGGTTAGAATCAATGAGGTGAAAACAATGACTGCAGATGCTGGAAACCAGATTCTGAATTAGTGGTGCTGGAAGAGCACAGCAGTTCAGGCAGCATCCAATGAGCAGCGAAATCGACGTTTCGGGCAAAAGCCCTTCATCAGGAATAAAGGCAGTGAGCCTGAAGCGTGGAGAGATAAGCTAGAGGAGGGTGGGGGTGGGGAGAGAGTAGCATAGAGTACAATGGGTGAGTGGGGGAGGGGATGAAGGTGATAGGTCAAGGAGGAGAGGGTGGAGTGGATAGGTGGAAAAGGAGATAAGTCCGGACAAGTCAAGGAGACAGTGCTGAGCTGGAAGTTTGAAACTAGGAGAGGTGGGGGAAGGGGAAATGAGGAAGCTGTTGAAGTCCACATTGATGCCCTGGGGTTGAAGTGTTCCGAGGCGGAAGATGAGGCGTTCTTCCTCCAGGCGTCTGGTGGTGAGGGAGCTGTGGTGAAGGAGGCCCAGGACCTCCATGTCCTCAGCAGAGTGGGAGGGGGAGTTGAAATGTTGGGCCACGGGGCGGTTTGGTTGATTGGTGCGGGTGTCTTGGAGATGTTCCCTAAAGCGCTCTGTTAGGAGGCGCCCAGTCTCCCCAAAGTAGAGGAGACCACATTGGGAGCAACGGATACAATAAATGATATTAGTGGATGTGCAGGTAAAACTTGGTGTCTCACAGGATGGATGCTTGACTAAATCCCTTCCCCCCCTCACACACACACACAGAGCAGGTGAACAGCTCGCCAGTCTGACTGGTTTGGCCAGTTTCCAGGTGGGATGGGTAAACAATTCCCTTCTGGCATTCCCCACATTTCCAGAATCGATCCCTAGTGTGGCTGAACTGGTGTTTTGCCATTTCAGATAAATGCTAGCATACTGTTACACACACCGTTAGCCCCCCCTCCCCCCTTCCAAAAGAACCCACTATAAAACAGTAAACATTATCTCCTGCTGTGGAGGGACAGCCTGTATTGGTCTGAGTAGGAACACTGAGCAGATTTACCTAAATGACAACTTAATCGGTGACCAGAGCAAGTTAAGCAAGTCCAAATAAAATGCATTATAGCACAGAAAGAGGCCCATCAAATCCAAGCTGGCTCTCTGTAGCAGAATCCAATATTCTCATTCCCCATACGTACCCCAAACTCTGCAAGTTTATTTCCCTCAGAACTATAAGACCATAAGACATAGGAGTGGAAGTAAGGCCATTCGGCCATTCATTCATGGCTGATGGGCATTTCAACTCCACTTACCCGCATTCTCCCCGTAGCCCTTAATTCCTCGAGACAACAAGAATCTATCAATCTCTGCCTTGAAGACATTTAGCGTCCTGGCTTCTACTGCACTCTGCGGCAATGAATTCCACAGGCCCACTACTCTCTGGCTGAAGAAATGTCTCTGCATTTCTTGTCCTGAATTTACCCCCTCTAATTCTAAGGCTGTGCCTACAGGTCCTAGTCTCCTCACCTAACGGAAACAATTTCCTAGCATCCACCCTTTCCAAGCCATGTATTATCTTATACGTCTCTATTAAGTCTCCCCTTAATCTTCTAAACTCCAATGAATACAATCCCAGGATCCTCAGCCATTCCTCATATGTTAGACCTACCATTCCAGGGATCATCCGTGTGAATCTCCGCTGGACACGTTCCAGTGCCAGTATGTCCTTCCTGAGGTTTGGGGACCAAAACTGGAACCAGTACTCCAAATGGGGCCTAACCAGAGCTTTATAAAGTCTTATAAAGAACTGATCTAATTGTTTTTATCAATCATTGATCTTCTCTACTTGCACCACCATAATAGGCAGCATGTTCTGCATATTTCCAGCCAATACAGTCAGCAGAAACACTTGCTCATCTCCCGCTGTCTCAAATCCTCACATCTGGTCTTAATTCTTGTGCCATCACCTATCAAATGCAGATATTTTTGTCTGCTATATCTAGGTCTGTTATAATCTTATACAGCTTTATCAAAAATATATTTAACTTGTTTATTTCAAAGAAAATAGCAATCTCTTCAAATCAATCCAGTGACTGCATTTTCTTCATCAGTGAACCACTCCAGTAAGTCTGTACTCCACACCCTGAAGATTACTCATATTGTTAATGTCTGTTTTGTTCCACAAATCCAGACAACACAAGTTTTCTGTACAACAGCAGTAGCTTTATTATCAGACAGCTGGCAAGAATTTCAAAGCATCTCTAACGTAGATAAAAACAATGACTGCAGATGCTGAAAATCAAATACTGGATTAGTGGTGCTGGAAGAGCACAGCAGTTCAGGCAGCATCCAACGAGCAGTGAAATCAACGTTTCGGGCCTAACCCTATCGCAAAAGCCCTTCTCTAACGTAGCCAAGTGTCTACTTGTACAGACTCATCTTCATGAATCTCTGCCTTACCCACAGAGACAGTATATTTAGTAAGAATTAGACAAAGGCATATCAGTCACATGGGCGATTGTCATTACATAGTTTAAAGCTGGTAATTATGAATTTACAAAGCTTGATGAATGCCAATGTCCTGTGATAATGTGTGAATGGATTACAGAGACTGATTATCGTATTGTCCTTGATTATGTGTTGATGGGAAGAGATTAAGTCAGAAGGGTTCTTCTTTCAGTAAATGGGGGATTCACTTCCCTATGCTAATATGGAGGGGAGGTAAGACAATAGGAGCAGGAGGCAGTTTAACAGGGTTGTGCCCAGGGCTCTCAGTCTTGTCTGGAAAGGGCAAATTGCTCTATCTTGGGTTATGGTGGAATCCACATGTGTGGTTCCTATTTCGAAGATACGGTCTGCTTCACCCCTACTGAGGTGTTCAGTCTGTATTGGAAGAGTACAGGCCTTGTACTCTTACATTACGGCAGTAAGACTTTTGGCAGGAGAATGTTTAACCCTTGAGTTGCCAATGCATCATGAAAGAGAAGCAAAGTATGGAACAGGCCCCTCTGTGGTATTTTAACTTCCTCATCCTGACCAAGAATCTGTTGACCACAATTGAATGCAATGATTGACTGTGACCTAACTAGAACTTTGTCAATGGTCAGCATCTTTTCCATGAGTATGTTATCATCCCCTCTATTAATGAAGCCCAGCATCCTATACGTTTACTCAAAACACTTTATGTTCTCTCTCCTTTAAGGATTTGTACACATTGTCCCACATTCCTGCTGTCCTGCTCTCTATGTCTGTGCCATTCAAATATATATTGCCTTTCTACATTGCTTCTCTCAAAATGCATCAACTTACTGTGTGTTCTAAAGAAGAGACATATTACACTCAAAATATTATCTCTCGCTCCACACATTCTCCCGCCTGGAAAACAGAACAGGACAGCACCGGAATAATCGGCCCACCATGTCTGTGTGGATCATGATGCCATTCCAAACTGATTCCATCTGCCTGTGCATGATCCATATCCCTGCCAACCCATGCCTGCTTATGTGTCTGTCCAAATGCCTCTTAAACATTGTGATTGTTTCTGCTTTTACCAACTCTCAGGCAAGTACATTCTAGTCACTGACCATCTTCTGCATAAGAAACTTGTCTGACACAACTCCCTTTTAACTTGCACAGATGTTGTTGGAAATGCTCAGCAGGTCATGCAGCATCTGTGAAAAAAAATCAGTTAATGTTTTGGGTCTGGTCCCCCTTCCTCAGAAATGTTAACTAATTTCTCTTCACAGATGCTGCTAGAACTGCCGAGCTTTTTCAGAAACTTCTGTTTTTCTTTCTGGTTTACAACATCTGCTGTTCTTTCGGTTTTCATTTCCTTTAAACTTGCCCCCTCTCCCCTTAAATCTATGGCCAGTGGAATTGGTAATTTCCACTTGGAAAAAGATTCAGATTACTCACTCTGTCTGTGCCTCTCGGATCACTCCACAGCCACTGACTTTCCAAAGACAACAATCCAAGATTTTCCAACCTCTCCCAATCCAGGCAACATCCTGGTAAATCCATTTCCAACAGCACACAATACTGCAAAGGTGGCCTAATGACAGTTTTATATTCAGTCCCCTGACAGAAGAAGGCAAGCCTGCCATCCACCTCCTTCACCACATTCAGGGAGCTGTGAACTTGCACCTGAAGATCCCTCTGTATATCAATGCTGCTCAGGGCACTTCCTTTTAGTGTATACATTCCTCTTACAACGAGCCGCCCAAAACACATCATGTCACACTTGTCTGAATTAAAATCTATCTGCAATTTCTCCGCATAACCTTCCAACTGATCTCATCCTTGATGTTTCCTTTGACAACATTCTTCACGATTCACAACTTCTTCACTTTGCAAACTTGCTAATTAAATCGTTTACATTTTCAGGCTAATCATTTATATGTATTACAAAGGGCAGATGTCCCAGCTCTGACCCTTGTGGAACAGAGGCACTGGTCACAGACCTCCAGCCACCAACATACCCCTGCACAACTGTTACTGGGAGAAATATCAAAGAGGAGCCTTGAGTTCTGTGCTGAGCAGCACGACCAATGTTTATTCAGAGCTCCTTACTAATGCATGATGGAAGAGTTCCCTCTCTGGAATTCTGTGGCTCCCCCAGCCAAGTCCAGCATTTTGATGTGTTTCTTTCATACGTTCCACTAATATTTCCCCCTGACCCGATCTCCTGGGTTCGGGATGTCAGCTCGGATGTTTATGAGCTCCCTTTCCCAGTCTCTGATTCTCTTTCTGTCTGCAACTTCCCCTCTCAGCTCATGCAGTTGCTTTGTCAGTTCTTTCACAAATTGTTTCACCCGATCCTTGCTATTGTACATCTCCTGCCCTCCCACTACCATACCCTCTGGCAGCTGCATAGTCCAAATTCAAAGGGGGATTGCTCAGTTCCCTTTGCTGGGGTTGACGTCAGTTTCATTAGGATTGTGGGGAGTACACTAACCCATCCCGGCCTGTCTCTGTCAGGGCCTTAGTCAGACTAGCTTTCAGTGTCTGCTTCATTCCTTCTACTGTCCCTGAGCTCTGGGGGTGGGATGTGAGATGGGATTTCTGCTCAGTACCAAACAGGCCACAGAGCTGCTTAACTTCGTTTCCAGGAACATGTGTCCCTTGGTCAGAATCTGCAGGGGAATGCTTCCACCCACTGAGTAAACCGTTTTATTAAGACCCAGCAGGATTTCCTTCCCTGGGATTGGGATGGGGGTGTATGTAAAATCCATCTGTAATTGTTCCCATGAGCCCCTGGGTCCCTGTGGCTGCCTCCATTTTATGCTGATTGTTTTCCCTGGCTCACACTGTGTACAGACTACACCCCTGTGACAAAATCTTCTTGTTCCAGAACACCCCTGTAGTTGATCATCCGATATTGCATTTTATCCTGCTCAATATGGGCCAGCCCATGATATGTTTATCATAATGTTTGTCTTATACAGTGGCACTGCTGGATCATCCTATGTCCTATTACTGCCCCACCCTTTTCCCACTCCTGTTTCTCCTGCTATGGGATTGTTTCTGGAAATGTCTTTAAACTTTCCTTTCTCGCTTCTGTAGCTCCTGCCACTGCATCCTCCTCAAATGTCTGCACTGTTTCAGTAAGTATGCTCACCCATGCTCATCAACTACCCCGTTGGTGTGGGGTTTCTACTTTCCTGTGAGCTCTAATCTTCATTATTGCTGCTTCACTGGGAAAGTTAGCTGCTTCCACTAACTCTCTGACCTGTTCTTCATGCTCAATGTGGCCCCCAGACGGGGTGATATACCTTCACCGAGCCCAGTCATGGACTATACCAAAGGCATGCTGACTGTGTGCATTTTGCCTCCCTCACCCCTGGTTAATGTCCACACTTCTGCCAGGGCTCGTGATGGTTCTCTATTTCTGGATAATTCCTCACAAAATTCCCACAATAATTAAACAATCCTAAAGTTTGCCTGATCCCTTTACGGTGTGTGGGTAGATAATTTTATAATCATAGTTTTTGTTCCCGCTGGGACTGTTCCCTCTCCCTTCCTGATTTGATCTCCCCAATATGATGTCCCAGTTCCGTCTCTCCCTACCTTCCCAGTTGCACTCCCTGTGTGTTAATTTTAAGCCTGGCCTGGCTAACCTGATCCAATACTCTGTATAATATCTGGATATTTTCTTTCTTACCGCTTGAGGTGATGAGGTGTTGGTAAGATCAGTGTGACGAAATCCATTAAACACACATCAGTGGGATATACTGGAATATTGCGGGATCCCTGAGGTAATAGTATCCTGGAGGCCTGTTCTCCTCGGTCAGTAAACACCACTCTCTTCTGCCATTCAATGTCCACAGGTATGGACCCAGACTATTTCCAGCTTCTGTCAATCTATCACTGTCACAATTACTGCCTCCTCAGCCCCAGCTTTGATGAGATCCCATTTGTGTGGGGAGTGAGAGGGCCCTCGATCTCTACAGGGTCGATAGATAACAACCCACTTTCCTGTTTGAGTTACACACACCGCTGAGTGGGTCCGAGCTATAACCCACCAGATTCTCTGACTGTCCCAGTCTCCCTACAATGTAGCTACCCCGGAGAGGTTGCCTCTCCTTTTCTTTCTGTTCCAGTCCTGGCCGGAACATCCCCATGTTTAAATTCAGGTGTTGATGTCAATAGTTGCCATTCTAGAATAAATGGCAGCAACTCCCAGAATGGTCCCTTCTTGAGTTTCACACCTCCAGATCTGAATACGTTTTGTCATACTCCCGGTCTACATCGGGGCAGGTTTGCTTCATCCAGCTTCCTAGGTAATCTCTCCGACTGCTCTCATTTTAGCAATTGAAGGGGTGAGGGGTAAATCCTTATCGGTAACTGACAAAGATGCTCCGGTGTTAGAATCATGCAAGTGTTGGCCCCTTAACAGCGCGTCAATGAATATTCATGGGCTATGCATATACCTACATGAACACAGGCCACTCACATTATGAACACTTATCTCCCACACTGTGCCTACGTTCCTTGTCTATGTGCCCTTTCCTGCTTCCCTTGTAACATCGTGGGTCTGATTACCCTCCCTGTACTGCAGCTATTCCCCTGTGTTTCTGTGTTTGCCTCAGCTCTCCTGGCCCAATTCAGAGTGTGGTTAGAATTATCTCCCACTGAGAGTCCCATGTTTATAATTACAGTTAAATGGGGTCCCATGTCATCTTTTAAATTCATCAAACCGATTTCATCATCACAGGTTGGGGTTTGGTAATCCCCCATGGTCCTTACACACCTCAGGCTTCCTCTCTGTATGATCCTCTATATTACCCTTGTGTCCCTGAGACACCAAGGTTATTTTAGCCCATTCAGTCTGTCCCCTCCCCAGTGTGAGCCTGCAATATCTGTAAATGCCTGGCGCCACGGATCAGCTGTAATCTGGGGGGAACCGGCTCACACCCCATCCTCTCATTAATAACTGATAATCAACGACAATGAATGAACTGAATAAAATGTGATTATTTGTACAAGTTCTTGCAATGAAAATTCAATTTTATTTAATGTTTGTCACCCATTACACCATGGGCATTGTTATTAGGGAATAAAGTAATGGAAGGATATCAGAGAAAATAAATAGACTTTAATTTTAGCTTCACTGTAATAATGAACCAAAACAATATTTGGACATATGGTTAAAATACATAACAAAGTTTCCAGTGTCATTATTGACATGAAAACTATTTTAGTTTGCAAGTTGTTTTGCACTAAGAATAATTGGAAATGAATTGTGATTTGGAATACACCATTTAAAATATATTTTGAAGACAATAATCAGATACATTTTTTGGAGGAAATTAGGAATGGAAATAAATATATAATCATTGATATTAATAGTTTTAAAATGTTGAGAAGTTGACTGGGATTATTTGATTGAGAGAGGCTGCATGATTATAAAGACCAATTCACCTTTTTCATTGCATTGTTGGTTTCACTAGAATCTGTTGTGGTCTAAGCTCTTGTTGTGTGCAATGGACTGTCACTAATAGCTTAATTAACCTGCAAGTTCCTGATCAGGTTTCCTTTGTCTGTAAGTCAGTCTGTAAGTGAGCAACACACCTCCTTTTGTGAGGGGAAATAAGTGGCAGTTCACACTGAGAATGGTTTCTAGCACACACAATCAGCAGGGAAGGGTTTTTCTAAAGATTTCCAATCTCTATCTACAAATCTGATTTGTCAGTTTGTGGAAGATTCAGCCCCTTTGTTCTGAGCTGTTTTTATACAAGCAGTTGGTTCATTATGTCTTTGCCAAGAATGTTGTTTACTTTTCCCTTTTACTGTGATTCTGCAGGTTCGCATATTCTGTGAGTCATTAATGTTCAGTAACTGAACATTGATTGATTTTGGATTAGTGGCGCTGGAAGAGCACAGCAGTTCAGACAGCAGCCAACGAGCAGCGAAATCAACATTTCGGGCAAAAGCCCTTCATCAGGAATAAAGGCAGTGGGCTTGAAGCGTGGAGAGATAAACTAGTGGAGGGTGGGGGTGGGGAGAGAGTAGCACAGAGTACAATGGGTGAGTGGAGGAGGAGATGAAGGTGATAGGTCAAGGAGGAGAGGGTGGAGTGGATAGGTGGAAAAGGAGATAAGCAGATCGGACACGTCCGGACAAGTCAAGGAGACAGTGCTGAGCTGGAAGTTTGAAACTAGGATGAGGTGGGGGAAGGGGAAATGAGGAAGCTGTTGAAGTCCACACTGATGCCCTGGGGTGGAAGTATTCTGAGACAGAAGATGAGGCGTTCTTCCTCCAGGCGTCTGGTGGTGAGGGAGCGGCGGTGAAGGAGGCCCAGGACCTCCATGTCCTCGGCAGAGTGGGAGGGGGAGTTGAAATGTTGGGCCACGGGGCGGTTTGGTTGATTGGTGCGGGTGTCTTGGAGATGTTCCCTAAAGCGCTCTGCTAGGAGGCGCCCAGTCTCCCCAATGTAGAGGAGACCACATCGGGAGCAACGGATACAATAAATGATATTAGTGGATGTGCAGGTAAAACTTTGATGGATGTGGAAGGCTCCTTTAGGGCCTTGGATAGAGGTGAGGGAGGAGGTGTGGGCACAGGTTTTACAGTTCCTGCGGTGGCAGGGTGTGGAATATAGGTAAATTAATGTTACTTCTGCAATTCTGCAATTCCATCTTACAAAGTAAAATGAACTCACACCAGTGTGTAATTGTTTTAGCCAAGAGCTGAGTCAACAAGAATGGAAACGATGTGGAGGAAATATATAATTGTTTTTATATTAGCTAAAACTGTATGTCAGAAGGTAGACATTATGGGCAAGTAGATAAGATGTTGTGAGGGGATGAAGTTAAGCTAGATACGCCTGTACAAACAGTAGATATAAACATGTGCTTCCCACTTTTACAAAAACACAGGAACAAACCACAATTAAAAGGGTCATAGGGATCAGAACGGCCTCGGGAAAGGCACAGATGAAGGGGGTAGATAATGATGAAGAAAGAATATGCCTAACAATGACCTACAGCAGGATGAGGTCAAACAGCCTTGTGAGGCCAGGAATAAGCATTTTGTCACAGACAAGGCCGGATAAGGCAAGAAATAAACAGGGGTAATGGGGGCCGGTCTTAGGGAAGTGGACGATGTAAACAGGGGAGGGAGCAGTGTAAAACAATAGACATCAAATCATATGAATGTTGTGTATGAATTGAATTTGGGGTGTGTATGTCCTCTACCTTATAGGCACTGGACATCACACCCACTTGCAAGTGTAAAATAAATGGCACTACTGATTCAGATCTTGTCTCGGACTGAAATTATTGAAGTGAGTGGGCTTTGTTTCTCACAATTGGGGGCTGTCCGGGATTTTCTTCAATCACCGGGGGGAGTGGCTGGCCTTGGACACTGGGAAGACGCGTCCCGTTCCCCATTGAGGAGCGGTCTCGTGTCCTGGTTTAGTCTGCTCCCTTGGGCGACTGGTACGAATCCCACAAGAGAGACATCTGAATCAGACAGTGATAGGAGCTCGATAGACAATACGGCACAAAGGGGCCAGGCAACTCTGTGCACAGACCAAGGTAAGAAACCTGACTTTTAAGTATTGCCTTGGTGGCCGGGATTGAGTTTTAGTAGTTAATAAGGGACTAACGAAGGAACTCAATATGGGTTGTGCCGTGGGTAAGGAAAAAGCGTCCGGGAAAACAAAAGAAGGAAAAAGCAATGGAATTGGAGGCGGGGTCCCTTACAACATACCTCCAGAAAGTCCTTTGGGGAGGATGTTGTGGAATTGGCAAAATAATACTTGTACAGGGGAAAAAGATGATTAAATATTGTTGCTTCATATGGACTAAGGAATCCATTCTTTGTCCCGCCTCTTTTGGCCAAAATTCAGGTCGGACAAAGACTGGGTTTGTAAATATCTGAATTTATTTGTCAATGAGTGAGAGAGAGAGAGAGAGAGAGAGAGAATGAAGAGAGCTGTACAGCTGGTAGAAAGTTTAACCCTTTGTGATTTGGTTTGAATGCACATTTGTTTGTTGGTGATTGAATGTTTGCATTTTATTCCCTGGAGCTTGAGTTCCGGGACTGTTTTGAATCTGATTCTTATTATGGAAACTTAACATGATTTATTTTAAGGTTAAGGATTCTATAGAGATTATGAAAAAAAAAAGAATGATAACTCCTGTTCTTCTTACAGGTCATGACTGCCTTACTATCAGTTTCTAACTAATCTCTTTTATCTTTACATGAAAGCGATTTATGGAGGACAGTTGAAGTTTCAGTTGAACATTAGATTGTAGTAAAAACAAGATCCTATGGTTAATATCTGTGACCTTGGATTCGGCCATTGTTCATGCATTAGAAGTTTTTTTTTAAACTTGAATAGACAAATAATTTTAAGGCAGCTCTGATTATTTCAAGACCAATAGTATTGTAATTGAGCAATGATTGGTCAGGACTACTTAAGAAAACTAATTTTGGATTTAAATTAAGGGACTAAAACTGGGTGATTACAGTGGATTTCAAAATTGAGAACTGTATGCATTTTACATTTTGAATATTAAATACTGAATAAATGAATGTAAATATATAAATATATTTACAAGTTTGGAACAGGCTTTAAAGTTAGTCAAGCATGAATTGATGAATTGATGTTTGAAGTTATGGGGAGCTAGAAATATTGCAATATTTCTTTAAAAAAAGAAAAAGGGGAAGAACGTAATGACTTATCCCCTTCGGGAGGTACAATAGGGGACAAAGAGATTGGGTTTGTAAGTGTCCCCCTCAGCAGTGGGGAGGTCAGAACATTTAAAAAAGAAATGAAGGTCCTGGTTGAGGATCCGGTAGGGTTGTCTGAACAAACTGATCAATTTTTGGGGCCCAGTCTGTATACCTGGGCTGAGTTAATGTCTATTTTGAATATACTATTTACTGGGGAAGAAAGGGGACTTATATGGGGAGCAGCCATTAAAATATGGGACAGGGAACACCCCATTGGAGATGGGGATGCTGGACAGGGAGAGGTGAAGTTTCCCCTCAGAGACCCCCAGTGGGAAAACCAAAATCCGGAGCATAGAGAAGAAATGAGGGAATTGAAAGACCTAATTCTAAAAGGTATAAGAGAGGCAGTTCCGAAGTCACAGAATTTGACTAAAGTCTTTGAAGTTAGACAGGAGAAAGATGAGACTCCTTCAGCTTTTTTTTTTGCAGAGATTAAGAGACTCAATGTGGAAATATTCTGGAATGAACCCTGAGAACCCAGTGGCACAGGGTCTTTTGAAAGTACATTTTTGTGACAAAGGAATGGCCAGACATACAGAGAAAGATACAGCAAATAGAAGGGTGGAGTGAAAAGCCATTAGATGAATTGTTAAGAGAGGCACAGAAAGTGTTTGTAAAGAGAGAGGATGAGAGACAGAAACAGAAGGTGAAAATGATGGTAGCCGCAGTTGATGAGGTAGTTAAGAAAAGAGTAGAACCAATAGTGACCAACCGGAGGGGCGGGTGGCAGCATGTAGGGCAGAGAGGACAAGGGGGAGCGTTAAATAGAGGGTTCGAGCGACAGGGGCAGAGCTGGAGGTCTCCACAGGCAGGATGCTATTATTGCGGAAAGATAGGGCACTTTAAGCGGGAGTGTCCTGCTCTGAAAAGGGAAGAGAGGGCAATTCCGCTTATGAATTTTGATGAAGAATTGGGGTGTCAGGGGTTCCTGCCCCCGGGGACCCACCAGGAACCCTTGATAAACCTGAAGGTGGGATCCTGTAGGGAAGAGGTAGTCTTCCTAGTAGATACGGGGGCAGCACGGTCATCGCTGAATTTTAAACCAAAGAAAGTAGGAATGTCAACACGGTCAATTACTGTTTCGGGGGTAAAAAGGGGAGGGATTTACTGTTCCAGTATTTGAACCTATGATGATAGAAGGTCCTAAGGATAGGGTCACAGGGGAACTGTTGTATATCCCTGATATAGGAAGTAACTTATTAGGGAGAGATTTAATTATCCTCTTAGGACTGGGGATTGGAATTCAGGAAAAAGAATTAGTTGTACAAAAGGCAATGTTGACAGAGGATGTGGAGAGAGAGAGATAGACCCTATTGTATGGGCTAGGGAAGGGAATTGTGGAAAACTACAGATCCCTCCCCTTGAAGTAAATTTTAAAAAACAAGGAAAGGGGACGTTGTCTGTGAGCGACAATATCCCATTTCCATAGAAGGTAAACGAGGACTGCAGCCAGTAATTGAAGGACTGATTAGAGATGGACTGTTGGAGCCATGTATGTCTCCTTATAATACCCCAATACTACCAGTGCGGACATCCGATGGAACTTATCGATTGGTGCAGGATTTGAGAACATTAAATCGAATAGTACAGATCAGGCACCCAGGGTGCCAAACCCCTATACCTTATTAAGTGAGATCCCTCATGACCACAAATGGTTTAGTGTGATAGATTTAAAGGATGCCTTTAGGGCTTGTCCCTTGGCAGAGGACGGTAGGAATTTGTTTGCCTTTGAGTGGGAAGACCCTAAGACAGGACAGCAACAGCAATACCGGTGGACTGTGCTTCCCCAGGGGTTTACGGAATCCCCGAATTTATTTGGACAGATGTTAGAACAAATATTGGAGAAATTTAGCAGCCCCAAGGGGACTACCCTGTTGCAGGGTGTAGACGACCTCTTAGTAACAGGAAAAAGAAGAGAAAGAGTAGTAGAAGCCACGAACAAATTATTGTATTTCCTGGGCCAGGAGGGACTGAGGGTATCTAAAAACAAACCACAATATGTGGAGCGAGAAGTGAAGTACTTGGGACATTTAGTTAGTGAGGGAAAGCGAAAGATAAGCCCGGAACAGATAGAGGGAATAGTGGGAATGCCGCTGCCCAGCACTAAACGGGAGTTACACAAATGTTTGGGTCTCACGGGTTATTGCAGATTGTGGATTGATTCCTATGGACAGAAGACTAAGAAATTATATCTCAAACTATTAGAGGGGGGAACCACAATGTCTAAGTTGGGATGATGAGGCAAAAGAGATCTGATCCATGCCCCCATATTAGCCTTACCTTCCCTAGATAAACCTTTCCACCTCTTTGCTACCGTGGATAAGGGAGCGGTTTTGGGAGTATTAACCCAGAGGTGGGGGAAGGAATTAGTACATGAAGAATTGATTAAACGAGTCTTGGCGTCCCTATTACTTCCCCGAGAAAAAGCAGTAGTGCATGTAAATGGTCATCAGAAAGGAAATGAACCAGAGGTTAGGGGAAATAGATTAGCCGATGAAGTGGCTAAGGAAGCAGCCCTGAACCCACAAGAAGTGGTGATTCATTCCCTAATACCTACTGTCCCAGGTCCTCGGGAAGCTCCTATATTTACTGAAAGCGAAGAAAAAGAATTGAGAGATTTAGGGGCTGTAAAAACAGCAGACGGGCATTGGATGTTACCTGATGGAAGGAGAATGTTGAACAAAATGATGATGCAAGACATTATGGCTGTCCTACACCAAGGCAGCCATTGGGGAGTACAAGCAATGTGTGATTTGGTTCTTAGGGAATATGGATGTAAAGGAATACATACAATTGCTAAACAAATATGTGAGGGATGTATCATATGCAGAAAGGTAAATAAGAAAGTCTTGAGAAAACAGACCCCGGGAGGAAGAGACCCAGAACTGAGACCTTTCCAGAGTATACAAGTAGATTATACTGAACTCCCCAGGGTAGGGAGACTAAAATATATGCTAGTCATAGTAGATCATCTATCTGGTTGGGTTGAGGCATACCCCCTAGCTACCGCCACTGCGAGTGGAGTGTCTAAAACAATATTGGAGCACATAATTCCCCGATATGGGCTCGTGAACCATATTGATTCCGACCAAGGAACTCACTTTACCTCTAAAGTGTTACAGGGGGTAATGAAAGGGTTGGGAATTTCCTGGGAGTTCCATACTCAATGGCACCCGCCATCATCGGGAAGGGTTGAGAGAATGAACCAAACACTCAAACGACAGCTCTCTAAATTGATAATAGGAACCAGACTCCCTTGGATCAAATGTTTACCTATAGCTCTCTTGCGAGTACGAACAGCCCCAAGGAAAGATTTGGGACTATCCCCCTATGAAATCTTATTTGGATTACCTTACTTGGGAACGAATGGAGAATTGCCAAGTCCCGAAACTAAAGATTTGTTTTTAAAGAAGTACATACTGGGCTTGTCCTCCTCTTTGTTTTTCCTCAGGAAACAGGGTTTATTGGCACAGACTCCAGCCCTTGAATGCACCATTCATCCCATCCGGCCGGGCGATTGAATCTTAGTAAAATCATGGACAGAGACTAAATTACAGCCGGACTGGGAAGGGCCGTACCAGGCTCTTTTGACCCCTGAAACAGCGATAAGGACAGCAGAGAAAGGCTGGACTCACTACACTCGGATCAAAGGGCCAGTGGACCCTCCAGTTGAGGAAGAAGTCTGGACAGCCAAATCAACGCAAGATTCGCTGAAACTCAGGCTAAAGAGACTTTGAGTAACTGATTATACAGTGGCGACGCGAGCGCGGGATTATTTCTGTAAGATTGTATATTCAGCATGATGGTTAGAATACTGGGAATGCTGCTAGAGATATGATGCTAGTCCTTTTAGTATTGGGATTTTGTCAAATATCATTTTCATATGTATTATTAACGGTCCCCAAGTCTGATAATCCACAAGTAATAGACGCTGATGTATGCAGCTTAGTAAATTGTGGGGATGTAGATAATCAGAGACAGTACCGCAGCTCTGAGATACATCTTAAGTCCTATGGGGATAGCCTTGGGGATGGTACTTAGTATAATGGTCTCGTCACAGTACACCAGGCCCCCTTCTGAGCAGCTCGTGATTGTCCTGATAAAAAGTGTAACCCAATATACCTAACGATAAGGAAAACCACATGGCACGAAACAATCCTGGTGGGGGGGGGCACCTATGAGATACAATGAAATGAAATGTTTGGGATAGAAATGAAAGTAAATGGGAAGGATTTCTTGGGCTATTGTTTTCGAATTAGTGTAGGACGGGGAAAACGGGTAGAACTACTGGGTAATAAGATACAATCTTTCACCCCTCCCACTGATCCTAAAGTAGTAAAATTTATAGAGGTAAAGGACTTGAAACAGACCATTGAAATAGAAACTGGGTACGGGAATGCAAATGCCTGGGTTGAATGGGTAAAGAAGACTGTGAAAAGTCTGAACAAGAGCAATTGCTATCCATGTGCCTCCGGTCGGCCAGTGGCCCAGGTGGTTCCCTTTCCGCTCGGGTGGAAGGGAGACAGGAAGGGCATGAAATGTATGATAGCCCTGTACCAGGATGAGACTGCATGGAATGATAGAAATTGTACCTCCCTATCTCTGATGTTCCCTCCCTTGGAGAAGAAAGATGTAAAAGTTCCCCCCCTGTTTTCTTCCGCAGTTGGAAATCACACATCGTGTGTGTGTAGACGAGGTACAAGTCAGTCGAAAGATTTGGGGGAGCTGAAATTATGTACAGAAATTAAGAATGTAACCGAAATGGAGAAGGGAGGGAACTACTCAGCACTAAATGTTCCCCGAGCGGATCTGTGGTGGGACTGTGGAGGCAAAATATAGAGACCCACCCTCCCTCCGGATTGGAGAGGGGTATGTGCAATTGTACAATTGGCAATTCCATTTACCCTGGCATTTGAGAAGGAAAAGATAGGAGGGAAAAAGGGAAGGGGTAAGAGATTACTGTTAGAGACTTCTTTCGATGACAGGATTTATCTCGATTCTGTAGGAGTCCCTAGGGGGGTACCTGATGAATTCAAGGCTTGTAACCAGATTGCAGCAGGCTTTGTGTCAGCTCTCTTTTGGTGGGTAACAATTAATAAAAATGATCATACCCTGTATACGAGGGCTCACCCAAAGACTGATTGAAACAGCCTTGATGAAACAGGTGCCCCGAAAAGAAAAATGCAGAAGATAACAAATGGTAATTAAAGAAAAGGGGGAAATTTTACAAGGTAAAATTTTACAAAGTAAAATGAACTCACACCAGTGTGTAATTGTTTTAGCCAAGAGCTGAGTCAACAAGAATGGAAACGATGTGGAGGAAATATATAATTGTTTTTATATTAGCTAAAACTGTATGTCAGAAGGTAGACATTATGGGCAAGTAGATAAGATGTTGTGAGGGGATGAAGTTAAGCTAGATACGCCTGTACAAACAGTAGATATAAACATGTGCTTCCCACTTTTACAAAAACACAGGAATAAACCCCAATTAAAAGGGTCATAGGGATCAGAACAGTCTCGGGAAAGGCACAGATGAAGGGGGTAGATAATGATGAAGAAAGAATATGCCTAACAATGACCTACAGCAGGATGAGGTCAAACAGCCTTGTGAGGCCAGGAATAAGCATTTTGTCACAGACAAGGCCGGATAAGGCAAGAAATAAACAGGGGTAATGGGGGCCGGTCTTAGGGAAGTGGACGATGTAAACAGGGGAGGGAGCAGTGTAAAACAATAGACAGCAAATCATATAAATGTTGTGTATGAATTGAATTTGGGGTGTGTATGTCCTCTACCTTATAGGCACTGGACATCACTCCCACTTGCAAGTGTAAAATAAATGGCACTACTGATTCAGATCTTGTCTCGGACTGAAATTATTGAAGTGAGTGGGCTTTGTTTCTCACAAGGGGAAAGTGCCAGAATGGGAGGGTGGGTCGTAGGGGGGTGTGGACCTGACCAGGTAGTCACGGAGGGAACGGTCTTTGTTGAAGGCGGAAAGGGATGGGGAGGGAAATATATCCCTGGTGGTGGGGTCTTTTTGGAGGTGGCGGAAATATCGGCGGATGATTTGGTTTATGCGAAGGTTGGTTGGGTGGAAGGTGAGCACCAGGGGCGTTCTGTCCTTGTTACGGTTGGAGGGGTGGGGTCTGAGGGCGGAGGTGCGGGATGTGGACGAGATGCGTTTAGGGCATCTTTAACCACGTGGGAAGGGAAATTGCGGTCTGTAAAGAAGGAGGCCAGGTGGAACTGGTCCTCCTGGGAGCAGATACGGCGGAGGCGGAGAAATTGGGAATACGGAATGGCATTTTTGCAAGCGATAGGGTGGGAAGAGGTGTAATCCAGGTAGCTATGGGAGTCGGTGGGTTTGTAAAAAATGTCAGTGTCATGTCGGTTGTCACTAATGGAGGTGGAGAGGTCCAGGAAGGGGAGTGAGGTGTCAGAGATGGTCCAGGTAAATTTAAGGTCAGGGTGGAATGTGTTGGTGAAGTTGATGAATTGCTCAACCTCCTCGCCGGAGCACGAGGTGGCACCAATGCAGTCATCAATGTAGCGGAGGAAGAGGTGGGGAGTGGTGCCAGTGTAATTACGGAAGATCAACTGTTCTACATAGCCAACAAAGAGACAGGCATAGCTGGGGCCCATATGTGTGCCCATGGCTATGCCTTTGGTCTGGAGGAAGTGGGAGGCTTCAAAGGAGAAATTTGTCTCTAACAGAGCAGTAGCCTTATTTTCAGCTCAGTCTTCACTTTCTATTTCCTGGTTATATTGAATGTTCCAGAACCAGACTCTGAGCAATGTTTCCATTCACTTGTGTTGGATTCACTGACAGCCACATGGTCAGTCAGTTTCAGCAGTTTGAATTCAATAATCATCTGGAATTATGAGTCTATTGATGAAATTATTCTCGATTGTCAGTAAAAGCCCATCTCGTTCACTGATGTCCTTTAGGGAAGGAAGCTGCCATCCTTACCTAATCTAGTCTACATGTGACCCCTGACCCACAGCAATGTGGTTGACTCTTACCTGCCCTCTGGGTAATAAATGCTGCCCATAGCCAGTGGCACCTACATCTAGTGAATGAATTTTCAACAAAGCTCTTAGTCCTGTGTCATGTGAGAAAGAAGCAGAAGGTGACCTTTCAGCCCCTCAAGCCCGCTCCATCATTCAATAAGGCCAGGCCTGATCTGTTAGTGATTTGTGTTCCATCTTCCCCCAACGTCCCTTAACAAGAACCTATCAACCTGTGTCTTAAAATACTCAGTGAGCCCACCTTCTGGCAGTTCCAAAGTTGCACAGCCCTCTGAGAGGAAATAAATCTCCTCATCTCTGTCCTGAAAGGGTGAATCTAATTTTAAAGCAGTTCTCTTGAGTTCACGTATGACCCACAAGAGAAAACATCCTTTCCACATCCTCCTTAACAAACCATTCAGAATCTTAGACACTTCAGTCATGTCATCCCTCACTCTCATAAACTCCGGCTGAAACAAACCCAGCCTGTCCAACCGATCCACATTTTATGCCGAGTTGAAATGTTGTGTTGTGTTTATTATGCAGTGAATGTGTTGTTCCACTGTGTGGGGTCTAAGAGTCAACGTGAGCCATACTAGCTTTCCTGTCTCACTGTGTTACATATATCTTACATCACTGTGGTGATCCCATCCCGCCCTACCTCATATAATCAAAAAGAATGGCAGAGAGAGATCAAGAAAAGTTGTTAGAAAATTTGTTGTTGCCTAAAAGGTACTTGGTCTGTTTGTAGAGATTGCATTGTAATTGAAGTAACCAGTTAATGAAAAGTTACTGACAAAGTATTTTAAGCGGAGTTGCTGCTGGTGATGGAAATGCTGCTGGTTGGTATAAGAGAGGGCTGGGGGGATTACTGTACTGATGAGAAAGTTGAGCAAGGTAACCTTTTATCTTTGTCAATAAGAAGAGGCAGAGATTGCAGCTAGGACAGTGTTGGAGCTGTTTTGACCTTGCAGACATTATTTTAATATTTATTTGATGCTATTTGGTTGTCACTGGCTGGGCCCAGCATTTATTGCCCATCCCTAGTTACCCTTGAGATATTGGTGCTGAGCTGTCTTCTTGAACCGCTGCAGTCTACCTGCTGTGGGTTGACCCACGATGCCATTGGGGTGGGGATTTCCAGGACATTCACCCACCGACAGTGAAGAAATTACGATATATTCCCAAGTCAGGGTGGGTTAGTACCTTGGAGGGAACTTGAAGGTAGTTGTATTTCCATCTAGCTGCTGCCTTTGTCCTTCGAGATGGAAGTGGCCATGGGTTCCTTGAGTGTTGTTAGGGCTGCACTAATAGAGGCAAGTGGGGAGTATTCCATCACACTCCTGACTTGTGCCTGGTAGCTGTTGGGCAGACTTTCAGGAGCCAGGAGTTGAATTACTCTTGTAGCCACTGTGTTTGTGTAGTGAGACCAATTCAGTTTCTGATCAATGATTATCCCAAGGATAATGTTGATAGTGGGTGTTCAGTGATGGGAACAGCATTGAATGTCAAGTGATGGTGGTTAGGTCATTTCTTATACTTGATGGTCGCAGCCTGCATTTGTGTGGGATGTAGGTTACTTGCCCCTTGTCAGCCCAAACCTTGTCTGTATTGTCCAGATTTTGTTGTTCTTGGGGTTGGACTGCTTCAGTACCTGAGGAGTTAATTGTTTATCAATGTTCAATAATTACAAAATTATGCAAATTCCTTTTTCTATCAAATGTCATGGACTGTATGTTGTGGTCACTCTGATATTCACTTTCATTATCTCCTTATTTTCTTCCTAATTCAGACACAAATGATTGAACATCGATCAGGATAAAATTAAATAATTTAAAAACATACGTTTCTACATGTAAATTAATTGAATGAAATGCATTACTTCTGTATTGTCTGCATTTTGAGTAAAAGTCATTTCTTTTCAATAATTACTGAATGGCTCATTTATTGTCCTCAATCCATCAATCCAGCTGTTAGATTTTAGTCTCCATAATGTTCCCACGCAGGAAGTGCAGGACTATAATCACATACTTACTGTGGTTACTCACAGGGAAAACTGCTCAGATATTTATCGTGATAATTGGACTAGGATTGTATTGGACAGTTCCAGTGTGTAATGGATAAAAAGAATTACTAATTTCTAATAATGATTAGATTACTTACAGTGTGGAAACAGGCCCTTCGGCCCAACAAGTCCACACCGCCCCGCCGAAGCGCAACCCACCCATACCCTTACATCTACCCCTTACCTACACTACGGGCAATTTAGGATGGCCAATTCACCTGACCTGCACATCGTTGGACTGTGGGAGGAAACCGGAGCACTCGGAGGAAACCCACGCAGACACGGGGAGAACGTGCAAGCTCCACAGTCAGTCGCCTGAGGCGGGAAATGAACCCGGGTCTCTGGCGCTGTGAGGCAGCAGTGCTAACCACTGTGCCACTGTGCCACCATGCCACCCACAACGAATGAAGTGACAATGATCTTAAATAAATATAAGTCTCATGATAATCAAATAATGCAATATGTTTGAAGCAGTTATTCATATACATAAATTAACATTGACCTGCTTTGTAATGCACATGAATTGGAAACAAAGCATTCGCCATTCAACGTGACGACTCAGCGAAAGACAACTTTCCTCAGTTTCACAGAATTGTGATTTCTAAGAATTCAAGATTTATTGTAAAAGAATAGATCAAACATTTGTTAATTCAAGTTTGTGTACACAAGAAACACATGAAATTTAAATAATGTTTAATGTGAGAAATAGTTAGCTCTTTTGTAATAATCAGAAATATAGAAATGTTAGCATTGAAGTGAAATACAATCAGTACAAGAACGCAAAAAACTGTGAATGCTGGAACTCAGAAACAAAATCAGTAATTGCTGGAAAACAACACAGCAGGTCTGGCAGCATCTGTGAGAAGCATTTAGTGTTAATTCTCTGGGTCCAGTGACCCTTCCTCAGAATGTATTTTTGCTTACAGCCAATTCAATCCAACTAAGCTTCCATACTGAAAATTATTTTGCTAAGATTAAGAGATTGTAGAGCGCAATATTGTTTGTCAGTTGATGTATTGAGCCATTGTTCCACATCGACAGCTGGATATATTGCATTTAAACAATGATTACCAGTTAGACATTAGCAATAATTCGTTTTAAAATGGCTGAAACCAAATTTAAGGTTGATAATAAAATCCTTATTGCAATGTAATTGTGCAGTATATCTGAAAAAACTGAAATATTGAAGTGAAAAATAATTAGCCATCTCTTAATTGATAAGGCTGATTAATAATCCTTCCATTAATATGAGAATTCAAATGAAAGAGAATGAGATAGTTACTATGAGTGTTGGGTGAGAAAACTTTGGTTGATTGCAGGTGTGTTGACCTGAAAAGAGTGTTAATATTTCATTGTGATACTGGCACTAAGAAATAATGGATTCAACTAAAATATGAATCTCATGATTGTGTGAGAATTGAAATGACAATCAAATAATAATTAATGTTAGAACTCAACACTTAAAATGGTTCAATATATTCAAAGCAATTTGTACTTGATATTCATTAAGATCAGTAAACTGAGAATTAAAATACTGGGTTAATTTAAAACAAAAATCACACCTTCAGAGATTATTCATCAGAATTGTTTTGTCATTGAAAAAACCTCATTTATTCAAGAATTCTGCATTTCCCTCATTTTCTGTCTTTTTTCCACAGGGATCTGTACTGGAACCCTTCTGGTTATGATACAAATATATAGAAGTGACATGAATTAAAATCTAATTGGGTGAGTTAATAAGCTTGCAGATGATACAAAGTTCAGTGCAGTTGTGAATAATGTAGAATGTTGTTGAAGAATGCAGCAGGAAAAAAGATAAACTGCAGCTATGGCCAGAGTAATAAAGGTAAAGCTTAATCCATACAAGTGTGAGGTGTCTCACTTTGGGAGCTCAAATGTTAAGGAAAAGTAGATAGTTAATGGCAAGACCCTGAACAGCTTTGTTGTTCAAAGGGCTCTTGGCATTCAAGACCATGGCTCCCTGAAAGTGTCCATGCAAGTAGATAGGGTGGTAAGGAAGGCAAATGGCATGCTGGCCTTTATTAGTTAGGGAACTGGTTACAAGAGTCAGGATATCATGTTGCAACTTCATAAGACTTTGGTTAAGGCGTACTTAAAGTATTGTATTTACTTCTGTTCACCACATTACAGGAAGGATATGGAGGATTTGGAGAGGGTACAGAGGGCATTTACCAGGATGCTGCCTGGATTTGGAGAGTCTGCTTTTTTGTGGAGTGGCGTTGGCTGGGGCAAGAATTGATTGAAGTCTATACAATCATGAGATACATAATTCAGGTTGTCAGTCAGGAAGTTTCTCCCCAGAGTTGAAACGTCAAAACTATGAGGCATGCATTTATGGCTAGGGGGGGAGAAGTTCAAGGGGCATGTGAGGGGCAATTATTTTTTACACAGGGAGTGATAGGTGTCTGGAATGAACTTCAAGGGTTGGTGGTGGAGGTAGATACATTAAGGCTATTTAATGTTCATTTAGATAATTTGGATGGATATGGATCAAGGGTCGGCAGAAGGGATGAGTTTCTTTTGCATTATATTCAGCATAACGTTACGGGCCAAAGGACCCATTCCTGTGCTGCACAGATCTTTGAGAGAAAACTAATATCTCACTCATATGACATTTAATCTAATCAATATTTAGCCACTGGTGTCAGAAATAGGAAGAAAATAAGTAGAGAACGAACTTGACTATAATCTAAAGATTAAGAGATATCTAATGACATTTCACCAATAATTACTGTTTATTTCGAAAAACAGCAATGGGAAGTTTCTCATTAACATGCAGTTCATTGACAGCATATTAATAATTTAGTTATTGCTAATATCTAACCACTGATCAATCCAGAAAGGGATAGAAAAGTGGAATTATGGCTCAGTACATCAACTGATGGAAAGATATTGAAGTGTTCACTCTCCCAATTATTATGAATATCGATGTATGTTTTGATTTGATTTGATTTGATTATATTTTTCTTCAACACAAAGATTTATTGTAATTCTGATCACAGTAAGATTTAAATATTTTAAAGCTAAAAAAATTTAAATTTGTGACATTTTTTGTAAACAAAAAAATAGAATTTACAGGTGTTTGCTCTTTCCTTTATCAATCAGAATACATTTGGAATTGTTGCAAGTTATACATTTGTAGAAGGAAGAGAAGATGTCTGCAGCTGAATAGTCACAGTGAATGACCTTTTCTTCCGATTCCATCCGACTGCTAAACATTCTCATTATCTTTTTCTTTATAAGAAAAACTGCTTTAAACGTATTCAGCAGTTGTATTTTTTATGAATTTACAATATGTCGATTTATCTTTCTTCCAATTATCCTGATATTAATATGTAAGTGAGAGCATATGTATCTCTAGTAGTGTCTCTCCTAAGAGACCAGATAACCAGATGCAGAGCCATTGCCTTGAAAGCTAGTGCTTCCAAATAAACATGTTGGACTATAACCTGATGTCATGTGATTTTTAACTTTGTCCACCCTAGTCCAACAGGGAGAAAGTGAGGACTGCAGAGCTGAAAATGTGTTGCTAGAAAAGTGCAGCAGGTCAGGCAGCATCAAAGGAACAGGAAGAAGGGCTTATGCCCGAAACGTCGATTCTCCTGTTCCTTGGATGCACCCTAGTCCAACACTGACATCTCCAAATTATTGTTGCACAAAGGAATTTTAATTTTTAAAAGAAAATATGACTTTAATTAAGATCTTTAACACACGATTATTAATCCCTTCCTATATTAATATAATTGTAATTGAAAAAAAATGCTCACTGAACACGGCACACACAACCACACAAATGTCTTCCTGTTCATCTAATTACTGCTCAAGAGAAAAGCCTGAGTAAATATTTTATTGTTTCTGAGAACAAGAATCACAGTAAACATTTGTTGAGCAGTTCCATCCAATAAATGCACTTGATTTCTTAAATTTCACTTCAGTAATTGCACACGACATATTTCACTAAACCTAATAACAATGCATTATTACAAATGACCGAGGACGCTAACATCAGTATACATAGATTTCCAATCCCCTTGAAGTATCGCAAAATAAAATAATGTATTTTGGCTTAGTACAACTGTAGTTGAAAACATTTTGAGCTCGCACATTAAAAATCTTTATCTGCTTATTCAGACAAAATAGTGAAACTTGGCACTGTAAATTTATTTTGACTTTCACTCATGAAAATACTCATGTGAATCGTTTCTCATTATCTTTCTAGTTCTGATCCAAATGTCAAAATATTTACGATAATAAAACTTCAGGAATAATAAGTGTTCTTTGCAAGAATGATATGAAGATGTTCAAGGTCTTCGAATTACTGTTGAATAGAATACTCTTCATAAGGGCCTTATTGTCTCGAGCCGATGTTTTCTGTGACTGGTATTTTTTTTGACTAGTGACTGATGTGTTTTCAAATCATGTGCACTGCAGAAGGATTTTTTAAATTTTCAATTTGTTATGAGCAAAAAAACTGTTTTGAACACGCTGATTTACTTTTTTTACTCCAAAGTTACTTATCAATGTACACTCATCACAAAATTATGGAAGTTCCCTGTATCTTATTTTCACTGTCATGCACACTTTCACTATCTACTTATTAACTTCCTACTTCTGACAGGAATGTCTAAACATTGGTCATGAACAAAAGTATATAAATTAAAAGCACGTCTCAAGAAGCAAACCAATGGATGGTAACATGTCATTCTTGTAATCCTGCTTGTTTGACCCAAAAACAATTCTGCTGAATAATAACTGAATGACTCATTTTTGTGAATCCATAAAGCTAGCTATTATATTGTATTCCTCAGTTTACCGATCTTAATGAATATCCAATAATCATCACAGCAAAGTGCTTTTAGAATATTAAATCAATTTATTTTTACAGATTATAATGTTATTTTTCCAGTCATTGCCATTACAATAATTGTACAGTTATTGGAGTTAGTCTTTCTAACAAATAGTGAAAATCGCATTTCAATTGCATCAGTTGTTTCTGAGTACGAACACTACAATATAAACATCAATTTATTTCTCAGTTAAACGATCCCATAATGGAACCAATGACTTCCCATTCAATGCCTCATTGTAAATATTTGATGATTGCTCATTTGAATGATCACGGTAATCTCAGCCTGAAGTGTTCAGAGAACTGTAATTACTTTTCATTAGAATAATTCCTGGTCGTTTCTCCACATTGTTCAGTGAAATAATCAACTAAGATTTCTCAGTATTCTTAAATTAACTGATAGAATTTGGACAATCCAATTACTGCTATTATCTAATCATTGTTCAATATAGTTCAGGGTATATCTGTGGAATTATGGCTCATACATGAAATAATGTAAAGATTTGCAGTGTATGTTGTAAATATCAATTTTTATTTTAACCCTAGCAAAAGTTGAATTGATTTAATTATGTTTCGCTTACATGTTAACATTTACTGTATTTATAAACACGGTACAAGTTAATCATTTTTCATGGAACAAAATCATTTAAAATTCTTATGACGTTTTGAAGTACAACAAAAGGAACTAACGTCTCTATTGTTTCATGAAATAGTCACAGTACATTTTGAACTTTGGGAAGTGAACATTTCTGGAAAGAAGGGAAGTTGTCTTCAGATGAATAGTCACATTGTGTGACTAATTCATTTATTTTCCTATTCATTTATGTTGCAAAAAAAATTTGAATTTTCCTTTTATTCTGTGAAAACTTGCTTTGAACATATGGAATTATTTTATTGATTTTTGTTCATCAGTTTACAATGATCAAATGATAAGGCATTTTTTCCTCTCATGGATCATCATGAGATTCATATTTAATTAAAGTCATTATTGCTTTGTTACATCATTACTGTAAATACTAATTCATTTTTTCAGTTCATTACACACAGGAAATATGTAATTAATTCCCATACAAATTATTATCTGATTCGTTTTCATTTGTGTTGCCACAGAAAGCATGTGGTTATGGTCCTACCCTTCCGGGGTGGGAACATTATGAAGGGTCCTTGTGGAGCTCTGACAGTGTCTCTACAACAAGATCAGGAGGAATGATTTCAATTCCCACCTTCAGCAGAGATGTGTCAGAGCAGCTCCAAATATTCATGAAAAAATATGTGAGCATAGATTGAACTGCTTTTCAAAACAACATGAAATATACTTCAATCTGCTGTGCATTTCAATCATCACCATATCTATTACTTATTTTCTTCAGGTCACTGATAAAATGATGCATCTAATTCTGCTAGTTCAACATTCCTTGAAAAAGTAATTGAGAATATTGCAATCTTAAATTTGGAAGAGTCTAAGAAATGATACTGATTTTTTTTTCTCTGTTTGAAAGACATTTTAAGCATATAAATACTTATTCTCCAGTATTATAAAGATGAAAAAATAAACAGTCGAAATTCCTCTTCAGCAACTTCATATTATTCATTGGTCAGTTGATCACCCACAATTGTAACTAAATATTGCAATTCATCTAAATATTGTTATGTGCTTTGAACAAATTAAATTTCTTATTAATATTTATTCTTGAATTGTCAGGAATTTGTTTTTATTTTCCATCCACCTATTCATAATTCATAAGATTGATATGCTTTCAAAATATTGACGTGTTCATGTGAACATTTAATTTGTCTCTCTCTCTCACTTATCTCACTTCATGCATGACAGCTTCAATGCATTTTGCTAATTAACTCTATGAAACTTAAAAATGTTGTTGACTTTACTTCTTTTGTATGCAAGAAAACAATGTAGGTACACCCATTTGTTCTTTAGCTCAAATAACACTAAATTTTAAATTATTGAAAAGACTACACTGGGGGAAAAAGAACGAGTCTTCATCTCAAATATCACATTAAATGACACTTTTTCAAATCATATGACCTCTAAAATGATTTGTATTTTAATTTCATTATAAGAAAAGAAAACTGCTTTGGAAATGTTAGAATCTGTTTCTTTTACTTCCAGCATTAGTTGTCAATGAACAATAATCACGTAATTATCAGTCATTTTGTGCAAAATAATTTTCTGTACCAAATGTCATTTATTCAACCTTTTGCTCACTTTCCTGGTCTAATTATTTTCTTCCTTATTCTGATATAGATGTCTAAACATTTATCACGATAAAAATTTAAAAAATGAACATGACTCAACAAAAAAAACCCCAATGTTGAACTGTGTCAATTGTTGCTGAGTATTTTTTAGAATTATTAAAGCGACTTTTTATATATTAATTTTCTGTTTATCAATCTTAATTATTACGTAATCGACGTCAGAGCAAAGTGCTTTCAAAATATTAAGTTAAGTTATCTATCAATATTCTAGAAACAATGAACAATTACAATAATTACACAGCACTTTGTGCTTGTTACGAAGTCTAAGTTAATGTGTTTTTAATATTTTCTATATTTCTTATTGTGAATGCTACAATATAAAAACCTGTTTGGTGGGGCCAATACACCTAGAAAAGACCAATAACTGCCCTTGCGACATCCTTTGTAAATATCTGACTTTTGCTCATTTGAAAGATCACAGTCATCACAGTCATTGATATTCAGAGAACACCAGTTACTTTACACTGCAATATTTCTCTTCATTTCTGCACATTACTCAGTGGAATAGTAAGATGAGATACCTCATTATTCTTAAATTCATTAATAGTAGTTTTAAAATCAATTTGTTGCTAATATCGAATAATTGTTCAATTTAGTAAAGGATGTAAATGTGGAATTATAGTTCCATATAATAACTATTGCAAGGACTTAGCAATGTACAATCTCTCAATCATTGTGAATATTGCTTTTCATTTTAAACTTGGAAACACTTCTGAAATGATTTGATTGTAATTCACTTCAATGTTAACATTTATTGTGCTTCTAATCATAATAATAGTTGAATATTTTTCTTGTGCAAAATTATTTAAATTCCGATGAATTTTTTTGAAGTGCCCAAAAAAAGGATTGACATCTTTCTTGTTTCATTAAACACTCACGGGAAATGGTGGCTTCTTAGAAATCAGACATTTTCAGAATGAATGAAAGTTGTCTTCAGCTGAATAGTCCCACTGACTGACCAATTCATCATTTTGTTCCAATTTACGTGTAGAACAAAAGAAAAATTATGTTGCATTTCATAAAATGAGAAACTATTATGAATATCTAGAATGATTGTATTCATTTTTATTTATCAACTTACAGTAATCACACAAATCTGTCAAGTTGTCATTCTACAAATTATCATAAAAATCATATTTAATTAAGACATCTGTTAACTCCCATCATTATTGTAAATTACTATTTAATTTTAAGTACATTACACACAGGATCCATCCATTTAATTCCAATCCAATTATCACAATAAACATCTGATTAATTTTCACTTGAGTGACCACAGTGAGCATGTGATTATAGACCTGCCCAGCCTGGTTGGGAACATTATGAAGGAATGTTGTGCAGCTCTGATAGTGTGTCTGTTACCAGACCAGGAGGTACAGTTTCAATTCCCACCTTGCACAGAGTTGTGCCAGAGCAGCTCTGAATGTTGATTAGAAAATATCTCAGAATCAATTGAATTGCCAATAACAGAATGTATCTAATTCCACTCAATCATTATTCGTTAGAAAATATTTGAGAATGTTGCGGTCATACAGATGAAGTATACAAAGTTGATTGATTTTCTTTTGTTCTGAAGAGCTGAATTCAAACAGTACATAGAACTTGATGCTCCAGTGCTATAAAAATGAGGAGAAAAAATAAATTTCTTGTTCAGTCAAATAAACAAATGCCAATTCCTTTTATTTATCAATTTTTAATCATTGATCTGTTTATGAATTGTGTGAAATTTGTTTTTCGTTTTCCACTCACCTATTCATATTGAATGTGAGATTGAACTGCTGTGAAAATATCCAAGTGCATTTGAAATTTGACTTTGCATATTTATCACAGTGGGATATATGTAAAGTAGTGTTACTTCTGCAATCATAATTGTTTATTCAAGGTAAATGAACTCACACCAGTGTATAATTGTTTCAGCCAAGAGCTGAGTTAACAAGAATGAAAACTATGTGAAGGAAATATATAATTGCTTTTGTATTAGCTAAAATGTGCATACAAGAATGAAATGTGCCTGCAAATAATGGTAGATGTTATAGCCAAATAGTTAAGGTATTGTGAGGGGAGGGGGTGTAGGTTAAGCTAGATGTGCCTGTACAAACAGTTACAAGCATCTGTTTCCCGCTTCAGCAGGAACAAAACAAAACCATCAAAAGGTCATAAGGCTCGGTGTAAATAAAGAATAAAAGGAAATTATGCTTTGGTTAGCACGGAAATAGATGGCAGTGAAGAAGGATAAATAACAATAAGACCACAGAGGGAGGTGGTCAAATGGCCTTGTGAGGCCAGAGATAAAAATTTTGTCAGGGATGAGGCTGGATGAGTTCAGAGATAAACAGCCAGGTTTAGATTAGAAACAGATGTAAACAGGGGAGGAGCAATGGGAGGAGAGAAGAGTAACGAATTACATAAATATTGTGTACTCGTTAAATTCAGTGTGTGTGTGTGCCTTGTGGACAATGAACACCACACCCCTCTTGCAACAGCAAGTGACTGAACTTTGTTTCTCACAATCACTTATCTCATTTATTGCATGATGTCTGAAGTGTGTTTTGTTCAGCAATCATATTAACTATTTAAAGAGTCTAATCTTAAATAAAATCCTTAACACCCAATTATCAATCTATTCCTAATTCATGTTATTATCTCAATTTTCTTGAAGTCAATGTTCACACAAAACAGTGCACATAAAGCGACACAAAGATATTCATCATCAGCTGATTACTGTTCAGTGGAATAACCTGAGTATCTTATTGTTCCTGAGACCAATGACAACAGTAAGCATTTGTTTACTCGTCCATGCAGTAAGTGCATTTGATATCTTATATTTCAGTTCAGTTGTTAACGATGATTTATGTTGTTTAAACCAATAATTCTAATTTATCATGGATATTGACTGTAATACAATAACACTGGAAACAATTTTTTAAATATTCTAACAATCTTTAAGCTCCTCTTCTGTTGTGTGTGTGCAAGAGACAATTCAAATTATAACAATTTTTGTTGCAAATTCAACAAATGCTACATTTTGAATTTATGAACTTCTTACATTTTTGCAAAAAGGTTAGTCTTCACTGTATGTCACATTAAAAGACTGCTTTTTCCAATCATGCATGCTACAAAATGATTATTGCTTTCATTGCATTGTAAGAAAAGAAGTGTTGAATTTTTTTGTTGTTTCAATTCCAACACTATTCATCATTGTACAATAATGACACAATTATTACAATCACTTTATAGACCACCCAGCAGTGACTTCATTGTTTGTTTAGTTTCATGCTCATTTTCATGATTTATTAATTCTCTTCCTAATTCTCTTCCTAATGGAACGGGTGCAGAGGAGGTTTACCAGGATGTTGCCTGGCATGGTAGGAAGATCGTATGAGGAAAGGCTGAGGCACTTGGGGCTGTTCTCATTGGAGAACAGAAGGTTTAGGGGCGATTTGATAGAGGTGTACAAGATGATTAGCGGTTTAGATAGGGTTGACAGTGAGAACCTTTTTCCACGTATGGAGTCAGCTGTTACTAGGCGACACAGCTTTAAATTAAGGGGAGGTTGGTATAGGACAGATGTTAGGGGTAGATTCTTTACTCAGCGGGTTGTGAGTTCATGGAATGCCCTGCCAGTATCAGTGGTGGACTCTCCCTCTTTATGGTCATTCAAGCGGGCATTGGATAAGCATATGGAGGTTATTGGGCTAGTGTAGGTTAGGTGGGCTTGGATCAGCGCAACATCGAGGGCCGAAGGGCCTGTACTGTGCTGTATTTTTCTATATTCTGTGTTCTATGTTCTGACACTTTGATTATAATATTAATCAACGTACCATCTCTACAAGGAATCCAGTGGAAAGAAATTCACAATTTGTATATTGCATATATTTTTGAGTTCAGAAAAGAATTTTGTTCAATAATCACTGAATGTCTCATTTTTTCTTTAAAAGTAAAGCTAGCTACTATGTTTTATTCCTCAGTTTACTGATCTTAATAAATATCCAATCGACATCACAGCAAAGTGCTTTTGAAATATTGAATCATGTTAATTCTTCATATGTATTGCATATGTAGGCAGAGGACATACACAACCCAAACTCAATTCATACATAATATTTATATGATTTGATTTCTTTTGTTTTACATTGCTCCTCCCCTGTTTACATCTTCCACTTCCCTAAGACCGGCACCCATTACCCCTGTTTATCTCTTGCCTTATCCGGCCTTGTCTGTGACAAAATGCTTATTTCTGGCCTCACAAGGCGGTTTGACCTCATCCCGCTATAGGTCATTGTTAGGCATATTCTTTCTTTATCATTATCTACCCCCTTCATCTGTGCCTTTCCCGAGGCTGTTCTGATCCCTATGACCCTTTTAATTGGGGTTTGTTCCTCTGTCTCTGTAAAAGTGGGAAACAGATGTTTATACCTACTGTTTGTACAGGCGTATCTAGCTTAACTTCATCCCCTCACAACATCTTATCTACTTGCCCGTAATGTCTACCATTGTTTTGCAGTCACATTTCATTCTGACATACAATTTTAGCTAATACAAAAACAATTATATATTTCCTCCACATCGTTTCCATTCTTGTTGACTCAGCTCGTGGCTAAAACGATTACACTGGTGTGAGTTCATTTTACTTTGTAAAATGGAATTACAGAATTGCAGAAGTAACATTAATTTACCTATATCCCACAACCAGTTTTTCTTTTACCTGTTGAAACATAGTTGTATTAATGTAAATATATTTCACTTCAATGCTAACACTTAAGACAAGCATTTTTCATGCAACAAAATCCAATGAAAAAGCATCAGCATCTCTTTATTGTTTCATTCAACAATGACAATAAATTTTGAATTTTTAGAAGTTGAACATTTTTAGAAAGAAGGAATGTTGTCTTCAGTTGAATATTCGCATTGAATGACTTTTTCACAGTATCTGCTGTTTATTCTCTTCTTCGGGTTCCCAAGAAAAGAAATTAACTAGTTCTGCTGGTTCTAAATTCCTGAAAAATATTTGAGAATGTTGCGGTCTTAAAGGTGAAAAGCTAAGTGATCGTAAGTGATTAGTTTTTTTTTGGAAGAGCTTGATTCAAACATTTCGGACATTCACATTGTTATTCTGCTGTGTTACAAGGGGGGAAAGCAAGTCACTTTCTTCATCTGTAAAGTAAACATATGCCACTTCCAATTATTCATTAGTCGGCTAATTACCTACATTTGTAATTAAAAATTGCAATTCATCTATATATTGGAATGACCTTTGATCAAATTAAATTTCTAATTATTTTTCATTCGTGAATTGTTGGAGTTTTTGTTGTTTTCCATTCCTGTATTCGTATTGAATGTAAATTTTACATGCTTTGACAATAGCGGAGCATGTTCATTTGAAATTTGTCTTTGCATACCTCTCACTGATTTTACTTATTGCATATAGTTGCACAGTCGCTCAGTCATTAACAATGCTGCCTCACAGTGCCAGGGATCTCGGTTTGATCCCATCCTTGGGTAACTGTCTTTGTGTACTTTGCCCATTCTCCCCAAGTCTATGTGACTTTGCTGTGGTTTCCTCCAACAATCCAAAGATGTGCAGGTTAGGTGAGCTGGCCATGCGAAATTGCACATTGTGTTCAGGGATGTGTATGTTAGTCAGCAGTAAATGTAGAGGATTATGGTTGGGAAAGTGTTTGGCTGGGTTACTCTTTGGAGGGTAATTTTTTTCAACGAAATGACCTGTTACCACACTGTGCTAACAGGGATTCTACAATAGTTTAATCGCGTTTCTCTAAGCAATTCTAACTTTTTAAAAGTTGACTTTAGTTAATACCTTGAACACTTGATTATCAGTGTTCCTAAATCTTGTAAAATATCTCAATTTTTTTAAATCATTGCTCACACAAAACACTAAACATGAGGCCACACAAAGGTCTTCATGACCATCTAATTTCTGTTCAGTGGAATAATCAGAGTAACTATCTGATTGTTCCTGAGATCAATCCCCACTGCCACAGTAAGGATCTGGTTATCATTCCCTCCAATAAATGCAGAAGTTGTCCTCTGGTATTTCATTTCAGTAATTACACATGATACTGGTTGTTCAAAGCAGTGGTTATTCTTTATTATGAATGGCAAAGGATTCTAACGGAAGAGGTGTTCATATGTCCTAATGTGTTGCATGATCACAAACAATTTTCAGTCCAAATATTGCACAAAAAAGTGTCAATTTGGTTTTGTTCAACTGCCGAGGATAACATTTTCAGTTCATGTCCATTACAAATATTTGGAGCAAGTGAGGAAAGCAGGTGCTGGAGATCAGATTCAAGAATGTGGTGCTGGAATAGCACAGAATGTCAGGCAGCATCTGAGGAGCAGGAGAAACCATGTTTCAGGCATAAACCTTCATCGGGAATCTCCGGCTCCATGGATGCTGCCTGGTCTGCTGTGCTTTTCCACCAACACACTTTCGACATAAAAATATTTGCTTATTTGGAGCAAATACTCTCTGTTTCCTCTGTAATTTAAATTTACTGTGCTTTCTATTCACTCAAGTTCTCATTTTAATAGCTCCTCGTTTTCTTCTTAATCCGATACAAATCTCAAAACTCCGGGCACAATAAAAGCGATATGAATTATAAAATTAGTATCTGGACAAGAGAACCAATGAACAGCTACATAGACCTCTTGAACAACAAAGATATTAGAATGAAAAAGCAATGCCTTCCAAAAAAATCTCTGTACATCTGTATCCTTTTTCAATTCAATAATCCAGTTGATCTCTCTTAATGATGATCTAATCAATGTCATTGTGTAAACCACTGATAAAATTGAAACATTTTATTTGTTAAAATGCAAAGATTCATTCTCAATTCGTTATTACAACAATGAGTGAACCATATTTTATCTGTCCGCTAAGGTCTAGTGACCTGTGGCCCATAATTGAACATTCTAAATATTCCTACAGCTGGGAAAAGCAAAGCTAAAAAGGTCAAACTAAAGGAAACAGTAGACAAAGTAACCAGCTCCGGAAAACAGTGGAAAGAGCTCACAAAGGTTCGGGAGATCCTGTTACAACCAGCCCAAGAGTTGTGTTTTGGAGAGGTTGAAGCAGACTTCCTGGCACCTTGACTTCCAGCCAGTGCCTGAGCATTAGAAACCTCACTTGAGAATGATGACAAGTGAAGGGTGTTTGCACGAAACCCATTGAATGCTTAGAATCCAGAATTTTGGTAAAATGTTGTGAAACGTTTCCCAGATCATGGAAATCAGCTCAACATTATTGAAATCAAAGTACTTGTAATGGTCTTCAAGACCACCTAATTACTGTTCGGTGAAAAACACTTTGTACGTGTCTTATTGTTCTCAGGATGAATAATCATAGCAAACATCACAGTCTCACCAGATCCAAACATATGTAAAAGACACCTTATTATAATTTACACACTACATCTTTCCCAGATCAATGATAACACCTTATTACTTATGACTGAGAATACTACGTGTAACATGTATCGAGATGAAGCAAGTCCTGAATATAGCATTTTTTTTCTGATAGATTCCCAATCCAAAAATTATGATAAAAATGATATTGTGGTTCATTACATTGTCAACAGATCCCCATTAAATGTATTTATCCATTTATTCAGAGACAATATTGAAACAAATACGTTGATAAATGCTGTTGACTATATGCTTCTGTGAAAATAAATCTTCCTTATTGACTTATTTTCATTATAATTCTGACTCAAATGTTGAAATATTGATGATATGAAAAATTGCATGAATTAAATACAATGCAGAATTGTTCTTATTATATATTATATTTCTCCAGAAGAAAAGGAGAGAAACCAAGTATAGAAGTCTTGAAGATCTGAGAATTTTGAATGACAAAACATTTCTGATCAACGTTCACTGAATGTCTAATGTCTTTCCATATCATCATGCCAGAACTTGCATTCTCAGCTGACAGATTAAGAAATATCTAGTCAACATCAGAGCAAATCCATTTAGAAATATTGAATCATTTATTTTGCCAAAGTTCTGAAATTAATTATCAATCATTGTCATTCCAAAAATCACACAGTAATTCAGTTTAGGTTTTGTAACAAACATCGTCAAATTCACATTTTAATTTATTTCAGTATTTCTTAAGTGTCAATATTAAAAGAAAGAATAATAGTTCTCTTATTCCAGGATAACACAAACTAATTAATGATTCCTTATCCAACACTCAGAGATAATATCTGTTCCCTTCTCATTTGAATGTTCACAGAAATCATTGGATTAATATTTGGCCTGACATATTAAGAGACGTCTGATTATTTTACACTCCAATAAATGCTGTTCTTTTTTACACATGACGGGCGGCTAAATGAGATTTCTAATCATTTTTAAGTTTGCTATGAAATGTTTTTAAGATTAATTGTTGCTTATATCTAATATTTAAGAATTGATCAAATCCAGTATAACCAGCTTTCAGTGTGAAATTAAGGCTCAGTAACGTAAACGTATTGCACTGTACAGAAACCAATGATAGCGAATGGTGATTTTTATTTCAATACTTGAATCTTAGTTGATTTGCTGTTCTGGGCATGGCCTGCCCCCATCTGGAATAGAATGGTCCATATTGGCTCTTACAAAATGCCTGACAATCAAAAACAGGCAGCCTACCTTAGAACTAAAATACAAGGTGTCAGGGGGTGATAAACTAGACTAACATTCTGTTCCAGCCTTAAATTAGAAGAAAGCACATTACCAATGGACCTACTCCAAAGCCAGGACTACAGCATTTCAGACATTTCTTGATAAGAGCATGCCGACATACAGACAAATGACCGATCCTGATCTTCATAAATGAAAGGATAATTGTCCCAGTAAATGAATAAACCGAAGCTGCAGGGTGCAGCCCAGTTAACTCACTAAGCAGCTATCATGATAACAGAAGAGTTCATTTGTCAGATATAGTTATTATTTTACAGTTACTCAGAATATTAAACAAAGTTTCTAATTACAGATGCTTGAGTATAATAGGGGAAATTTGCAACATAAGTTTGATACATGTAACCAATGCCTACTAAAAACATTATAGAAAAGCACTTAGACAGAGATTTGAAGTTAGCTAGTTTTAGGAATTAACTTCACTGTATGATGTTGACAGCCCATTAATTATAAAGTCCTGACAGAAAGAGTAGCTAGACACAATATAACGAACTTTATAACACAAGTCATATTACTAATGTTATGGCAAGGAAGCTAAAGTTAACTGTCTTTTCTATTTCTTTGTACATACATAATTAAGACAGTGAACAATATGAGGGGTAATTGGCTTTGATAAATTAAAATATAAAGTATAGCAGAATTCAAAATGTCCCAACTGACAAGGTATCCTGAGAGGCGCAAGGGAGTTCAGGAATAACTTTGGAATCTAAGTCAATAAGATGCATGGAAAGATCCCAATAGGAATCTGGGGATGTCCATTAGAATGCCCATCTGCGATTATGTGTTTCAATTGGGTGGCTGGATGAGGAGGGAAGGGCTGTAACCACATTGCATGTTGCCATTGTGATGCAGAAAGTCCATAAAAATGCTGCTTTTTACTGTACATGTTACCGTGTGTCATGGATCTGCCTTCCGAGATTGATCTTGGGGGATGATTCCTTCATTAACTCGTTGCTGCATGAGTAAACATCTTCCACATGCCTGAGCTCAGCCTGCCTCCTGAGTCCTCATTCCCTGTCAGGGGAAAACACTCCTACAGCTATGATGACATTTCAATTCAATACAAACATTTATTGTGTGTGAAATGATTACACTCAGAGCGATATAATTTTCATGATAAAATTGCTTTACATTTACTTGTTTTGGTGTACAAGAAAACATTTCGATGATATCCATTTGTTCTTTTGTTCAACCAACACTAAGTTTTAAATTATTGTAAAGACAACAATGGGGGAAACGGGGATGAGTCTTCAGCCCAAATGTCATATGAAATGACTGTTTCCTTTTTTCAAACAAATTGCCCTCCAAAATGATTTTTATTTTCATTTCATTATAAGAAAAAAATTGCTTGGAAGTGTTGACAATTCTCCTTTTCCTCCCATATTAGATGTCAGTGAACAATAATCACACAAGTATGAGAATTCCTTTCCATATCAAATGTCAGTGACTCTATATTTTGTTCACAATAATAGTCACTTTCATGGCCTAATTCTTTTCCTCCTAATTCTGAAATAAATATCAAAACATTTATTGTGGTAAAAATTACATCAACAAAATTGACATGACTCTTCAAGAAAACTATTGGAAGCATATAAATCTTGCATTGCCTGCATTTTTAAACAAAATCTTTTTTTCAATTGCTGCTGAATGATTTTTTTCACATCATCCAGCTAAATTTTATGCTTTAATTTTCAGTTTCTTAATCTTAATGAATATCCAATCAACATCAGAGCAAAATGTTTTCAAAATATTAAGTCAATGTATCTGTCAGGATTCTAAAAGCAATTATTAATTACAATAATTGCACAGCAATTTAACATGGACTTTGTCAAAATGCAGTGTTTTTTTAAAATTTCATTCATTATTTCTTATTGTCAATGCTACTATATTAATACCTACTTGTTCAGGCCCATGCACATACCAAACGCCCAATAATATCCCTTACAAAATTCTTTGGAAATGTCTGATTTTTGCTCAGGTGAAATATAACAATTATCTCAGCCTTTGAAATTCAGAGAGCTCCAATTACTTTTCCCTGCAATATTACTCTTCATTTCTACATATTTCTCAGTCTAATATCAAGATGAGATATCTCATTATTCTCAAATTCACGAATATATATTTTTAAAAATCCCTTTGTTGCTAATATATCTAATAATTGTGCAATCCAGTAAGGGCTACAAATGTGGAATTATGCTTCTGTACAATAAACACGGCAAGGACATTGCAATGTACAATCTCTCAATCATTGTGAATATTGTATTTATTTTAAACTTGGAAACATTTTTGAATTGATTTGATTATAATTTACTTTATTCTGACACTTACTGTATCTCCAATCACAATATCAGTAGATTATTTGGAGATATCATCGTCCATTTCAATAATCACAGTATCTGCTGTATACTTTCTTCTGGTCACTCATAGCAAAATGTATCTAATTCCACTCAATCAAAATTCCTCAGAAAATATTTGAGAATGTTGCAGTCATAAAGCTGAAATATACAAAGTCACAATAGTCATTAATTTTCTCTTGTTCTGTAGATCTTAGTTAAAACAACACAGAATTTTATGCTCCAGTGTTATAAATATGAGAAAAGATCAATTACTTCTCAGTAAAATAAACAAATGCCACTTGCTATTATTTATCAATTTTTAATTAATGGTCAGTTTATGAATTGTGTGAGATTTGTTTTTAACTTTCCAGTCATCTATTTATATTGAATGTGATATTGAAATAGTGTGAAAATATCAGAGTGTGTTCATTTGAAAGTTCAATTTGCATATCTCTCACTTACCCCGTTGATTGCATGATGGTTTAAGAACGTTTCACTCGTAAATATCAAAAACTATCTGATTTTAAATCATATCATTCGCACCCAATTATCACTCTGTTCCTAATTCATGCAAATATCTCAATTTTATTGCACCCAATGTTCACACTAAACATTACACATAAAGCAACACAAAGACTTCCATCACCATCTGATTATTGTTCAGTAGAATAACCTGAGTAAGTACCTTATTGCTCCTGAAACCAATGACAACAGTAAACAGTTGTTTACTATTCCATGCAACAAGTGCAATTGATATCTTCTATTTCAGTTTAGTAGTTAATGATGATTTATGTTGCTTAAAACAATGCTTCTACTTTATCACGGATATTGACTGTAATACAATCATGCAAACAACAAACGTTTTGTCATTCTAAAAATCTTTAAGTTTACTTATTTTAAATTTGTGTGCAAGAGATATTTCAAATTACAACCATTTTTTGTTGTATAATTCAGCAAACCTAAATTTTGAATTTGGGAAAGTATCCTTTTGCAAAATGGAAGCAGTTTTCAGTTTATACAACACAGGAAATGACTTTTGTTTTCAAATCACGCGCCCTGCAAAATGATTATTGATTTCATCTAATTTGTAAGAAAATAACTGTTTTGAACATGTTAATTCTTTTTCTCTTTTCTATTCCAACATTATTCATCACTGTACAATAATGAACAATTATTATAATTCCTTTATGTACCAAATGTCAATGACTGTATCATTTGTTCACTTTCATGCTCACTTTCATGATCTATTAACTTTCTTCCAAATTCTGACACAAATGTCTGAACTCTGACCATAATATTAATCATCTAAATTAAAATAACATGTCTCTATGATGAAACCATTTGATAGAAATTCATATTTATTTTGTTACCTTTAATTTTTATTAAAGGAAGAAAAAACTTTTCTATAATCACTGAATGGCTCATTTTTTTCTTGAATTCATAAAGAGAGTTACTATATTTTATTCCACAAGTTACCAATTTTAATAAATATCCAATCAACATGACAGCAAAGTATTTTTGAAATATTGAATCATTTTAATTGATCATATAGCAACATTATCAAGTCATTGTTATGATAATTATTGTACAATTCTTTAAGAAAGTCTTTTGAACAAGTAAAGTGAGATTCACATTTTAATTTGACCAATTGTTTCTGAGTACCAACACTGCAATATGAAACTTTATTTTCAGGTCAAGTTTCCCACAATGGATCCAAGGACTTCCCATCCAACATTAATTATGAATGTCTAATGTTTGCTTATTTGAATCACAGACTTTAAATTCACAGACCTGCAATTACTTTTCATTGCAATAATTCCTATTTGTTTGCACATATTCCTCAGTCACATAGCAAAACAAGATTTCTCATTATTCTAAATTCATTGATTGAATTTTATAATTCAGTTGTTGCTCATACCTAATCATTATTCAATCTAGTATGTGCTGTGAGTGTGTAATTATGGCTCTTTACATGAATAACTATTGTAGTGTGCAATCTCTCAATCATTGTTAATATTAATTCCTATTTTACCTGCAGAAACATAATTGAATTCATTTAAATATATTTCACTTTGATGCGAACATTTACTGTATTTCTAATCATAATAAGATTTAAGTATTTTTCATGACACAAAATCATGTAAAATTCCTACGTTTTGTTAAGTCAAATGAAAAAGAATGAACATTTCTGTATTGTCTCATTAAACAACAACTTTTTCGAAGTTGAGCATTTTTGCAAAGAAGGGATGTTGTCTTCAGTTGAACAATCGCATTGAATGACTAATTTACAGAATCTGCTGTTTATTCTCTTTGAGTTCCCAAGCAACCAAATTAACTAATTCTGCTGGTTCTAAATTCCTGGAAAGTATTTGATATTGTTGCAGTCTTAAAGATGAAGAAGTCAATGTGATTGTACTGATTTTTTTTATTGGAAAGAGCTAAATTCAAACATTTCAGGAACATAAATTGCTATTCTGCAGTGTTACAAAGATGAAAAGCAAGTCCATTTCTTCATCAGTGAAATAAACAAATGCCACTTCCCGTTATTCATTAGTTAGTTAATTCCCAAATTTTTAATTAAACAATGAAATCCACCTGAATATTGTTGTGCCCTTTGATCATATTAATTTTCTAATTGCTGTTCATTCATGATTTGTCAGGGATTTCTATTTTTTTGTTTTCCATTCACCTATTCATATTGAATGTAAGATTGATACGCTTTGGCAACATCCGAGAATGTTCATTTGAAATTTGACTTTGTACATCTCTCACGTATCTCACTTCTTGCATGGGGCTGTGCATTGAGAACAGAGAATCAGTGGTTAGCACTCGTGTCTGACAGTGTTATGCACTTGGGTTTGATTCCATCCTCGGCCACATGTTTGTGTGGAGTTTGCATGTTCTGGTTTTCTCCCACAATCCAAAGATATGCAGGTTAGGTAAATTGGCCATGCTAAGCTGCATGTTCTGTTCAGGGATGTGTAGGTTATGTGCATTAGTCAGGGGTAAATGTCCAGTAATCTGAGAGCAGAATGGTGCTGAGTGGATTATTCTTTGGAACGTCAGTGTAGACTTGTTGGGCCAAATGGCCTGTTTCCACACAGTAGGGATTCCATGTAATTAGGATTGTGTTTCGCTAAACAAAACTGACAATTTTTTTAAATGTTGCATTTAAAACTTATCTTTATGTCAGTTGTCAATCTTGTAAGATATCTCAATGTTACTAAATCAATGTTCAAACAAAACACTGCACATAAAGCCACATAAAGATCTGCATGACAATCTAATTACTGTTCAGTGGAATAATCACAGTAAAATTTTATTGTTCCTGAGATCAATCACTACTATCACAGTAAGGATCTGGTTATCATTCCCTCCAATAAATGCAATCGTTGTCCTCTGGTATTTCAGTTCAGTAGTTATACACCATACTGGTTGTTCAAAGGATGATTATTCTTTATTATGAATGGCCAAGGGTTCTAACGGCAAGCGATGTCGTTTGATCTGATTTGTTGCATGTTCTCGAACAGGTTTTCACTATAAATATTGCAAAAAATGTGTTAATTTGGTCTTGTTCAACTGCTGATGCTGACATTTTCAGTTCGTGTTCATTAAACAAATTTGGAGAAAGTGAGGAAAGCTGAAGCTGAAGATCAGAGCCAAGAGTGTGGCATTGGAAAATGGCAGGCACATCCAAAGAGCAGGAGGATCGACCTTTTGGGCTTTGGGCCATCATCAGAAAAAATTCCTGATGAAGGGCTTATGCCCAAAATGTTGATTCTGCTTCTCCTCGAATGCTGCCTGACCTGCTGTGCTTTTCCAGTGCCACACTCTTGACATTAGAAATATTTGACTGAATATTCAGAGATTATACTAAAAGGTGCCTCTGTCAATTTAATTTACTGTGCTTTCTATTCACTAAAGTTTTCAAGTTAAATGCTTCTCCTTTTCTTCTTAAATCTGATACAAATATCAAAATACAGAACACATTAAAATTCACATGAACTATAAATTTGCATTCTAGACAAGAAAACCAATGGAAGGTAAGATAGAATTCTTGAACAGCCTACACATTTGAATGAAAAAGCAATTCCTTCCAAAAAATATTTGCCCGTCTGTATCTTTCTTTGAATTCAATAATGCTGCAAATAGTTTATAATTGTCAGTTGATCTCTCTGAATGAGTACCGAATCAATGTCAATGTAAACAGCTGAAACATTAACAACAGATTGATAACTGGGTGTTAAAGATCTTATTTGAAGTGAACATATGTTTGGAATTTACTTGAATTCCACCAGGAAACATTCTTGAATCAAAGTACAAGAAATGAGATATGTGAGAGATGTGCAAACCTTATTTTTAAATGAACAAACTCCAATATTTTCAAAGCATTTCAATCTTACGGTCAAAATGAATAGGTGAATGGAAAAATAAAAACAATTCCCTGACAATTCATAAACTGAACAACAATTACAAATTCACTTTGATCAAAGCACAGAGTAATATTTAGATGAATCACAACATTTAGTTACAAAGTAGGTAACCAGCTGAATGACAAGTAATAGGCTGGTTGGTTTACTGAAGAAGATATCAACTTTATTTCAAATTCATAGCACGAGAGAATAATGTTTAATATGTTTCAATTGTTTGGACTTGCCCCTTTGCAATAAAAAAAGATCAATCTCATTACGTAGACCTCATAATCTTTAATTCTGCAACATTTTCAAATATTCTCCAGGGGCAGCATGGTGGCACAGTGGTTAGCACTGCTGCCTCACAGCGCCGGAGATCCGGGTTCAATTCCCGCCTCAGGCGACTGACTGTGTGGAGTTTGCACGTGTCTGCGTGGGTTTCCTCCGGGTGCTCCGGTTTCCTCCCACAGTCCAAAAATGTGCAGGTCAGGTGAATTGGCTATGCTAAATTGCCCGTAGTGTTAGGTAAGGGGTAGATGTAGATGTAGATGTAGATGTAGGGGTATGGGTGGGTTACGCTTCGGCGGGGCGGTGTGGACTTGTTGGGCCGAAGGGCCTGTTTCCACACTGTAAGTAATCTAATCAAAACTAATAAGCAACAGAATTAGATACAGGTATCCCCACTATCCGAAAGTAGAACGTTATTATGAAACCTTTCATAAGTTGAAAAGGCATAAATCGAAGAAGCGTTAATCTTTTTCCTTTTTTTCGTAAAAGAAATCTCTTCAGATTTCTTTCAGTGAAAGAAAGCAGGGCAGATGTAAGTATTTTTGTAAAAGAAAAGTGGCTAAAGCAAACTTTCCAAAAGTGGGGGATACGTGTACACATATTTCTTGGTAACCTGACATAAATAAGTATCAGATTTTGTGATTATTGATATAATAGATAAAAGCAGATTTAATGTTGGATTGAAAAGCAGTTCAATCTGTGCTTAGGTACTCTCTAATCAACATTCAGAGCAGCTCTTGATATATTTCTGGTGAAGGTATGATTTGAAACCTTCCCTCGTGTCTAGTAATGGAGACACTGCCACAGCTACACAAGTTCCTTTCATAATGTTCCCACTCAGGACAGTAGGACTGCAATATTATGTTCAATGTGGTTACTCCAATGAAAACTAATCAGCTGTTTATTGCAGTAATTTGAATGGGAATTAATTAGGTAGTTTCTGTGTGTAATGGACTGGAAATTAAACAATATTGTACAATAACAAAAGAATAAAGGAATGATAGTCTTAAATAAAGAGGAATCTCATGACAATTCTTTGAAAGACAAATTGACAAAACTGCGTGATCTTTGTACTTTAATTTTAAAAATGCATCAATCATTCAATGTGAATATTCAGCCAAAGACAAGTTCCATTCCTTTCAACTATGTACAACTTCCACAATTTAAAAATGAATAGTCATTGATAAAGGAAGGAACAAGCAGACGTTCATTCTATTTTCTTCACATAAACGTGTGATTCATTTAAGTAAGTTTTATATATGTAAAAAGGAAACTCTTATTGTGGTTCTAAATACAATAAATGTTAGCATGACGTGAAATATAATCAAATCAAAACAAATGTGTTTTCTCAGTTAAAATATCGTTCAATATTCAAAGTAGTCGAGTGATTGTACACTGCAATATCTTTGCAGTAATTCAGTGCTGAGACATACTTCCACATTTATACACCTTATAGTGAAGCAAACTTGTTACAGGAGTCTGAGCAGGTAGGGGAGGTCTTTACTGAGTACTTTGCTTCAGTATTCACGAGTGAGTGGGATCTTGCTCCTTGTGAGGACAACGTGAAACAGGCTGATATGGTCGAACAGGTTGATGTTAAGACAGAGAATGTGCTGAAAATATTTAAAAATCATGGGGATAGATAAGTCCCCTGGGCCATAGGTTGTTATGAGAAGGGAGGCAAGTGATTACTGTGTTTTGGCAATGATCTTTGCATCCTCACTGTCCACTGGAGTCATACCAGATGATTGGAGGGTGGGAAACGTTATTCCCTTATTCAAGAAAGGCAATTGAGATAATCCTGGGAATCATCGATGAGTCAGTCTTACATCAGTTGCGGGCAAATTTTTGGACAGAATTCTGAGAGACAGGATTTATGATTATTTGGAAAAACATAGATTGATTAGAGATGGTCAGCATGACTCTGTGAGCGGCAGCTTATGCCTCACAAGCCTCACTGAATTATTTGAGGTTGTGGCAAACACATTGGTGAGGACAGAATAGTGATTGTGGTGTATAAGGATTTTAGCAAGGTGTTTTGTAAGGTTCCCCATGGTATGCTCATTTAGAAAGTAATAAGGCATGGGATATAGGGAAACCTGCCTGGTTAGATAATACATTGGCTGACCCACAGAAGACAGGGTGAGATTAAATAGATAGTTTTCAGCTTGGAGCACGATGACCAATGGTGTTCTGAAGGGATTAGTTCTGGGACCTCTGCTCTTTCTGATTTTTACAAATGACTTGGATGAGGAAGTGGAAGGGTGTGTTAGGAAGTTTGCCAATGACACGAGGGTTGGTGGAGCTGTGGATAGTGTGGAAGGATTTTGTAGGTTGCTAGAGGACATTGACACGATGCAGAGCTGGGCTGAGAAGTAGCAGATGGAGTTCAACCTGGGAAAATGTGAAGTTATTCATTTTGGAATTTCAAATTTGAATGCATATTTTCAGATTAAATGCAGGATTTTTGACAATGTGGGGGAACAGAGGGATCGTGGGGTGCACGTCCATACATCCCTCATAGCTGACATCCAAGGTGATAGGGTTATTAAGACGGTGCATAGTACGTTGGCTTTCATTAGCGGGGAGAATGAGTTTAATAGCCACAAGGTTATGCTGCAGCTCTATGGATTCCTGATGAGAGTACACTTGGAATATTGTGTTCTGTTCTGATCACCTCATAGGATGCAGAAACTTTAGAGAAGGTGCAGATGAGATTTATCAAGATGTTGCCTGGACTGGAAGGCATGTCTTATGAATAAAGGTTGACAGAACTGGGGCTTTGGTCATTGCAGTGAAAGAGGATGATAGTTTACTTGATAGCTTTGTGTAAGATGATGAGAGGCATAAATAGAGTGGATAATGAAAGACTTTTCCCCACAAAGTGGCATAATTTTAAGATGAATAGGGGAAGATGTGGGGAGATGTCAGAGATAGTTTCTTTATAGATAGTGGTGAGTGTGTGGAATGCACTGCCAGTGGTGGTAGTAGATTGAGATCCATCAGGGACATCTAAGCGACTCTTGGATAGGCACATGGATGATAGTAAATGAAGGGCATGTTGGTTAGTTTGATCTTAGAGTAGGATAAAAGGTCGGAACAACATCGTGGCCAAAGGGCCTGTACTGTGCTGTACTGTTCTATATTCTATGGATTGAAATGAACAATTATTATATATTAGCAACATTAGATTGTTGTGGTTCTGTTCGCCGAGCTGTCCACTGTAGTGGCCGGTATATTGGGTCCAGGTCGATGTGTTTGTTGATAGAGTCTGTGGATGAGTGCCATGCCTCTAGGAATTCCCTGGCTGTTCTCTGTTTGGCTTGCCCTATAATGGTAGTGTTATCCCAGTCGAATTCATGTTGCTTGTCGTCTGTGTGTGTGTACCTACTAAGGATAGCTGGTCGTGTCGTTTCGTGGCTAGTTGGTGTTTATGGATGCGGATCATTAACTGTCTTCCTGTTTGTCCGATGTAGTGTTTTCTGCAGTCCTTCCATGGGATTTTATACACTACATTAGTTTTGCTCATGTTAGGTATCAGGTCCTTTGTTCTGGTGAGTTGTTGTCTGAGCGTGGCTGTTGGTTTGTGTGCTGTTATGAGTCCTAGTGGTTGCAGTAGTCTGGCTGTCAGTTCGGAAATGCTCTTGATGTATGGTAGTGTGGCTAGTCTTTTGGGTTGCGGCATGTCCTCGTTCCGTTGTCTCTCCCTTAGGCATCTGTTGATGAAATTGCGAGGGTATCCGTTTTTGGCGAATACTTTGTATAGGTGTTCCTCTTCCTCTTTTTGTAGTTCTGGTGTGCTGCAGTGTGTTGTGGCCCTTTTGAATAGTGTCCTGATGCAACTTCGTTTGTGTGTGTTGGGGTGGTTGCTTTCATAGTTTAGGACTTGGTCTGTGTGTGTGGCTTTCCTGTAAACCTTTGTGGTGAATTCTCTGTTCGGTGTTCTCTGTACCATCACGTCCAGGAATGGGAGTTGGTTGTCCTTTTCTTCCTCTCTCGTGAATTGGATTCCTGTGAGTGTGGCGTTGATGATCTGGTGTGTGTTCTCTATTTCTACGTTTTTAATTATTACAAAGGTGTCATCCACGTATCTGACCCAGTGGACAGCTCGAACTGACAACCGGAAGCGGCAGAGACAGGCCACTATAAATGCCGGAGGAAACAGCACAGAAGTGCTTCACAGGAGGCTCCCAAGCACTGAGGATGTCACCTCGACAGGGGACGAAACGTTTGCAAGACAAATTCCCAGCTCAGCGAACAGAACCACAACAACGAGCACCTGAGCTACAAATCTTCTACCAAACTTTGAACATATAGATTTTCAAAATTCTATTAGCATACTTAAGAATAATGATAAATTTCATCTTGCTATTTGACTGTGCTATTTGCAAAAATGAACAGGAATTGTTGCAGGGAAAGGTAATTAGGATTTTCTAAATTTGAAAGACTGGGATTATACAGATCATTCAAATGAGCAAAAGTCATATTTTTAACAGTGCGCGTTGCATCAGAAATAATGGATTCTTTTGTAGGTGGGTTGATTGGAAATAAAATAGATTTTTATATTACTGTACAGTTACTAGGGAAGATTGGATTAAATTCAAATATAAACTTCACTGTAGTTGTTAGGAAGACAAAACTAAAGCATACTATAATTATTGTCGTGCAAATGCCTTAACAATTACTGTTAGAATCCAGAAAAAAAGGATATATTGTACCATTTTTGGGTTGGAAGCATGTTTCATTGCCCCAGATCATCAAAGGTGCTATCTAAATGTGCATCTTTCTTTCTATCTGTCTGAGTTAACAATCAGATGGACAGGTCAATGTCTGAGTGTCTTACCAAATCCCTGATTGAATCTGTCTCCGCCCACAAACTCAGATGCCTCACCACTCACTAGGTCATGGAGAAACTCTGCCGTTACAATGAGAACTGTCTTTGCTGTCACCGCTCCTCATGCTTCCGTCTAATCCCCACTTCCCTTCATTAAATCCCAGCTACCTCTAGTCCACCCACGTGGACATGTTGAAGAGCATGACAGGAGATTGGATTCAAACCGTGTCAGTCAGTAACAATGTGTCAGTCAGTAACAATGTGTTAGACATGGAGGTGAAGTGAGCAGTGAGGGGAAATGTTACCACAAGCTGACGATGTAAAACTTTCATTGGACTTTGCTCTGCCATTCATGATGATCATAGCTGATGTGTGACCTAATGTACAACTTTCAAAACCCTCTAATTTCATCAATAAACTCCTCTGCAACAGACAAGATGAGTATTGGAAAACTAAACATCTGCAAATGCTGGGAAAACCTGAAAAAAATAACAAAATTGCTGGAAAAATTCAGCAGATCTGTGGAGAGTGAACCTTTCAGGACCAGTGACAAGTCAGGTGACCAGCTGCAGCTGACCATTCTGCCTGTTCTGGAACACTCTGGAACAGGTTCTGGTGTGAGATTATCAATAATAACTGAGAGAAACAGGAGGACGGGCTCAATCAGAATAAAGAATTCACTTAACCGTCCCAGTGGGACACTCACCGACACAGTCACACTGCAGAGAGGCTGTTCACCTGCCCCACGTATGGGAAGGGACTTACTCGATCTTACAATCTGCTGAGGTACCAGAGATGGCACAGTGGATTTACACCCTACACCTGCTCCATGTGTTAGAAAGTATTCATTCAAATCTCCCATCTGCGGAGACATCAGTGCATTCCCATCGGGGAGAGGCCATTCACCTGCTCAGTGTGTGGGAAAGCATTCACTCAGTCCTCTGACCTGCTTAAACACTACCGAGCTCACTCTGGGGAAAAGGTCATTCACTTGTTCCCAGTGTGGGGGGAGTTTCACTCAAATGCAGCACCTGTGGAATCCCCAGTGAGCCCACACAGGGGGAGAGGCCATTCAGATGCTCAGTGTGGGAGAAGGGATTCAGTGATTCATCCCATCCCCTGCGACCCCAGTGGGTTCACTCTGGGTAGGAGCTGTTCACCCCTCTGTGTGACAAGGGATTTGCTGCATCTTCAACCCGATTGAGAGCCCAGTGAGTGCTCACAGGGACGTGGTCATCCCCCTGCTCCGTGTGGACTACAGGACTCTGATTCTGATGTTACTGTCCATCAGAGTCAGGACTGGACCTTTTACATGATGACACTGTTGGAGTATTGATGTTGTTGTTGTTAACCACATTAACTGGGCTGGAGGTGACTGAACTTACATTGCCACTTTCTGAACCTCAGGATGTCTCTCTGGGCAGTAAGTCTCCACAAGCAGCAATGTGACAATGAGCAGGGATCATCTGTTTTGATTTAAATTGTGATTGTAGCACGGCTGCTTCACAGCATCAGGCACAAGGTTGGAGTCCAGCCTTGGTCAACGGCCTGTGTGGAGTTCCCACATTCTCCCCATGATAGTGTGGGCACCCTCCAGGTGCTCTGGTTTCCTCCCACAGTCCAACAATGTGCAGGTTAGGTGGATCAGTCGTGCTAAATTGTCCACAGGATCCAGGATTGTGCAGACTAGGTGGATCAGCCATGGGAAATGCAGTGTTACAGTGATAGAGTGCTCTGGGCATGAAGTTCTTCGGATGGTCGGTGGGGTTTGATGGGCCAATGCTCTCCTCCCACACTGTAGGGATTTTATTCTATGATTGAGGATAAAGGCTACACAGCAGGGTGTCCTTGGAGAAGGAGCATGTGGTCTGTATCAATGCTCTCGATGCCTTTAGATAGAGGTGGGCACCATAGGGGATACAGTACTTTATCTTCACCACTGCCCCCTCCGCACAAATCTACTTTGATTTAGTCCCTTCTCATTCTGTCCCTTGTAATGGTTTGCTTGGCCCGTGATGGGCTTTGTTTGGAAATATTCTATTGGTTACACAAATGGTTTACTGCTGGTGATTATATGTCTAGATTAGAGTGGTGCTGGAAAAGCACAGATGGTCAGGCAGGATCTAAGGAGCTGGAAAATCAACGTTTTGTCAAAAGGCCTTTTCCAGCACCCCTCTAATCTAGGCTCTGGTTTCCAGCATCTGCAGTCCTCACTTTTGCACTGGTGGTGATTATATGTTAACCAAAAGCAAAATGGCGTAATGATGATTTTGATGGTGGGAAGGTTGCTGTGCTCACATTTCTGGGTCAGAGAAATGGGGAAAAAGAACGCTTCATAGCTCACAAAACGAGAACTGAGAAGCAGTTAAATAAAACCAAAGGTTCAGACAGGGAGGGAATATTTCCCTGGAGTTTGAGTAGCTGGAAAGTGATTGTGTCCGGGAATAGACAGGATTTTACTAAGGTTGAAAGTTTTAAAACCGTTATATTCAGACAGTTTACGTTATTTTCTTTGATTTTATTTGCTGTGCAAATAAACCAAAATTTACAAACCTTCTATTAAAGATAAATGTTAGATAAAATCCATCAAACCATCCCTCACTGAAAACTGTTGTGGAAGTGCAATCTCCTGGAGAATCCCTGCAAACTCCTTGCTGCCCGGGCTCCATGACTATATACAGAACTGGGAGATAGCAGCAGGAGGAGACCATTCAGCCTTTCAATCCTGCTCCACCATTCAATAGGAAACAGCTGACCATCCAGCTCAGTCTCCTATTCCTGCTGTGTTCCAATCCCTTTTCATGACGTTACCTCGAAGAACTATATCTAAGTCCTCCTTTGGCTTCACTGCCTTTTGTTCCAGTGACGTTGCTGTGTTACTGTGTGGGTGTAGGCAGGGGTAATGTGATGGTGCTGCCTCCTGGAGGATGCGCTCAGCGTCCCTCATCATCCTGAAGTAACATCAACCGGGTTTCAGCAACTAGAGATAGAAACCATTTCCAGGATATGGGCATCACTGGCTCAGCCAGCATTTATTCCCCATCTCTAGTTACCCATGAGAAGATAGTAGTGAGCTGCTGTATTGTACAATTCACAGTCCATTTGGTGTAGAGAGATCGAAAATGCTGTGAGGAGAGTGTTGCAGGATTTTGGCCCAGTGACTCTCCATCTTTGCTTCTTCAAATGCTGGTTAACTTAATCATGATCTGCACATGATTTTGAGATTGCAGTCTACAAATCTTCACCATCTAGCACCCTGTGTAAAGGAATGTGTACAGGTTAGAAATTCAGAACAGACTATTCTAGTTTCTCTGGAATATCTTTTTCCCCTTTCTTCCCCCAAAGCTGTAACCCTCCAGCCCACTTACTCTCTCCCACCGCTCTCTCTCTGACTCTACTACCCCCTAATGTACACCCTCCCCAGATTCTCATGGAGTTGTTGATAAACAGATCCATGCCACCACTTCCCGTCCCTGGTTAGACTCTGCACCCTTTCTGGATTTACTTGCTTTCCCTTCAGTTGCTGAAAGTCAATAATGTAACAGCAGAATGAAACGAAAGGAAACAGAAAGGGAGATGGCAGATCCTGGACAGAAGAGGAACCTTCAGACTGGGAGAATGGGTCAGATTCTTCCTTGCTTCCCATTAATTTATTCCCAGCATTACAATGAATTGTGGATGGAGAGTGGTCCCATGTGGGTGTAGTGACACTTTGACCCCCCAACTGATCAATACTACAAGCAGATACGTTCCTCCTCTAGCCAATCACAGTGTGAAATACTTTCCCCTAATTACCCCAAAACATGTGCTCCAAAACCCGCCCACATTCTGTACATAATCAGTGCTGGGTTTCCCCAATCACCTGTGGTCCCTGCCTCAGGAATTATGGGAGTTACAGTCCCCATGAAGTCACTGGAGCCCTGTCTCTGGAAAGTGAATGAAACGTTTGGGGTGGAGTGTGTTGTGTATCGGATCCCCATTCAGACAGACAGGACATATGGCTTGTCACTGGGTTTTACTGAGACATCTGGTTAGTCAACTCAATTTCTGACGTAAGGAATATAGATTCAGTCAATTGCGGGGTGGAGGGGTCAATAAGGGGAAGCAGTTTTAGGCAGAGGTGGCTCAGTGGCTAGCACCTCTGCTTCACAGCTTCAGAGATCCTGGCTTGATTCAAGCCTTAGGTGACTGTGTGGAGTTTACACGTTCACCCAGTGGCTGCATGGTTTTGTTCGGTGTTCCAGTTTCTTCCCAAAGTCTAAAGATGTGCAGGTTAGGTGGATTCGCCATGCTAAACCACAGTGTCCATGCATGTGCAGGTTAAGCCATTAACCATGGGAAATACTGGGAATGAGTGAGTCTGAACGGGATACTCATTATAGGATTGGTGTGGACTCGATGGATGAATACCCTGCTTCTGCACTGTAGGGATTCTATTTTATTCTCATGAAGAAGAATGCACCTATCTCGAGATGTTGTGAATCTGTGGAATTCCCTATTCAAAATGCGGTAGATACTAAGACAATGAGCAAATTTAATGGACAGATACAGATTTTTAATTTGCAATGAGCTGAAGGGTGAGGGAGAGAGAGAGAGAGCAGGTGGGAAAATCCAGCTGAGACCGAGGTGAGCTCAATCATCATGGTATTAAATGGTGGAGCTGGTTCGAAGGGCTGCATTGCCTCTCCTGTGCCCAGGGCTTATCTTCTTACGGTAATAACTGGAAAGCGGAATCCAAAACTCACCACCTTCACCAAAGGAGATTTTCGGAAAATGTAGAATAGTCAAGTGGAATAGTATTCAAAACTGAGATAGTGAGGAAGTGTGTAGAAGATAATGATTTTGCAATTTTAAACTGAGGGGTAACAGTGATTTATGGTTATAGACTGTGTGGTACATTCACACTGTCCAGAATACTCTGTTGTGAATATCTATTCTGTAATTTATTACAAAGCCAATAATGAAAACCAAAACACCCAGGAAACATCGCCTCACCTCGTAATCTGACAAAAGCCACGTGATAAATCTGGTTGAATTTAGAACACAGATGGAAAGCGGGAAGATTAAATCCAGTCCGAAGATCCTGTGCTAAAACAAAGAAGACTACAATAGGATGAGGCAGGAGTTGGCTAATGCAGACTGGGAGCAAAGACTTTACAGTGGGACAGTTGACAGACGGTGGAGGAATATCAAAGCAATTTTTCGAAGTGCTCAGCAAAAGTCTATATCAGTGAAAAGGAAGGACTGTCGGAAAAGGAGGAAGCTGCCATGGGTGTCTAAGGAAATAAGGGAGTCTATCAAATTGAAATAGAAGGCATACAAATTGGTAAAGACCAAGGAGAAACTAGGAAATTAGAAAAACTTCAAAGGTCAACTGAAAGCTTAATGGGATTGGGTAAAAAAGTGATGAGTAGCTATGCCCAGGGACAGAATAGCAGTTTACACTGCTAGAGGCTAACCTATTGTGTGGGGAACATATGGCCTCTGTAATTGTTGAAGCATTTAACAGTTACCAGAGAGATAATCCTGATCTGTTAAAAATCACAGCATACCCCAAAAGCTTGTACTTCCAAATAAACCTGTCGGACTATAACCTGGTGATGTGGGGTTTTTAGCCGCTCCAACACCGGCTCCTCCACATCAGAATCCTGACAGACAGCCCCACTGAAACTGAAGTGCCTGTCAGGTACTTGAGGGAGTCACGGTGGTGTTGGGCGGGGGGGGGGGGGGGGGGGGGGGGGGAGTGGTGTGTGGTTTAATCACTGAACTCGACTTTTTAACTGTTGTTGCCATGGAGATAATCCTGATAGACATTCTCTATGCAAAGTCACAAATCACAAAAGGTAGAAGAATGGCAGCCGTACATCGGACCTGATGCTGCCTAAAGGCGTTTTGCACGTAAAATACCCAGGTAACTACCATGTCTCATCAATAAATACTCAAAGAAGACCTCTCAGAGTTCTGTGCTTTGTAATTCTGATCCAGCAGGGTTCAGGAAGATGAGTACACAGCAGTCAGTCTTCACAATGGAGAATAAGAAGAACATGCCAGTAATTGATAAGGAGACTGAGGAAGGTGAGGACCTAGATAATAACCGTTATCGTGAAAGAGTTAGAGCTGGGCAAGCTAATGGTAGACAAGTCTCCTTCCCCTAATGGAATACATCCCAGGATACTAGAGTTCGTGGGAGAAATAGCAAATGCACTTAGTTTCAGTATCCTACAGCAGAGACAGGCCCTTTGGCCCCAAATGGCCCATGCTGATCAGAATGTCCATCCACGCTAACCCCATTTCCCTGCACTTGGCACATTTGTTTCTGACCCTTTCCTATCCATGTATTTGTCCAAATGCCTTTAACATGTTGTTAGTGTACCCGCCTCAACCACTTCCACTGGCAGCTCATTCCATATACACACCACCCTCTGTGTAAAACAGTTGCCCCTCAGCTTCCCTTTTATTCTTTCTCCTCTAACCTTAAACTGATGCCCTCCAGTCCTTGGTTCCCTGGGAAAAAAGACTGAGTGCATTCACCTTACCCACGCCTCTCATGGTCTTATACACTTCTATAAAATATTCCCCTGCAGTTTCCTCTGCTCTAAACAAAGAAGTCCTCACTTGTCCAACCTCTCCCTGTAACTCAGACCCCTGAGCCCTGGCATCATCCTTGTAAATTTCTTCTGCACCTTTTCCAGTTTAATAACTGAAACCTACACTGCATTCATCACATTTCCAGTGTTTTCCCACAGCGTTGGAACAGACATGACAACACCAATGGATTACAATCAATGATCGATAATTTACCACCTTACAACAATCCCATTTTCATAGCTTTTTTCCATGATGCAGGAATCCTTTTGTCTTTCTGGTTTCATGGTTAATTGTCCTCATACAAAACCAATGGCTTAACTGTTCCTGGGAAGTGTGCCATGATTTTTTAGACTTTCAAAAACCAATGAAATCTCTCTCCACAGTCCCCACGCTAACATGGACTTCACTGTCTCAGTACTTTTTTCCCAATCACACTTTTGAAATATTCGTCCACGGGCAGAATGCACACCTTTCCTTCCAGATGAAAAGGCCAATGATATTCAGATCGGCACGGATCCAGTAACTATTAAAACTGAACATGAAGTTCAATTTGAATTTCTCAACTGCAAATCCCCCCTTTCAATACTCCACAGTAGAGAAAACTGAAAGTGCTGGAAATCCTCAGCAGGTCTGGCAGCATCTGAAATGCTGACAGATGCAGGAAACATTGCAGCCTTGAAGAAGTGTTCAGATGATCACACCAGGCATGTTCGCTTGATGGCCAGTATGGAGAAGATGGGGGCATTGTGTTCAACAGTTTCATACCAGAGACTCTGACCTCATTTGATTCCATGTTTCTCTGCGATTCCCTCTTTTTGGAAGCAGGTAGGAGTGGGAAGCAGTTGAGAATGTAAATGATGGGTGATCTTCCTAGTGAGAGGATTCGTGTACAGTAGCAGGGATCCCTTTCTGGAAGGGCCTTGGTGAGACCACACCTGGAGTACTGTGTATACATTTGTTCCCCTTTCCCAAGGAAGGCTCTCCTGGTTATTGAGAGAGTAAAGGACGGTCACCAGCCTGAGTCCTGGGATGTGGTGATAGTTAAGGGCTGCAGATGCTAGAAGTCAGAGTCCATACAATGTGGATCTGGGGAAGTGCAGCAGGTCAGGCTGCATCACAGGAGCAGGAAGGTTGATGTTTTGGGAAGGGACCCTTTGTCAGCCCTGATGAATAGTCCTGACCCGAAACATCACCTTTCCAGCCCCATCGTATTCACGCTGGTCATCAAGCACCTATTAATTCTAGTCCCACGTTCTGGCACTCAGCGTGTAACCGATATTGTCGTGCCTGGTATGATCATCTCAACACTTCTTCAAGGCTGCAATGTTTCCTGCATCTGTCACCATTTCAGATGCTGCCCGACCTGCTGAGGATCTCCAGCACTTTTTGTTTTTATTGTGGATTTCCCCCATTTTGCTCAAGCACTTAAGAGTCAGAGAGCTGCACAGCTCCATATTTTGCTGACTATAATTCCTGGGATGGCAGGACTGATGGATGAAGAGGGACTCAATCCTCATTTAATCCTCCTTTCCTTTGGCTTTCTGAGCCACTGACTACCTCACTAATATTCTACCTCCCATTCCCTGTCCTGAATCTGACCCATCTAAGCCTACACTTTAGTTCCCATCCCCCTGTTAGACTAGTTAAAACCGCACCAATGGGACTGGCAAAAGCCTCCACCAGGAGATTTCTCCCAGCTCTGCCCAGGGGTAACCGGTCAGGCTGGTACAGGACCAACCCAGAAACGGTCCCAGTGCCTGAAGAATCTAAACCTTCTCTGGTCCACCATTTCGCCGGTCACACGTCCAGCTGATCTATCCTCTTATTCCTGCTCTCACTAGCACATGGCACTGTGATTAAGTCTGACATTATTTTATTTCAGGAGCTACATTTTACTGTATCCCTGATCTCCCTATATCCAGCTTTCAGGACCTCATCCCTTTGTTTAGTGATGTCATTGGTATCGGTGTGTTCCACAACCACTGGCTTTACCCTCGAGCTCCAGAATGTCCTGCAGCTGCTCCATGATAATCCCGGATCCTGGCACCACGGAGGTAACATACCATCCTGGATTCATGTCTGTGGCCACAGAAGTGTCTACCTGTACCCCTGACCAATGAATCCCCTGTCACTATAGCCCTGCCACTGTCTTTCCTCCAATTCTGTACAGCAGAGCTATCTGTGGCATCATGAACCTGGCTGTTGCTGATTTCCCGAGATTTCCCACGCATTCACCCCCAACAGAATCCCAAGCAGGATTCAGTATTTTTTTGAGAAGTGGATGATCACTGGGGATTCCTGCACTGCCTTCCTGAGCCTTTTATTTGGTTTGATGGTCACCCATTCCCTTTGTGCCTGTGTAACCCTCACCTGCAGTGTGACGAACTCACTAAATGTGCTGTCCATAACATTCTCAGATGCTCCACAGTGAGTCCACTCATAACTCCAGGTCGGAAAAGCAGTTTCCCAGCAGCTGCAGGTGGACCCACTTCCTGCACACATAGCCGTCAGGGACACTGAAAGTATCCCTTATTTCCCACATTGTACAAGAGGAGCACACCACGGGTCTGAGGGCTCCTGTCTCAATGTCTCTCCAGATTCAGCTAATTACTCCCATGAAGAGAATTTAAAAGAGCGTTCAACCTTCCTCTACTTCAAACATTTCCATTGTATATCAAAAGCCCCAATCTTTACTTAAGCTGATACGTTATATTTTAAAAACTTAACAAATACTCTGCAGGTATCACTTACAAATTGGCTGTTCCCATTGGGACCATGTGAATTTCTCAATGGCCTGAACTAAAGCAGAGTTTCAGCTTCAACTTCTCCCTGTCTCACCTCCCTCTGTTTTCACCCAACTCCAAAACACACTCATTGAGTCAAGCAACACTCCGTGCAGCCCTGTCATTGTCATTGTCTGGTCACACCTACACTGCCCTCAGCCTCCTGTCCTGTTCCAATGCATCGCAATGGGAGCTCAGGAACTGCATCTCATCTTTCAGCTCAGCCCTTTGTAACCCCAGAGTCAACATGGACCTCAGCAGTTTCTGGATGAACAGACAGTTGTCAGAATCTGGAATATTCCACCTGAAAATGTGCTGGAATTTGAGTTCACAAAGAATTTTAATGAGAATTTTGCAGGAAGTTGAAAATTAGGAGTTTACAGGTTAACATCATGAAGTGAGTGATTGGGACTAAATCTGACAGTTCCTGCAAAGAGACTAGGTATAATTTGGATAAGTCTGTGCTCCCACTCAGGCCAAATCGCCCATGGGGGATTCAACCACAAATCCGAACATCTTTCTGCATTTTGCTTTACAAAAGTATTGAAGATATTTTCCCAGAGACAGAACAGACAACCCGTTCTCCATCCACAGTAAAATGCTAATGATATTCAGATCCTGATGACTCCGCTGAGTGCGGAAATCTGCTTTTTTGAGATCCCGTCCTCAATTATTCTCAATTAATATCCCATAAAAAGAATTCACAAAACAAATCTCAGCCAGTGCAGGATCAATTGGAAAGACAAATATTTCTCTGGTATGTGTCTGATGTGTAAATGCTCCTCTTTCAAATCACCCCTGCCCCACCCAAGAGGAGGACATGTCCATGCACCTTGCTGTACCTATCACTGACTGAGGCCCACAGCCGTTTTCCCATTTGCTGCAAACCTGGGACCAAGAGTTTCTAGTTCAGGACTAACACCCTGTACAGACGTGTAAATAAAACCTCCCAGTCTAAACTGAATCATTTTCTCCCGGTTTCCGCTGCCACTCCCCCTTCCCAGTTTCCAGCTCCTGCACACACCAAGGGCCATTCCGGGTCCAGTGACTCTTCCTCAGAACCGACGGCAGCTGGGAACATTAGACTCCCTAGTGTGGAAACAGGCCATTCGGTCCAACAAATCCACACTGACCCTCCGAAGAGTATCCCACCCAGACCCATTCCGCTACTCTATTATTCTAAATTTCTCCTGAACAACTCACCTCACCTTCACATCCCTGAACATGATGGGAAATTTAGCTTGGCCAATTCACCTAACCTACACATCTTTGGACTGCAGGAGATAGGGGTAAAAGAGTAATTAATAGGTGGGATGGAGTGACCCTTCAACAACATGGCAACATTTACTCATCTCCTCTCCCTGACCTTATCTCAGATCCAACCCTCCAACTCAGCACCGCCCTCAAACTGTCCCATCTGTCCATCTTCCTTCCCAATTATCCACTCCACCCTCTCACCATTACTCCCACCTGCATTTTCCTATCGCCTTCCCAACTCCCTTCCCACCAGCCCTACACACCCATCCTATTATCTGTCCTCTTTCCCACCCTCACATTCCTGAAGTAGTGCTTAGGCCCAATATGTCAAGTTGCCTGCTCCTTGCATACTGCCTGACCTGCTGTGCACATCCAGCGCCACACTTTAACACAAGCTGGAAGAACATCACCTCATCTTGTACCTGGGAACCCTTCAGCCCTCTGGCCTCAATATTCGATTCCATAATTTTAAGTCCCAAGTCTCCTACGTACTAGTGTCCTAGCCCCCATCCCATAGACCAGGCCCTGTTATTACATCGCCTGCAATTACACACTACCTATGGTTAGTCACTAACAGTCTCCATAAACAGCTATTCACCCTCCCCCAGCCAGATCGTTATACACTCCTTTGTCCAACTGCTCCCATCGCGTTCTTTGGAATCTATCACCACCTATCATTTACACCTTAACCACTACCTTCTGCATATAAACCGACATTGTTTCTCAGGAACATCAGTTCTGACGAAGGGTCGTTGGATCAGAAATGTTAACTTTTCTCTTCACAGATGCTGCCAGACCTGCTGAGCATTTTCAGGATCTTCTAGTTGTTGTTTCTGATTTACAGCATCCGCAATTTCTTTGGTTTTCATTTACTGGGAGTTTGTAATTCAGGTCTAGCAGCCTACATCGTGTGTTTATCAACCCACCTAGTACACAAACTCAATTTCTCTCCCAGTCTCTGCTGTCTCTCCCACTCCCTTCACACTCACTGGGTGTCCCCCCTCACAGTGACATTGCACCTGCACAGCTCATGGTCACGTGTTGGCCTGCTGGCCACACCCCTCATTCACTCCCATTGGCGGGAGGATTACACCAACTCCCCTATTGGTCTGAAGCTTCCATCAATCAGCCAGGTCCCATTGTGACTTGAGTGGTAGGAGGCTGAGGGGTGACCTCAGAGGTTTATAAAATCATGAGGGGCGTGGATGGGATACAGAGACAAGGCCTTTTCCCTGGGGTTAGGAAGTCCAGAACGAGGGGGCATAGGTTTAAGGTGAGAGGAGAATGATATAAGAGAGACCCAAGGGGCAACTTTTTTCATGTGCGTGTATGGAATCTACTGTCAGGGAAGTGGTGACAGCTGGTATAGTTCCACCATTTGAAAGGCAGCTAGATGGGTATATGAATAGGAAGGGCGTAGAGTGATATGGGCCAACTGCTGTCATATAGGACTAGATTAGGTTGGGATATCTGGTCAGTGTGGACGAGTTTGACTAAAGGGTCTGTTTCCTTGCTGTACATGACTCTGGCTCTGCCCTGGGATGAGCTTCATCATTCAGTGAATGGGGCAGTATCACAGAGCACAGGGGCTGGGGGCTATTCAGCCCATTGGGGCTGTACTTTCTTCCTCTGGAGATGCTGCCAACCTGCCCTTACTCCACTCCCATTTACCAGTAGCCCTCCATATTTATCCTCAAATAGTTAAATTCCAAATCTGTTTTGACAATAACAAAAGCTGCATCCAGCTGTGGTTCAAACTGTTCCAGATGCTCAGAACCTACTGAGTAAAATAACCTTCACATTTTTAACCTGCATTATTTACCAATTACCTGAAAGTAGTTACTAAAAATTGTGACAATAATTTCTCTCAGTGTCTCTGTAAATTAAATTTCCTGGAAACAAATCTGTTTCTGGTTGAATTCACTGTTTAACCTTCTCAGCTCCAAGGAGAATTGTCAGGTCTTTTGCTAACTCTCCATAAAAGAGAAATTTATCTTAATTTTAATTTATTAGTGTCATAGAGATGCACAGCACAGAAACAGACACTTCGGTCCAACTCATCAATGCCACCCAGATATCCTAAATTAATCTTGTCCCATTTGCCAACACTTGGCCCATATCCTTCTAAGTTTCCTAAACACGTACCCAATCAGATGCCTTTTAAATGTAATCGTACCAGCCTCCACACTTCCTCTGGCAGCTCATTCCATACACGTAACATATTCAGCTTGAAAACATTGCTCTTTAGATCGCATTTAAATCTTTTCCCTCACACCTCACGTCTATGCTCTCTGGTTTTGGACTCCCCTAACCTGGGAATAAGACCCTGGCTGTTCACCCTAACCATGTCCTTCACGATTTATCAACCTCGAAGGTCACCTCTCAGCATCCGATGCTCCAGTGAAAACAGCCCGAGCCTATTCAGCCTCTCTGTATGGGTCAAACCCTCAACCCTGGAAACATCTTTGCACATCTTTTCTGAATCCTTTCAAGTTTTATAATATCATTCCGATGACTGAAAGCAAAATTCCAGAAATGGCTGAATCAATGTCCTGTACAGCTGCAAAATAATGTCGCAACTCCTATCCTCAATGCACAGACCAATAAAGGCAAGTTAACCAAACGCCTTCTCCACCACCCTGCCTATTCCACTTTCAAAGAACTATGAACCTGTACCTCAACATCTCTTTGTTCAGCAACACTCCCCAGGCCCTTCCCATTAAATGTATAAGTCCTGCCCTGATTTGTTTTTCCAAAATGCAGCACCTCACATTTATCTGAATTCCACTCCATCTGCCACTCCTCAGCCCAGTTGATTGAAGTCTCATTGTACTCGGAGGTAACTTTCTTCCCTGTCCACTGCATCTCCAATTTTGGTGTCGATGTAAAGTCACTAATCATAGCTCCTACATTCACACAGAAATCATTTATATAAATGATGAAAAGCAGTGGACCCAACCCCAATCCTTACACCATATTGCTCATCACAGACCTCCAGTCCGAAAAGCAACCCTCCACCACTATCCTCTGTCTCCAATTTTCCAGCCAATTTTGTATAATTTGTTAACCAGTCTGTTATGTTGAACCTTGTTGAACGTCTTTCTGAAGACCAAGTTAGTGATTTCCATGCACAAAGCCATGCTGACTATCCCTAATTATTTCTTGCCTTTCCAATTACATCCAAATCCTGTCCCTGAGAAGCCCTTCCAACAACTTGCCTGACTTCAGGCTCACCGGTGTATTGTTCCCTGGACTTTCCTCACCACCTTTCTCAAATAATGGCGCCTGTCTTACAGCACCTCACCTGTGGCTATTGGTGATACAAATATCTCAGTGAGGGGCCCGGCAATCACTTCCCTAACTTCCCACAAAGTTCTGGGACACACCTGATCAGGTCCCAGGGATTTATTCAGCTTTATGTATTCTAAGATATCCAGTACCTTATTCTCTGTAATATGGACACTTGTCAAGTTTTCCCGATTTATTTTTCCAAACTGTCTCACTTCCACATCCTCTAAGTAAAAGCTGACATGAAATCCTCCCACCTCCGATGGTTCCACAGACAGCCTTGCTGATCTTTGAGGGTCCCTATTCTCTGCCTGATTACTCTTTTGTCCTAGGTGTATTTGTTGAATCTCTTTGGGTTCTCCTTAAACCTATTTCCCAAAGCTATCTCATGTCCCCTTTTAGCCCTCATGGTTTCCCTCGACTATACTCCTACTGCCCTTTTACTCCTGGAGGATTCACACAAACCCAGCTGTCTGTACCTGCCATATCCCTCCTTCATTTTCTTGACCAGGCCCTCAATTTCTCTCGACAGGCAGCATTCCTTACACCTACCAGCCTTGGCCTTAACAGGAACATACTGTCTATGTACTCTCGTTGTTGCAGTCCTATGGATGCATTGGCAGATGAGGACAGAGAAGCAATCATTCTCAGTAAAGAGGTGGTGTTGGCCTAAAGGTAGATGGGTCGTCTGGCCGTGATGGAGTGCATCCCAGGGGACTATAACAGATGGCAGAGGCTAAATAGCAAACACACTCGTGATAATTCACTAAAATGTGCTGGACTCTGGGACGGTTCTGACAGATTAGATAGCTGCAAATGTGATGCCAATATTTTAAAATGGACCTGTTCGCATAACTTCTGTAGTGGGGGAAATGCTCGATCTCTCAAGGAAGAAATAGTGAGCTATCTGGATAGAAATGGTCTCAGAGCAGACACAGCATCGATTCATGAAAGATAGACAACACTAAGCTGAGTGGTAGAGCAATGTGTGCAGAGGCCACTGTAAGTCTGCAGAGGGATACGGATAGGTTAAGTGAGTGGGTAAGGGTCGAACAGATGGAGGACAATGTTGGGAAATGTGAGGTCATCCATTTTGGTTGGACTAACAGCTAACTGATGAAATAGTGAAAACTTGCAGCAGTCTGCTGTACAGAGGGAGCTGGGTTTCCTCGTGTATGAATCACAGGAAGTTGGTTTGCAGGTGCAGCAGGTAAATAAGACAGTGAAGGGAATATTGTCTTCATTGCTAAAGGGATTGTTATGCTGCAGCTGTACAGGGTGCTGGAGAGGCCACACCTGGAGTACTGTGTACAGGTTTGGTCTCCTTACTTCAGGAAGGATGTACTGGCACTGGAGAGGGTGCAGTGGAGGATCACTAGTTTGAGTCAGGATTTCAGAGGGTTGGCGTATGCGGAGAGATTGAGAAAACTAGTTCTATACTCATTGGAATTTCGAAGGATGGGAGGTTAGATAGGAAAAAAATTGAAATTATTAGGGAGTAGATAAACTAGAAGCAGGGACGTGATTTCCACTGGGGACGGAGCAAACGAGGGAGCATAGAGTCAAAATAAGGGGATATCAGATTTAGGACTGAGTTCAGGATGGACTTCTTCAGATAAATCCGTGAATCTGTGGAATTTGTTGCTGAGTGCAGCAGTTGACGTTATCAACTTGACTATCGTTAGGTCAAAAGGTAGATTTGTGAACAGGAAAGGAATTAAGGGGTATGGTGAGAGAACAGGAATGTGGAGCTGAGGCCATGAAAAGATCAGCCCTGATCTTATTGAATGGCAGAGCAGGCTTGAGGGGCCAGGTAGTCTACTCCTGCTCCTATTCCTTATGTTATGTTCCCACTTTCCAGCCGTCCCTTTACCTAGGAATAGCAAAGAAATATTGAAAGTTCTCGCCTTGTACCGTCAAAATTCGCCTTTATCCAATTTAGAACACCGTTTAGATCTGGTTTATTATTTTCTGTAACTATTTTAAAACTAGTAGAATTATCAGAGAATCCTGAGTGTGGGGAAGCAGGCCATTCGGCCCATCACATCCACACTGACCCTCAAAGCCTCCTACCTTAAACTTGTAACGCTGCATTTCCCACGGCTAACCCACCGAGCCTGCACATCCCTGAACAATATGGGCAATTCAGCCTGGAATATCCACCCAACCTGCATATCTTTAGATAGTGGGAGGAAACCACAGCAAACAGACGAAACCCACGCAGATAATAGCAATAAGGTGATCATCCCTTTCTTATTTCCCCGGTCAACCTAAATAACTTTGCTGGATGTAATCTCAGAATATCCTCCCTCAGCACAACTGTAATGCTACCCCTAATCAAAAAGGCCACTCCGCCTCCTCTCATGTCCCCCTTTCTATCCTTCCTCTTGCATCGATACCCTGGAACATTACACTGCCGGTCCTACCCATCTCTGAGCAACGTTTCTGTAATACTCATGATATCCCAGTGCCACATTCAAAACCACACCCTGAGCCCATCTGCCTTCCCTGTCAGGCCTCTTGCATTGAAGTAAATGCAGTGTAACTTGTCAGTTCTACCTGGTTCTGTGCCTTGCCCTTGCCTGCCTTGACTGTCTGACTTCTGAACTGTACCAGCTTAAGACATATCTCTTTTCTCACTATCTCTGAGTTTTCCCACACTCCCTCACTGGTTTAATGACTCCTGAGTAGCATGAGCAAATCTTCCTGCCTGGATATCAGACGCCTTCCAATTCAGGTACAATCCATGCTTCTTATGCACATCAACTCTACTCCAGAGGAGATTACAATGATCAAAAGATGTGAATCCTTCTGCCCTACACCAGCACCTTAGCCAATCATTCATCTCTGCCATCCTGCTATTCCTACTCTCACGAGCACGTAGCACCTGGAGTAATCCACATATTATGACCGAGGACCTGGTTTATTATATTCCAGGTTAATTTGCTATATTCTCTCATCAGGTCTTTATCTTTTCCCCTTCCTATGTCATTGGTAGGAATATACAATGACCTCCCACTGGTCATTCTTTCCTTTGAGAATAATCTGCTACCTGTCCGAAACATCCTTGACCCTGGCACCAAGGAGGTACCACCCCATTCTGATGTCTCACTGTCAGCTGCAGAAACAGCAGTCTGTGCCCGACTAGAAAGTCCCTTATCATCATTGAGCGTTTGAAATCTGATATATCTCTCATTATAGTGGAGCCAATCTCAGTACCAGTAACTTGGCTGTCAGTACAACATTCCCTGAAAGTCTATGACCACCTACATTATCCAAAACAGTGAACTTGTTTGAGATGGGGATAGCCACAGGAGACTCATAGCTGAAAAAATGTGTTGCTGGAAAAGCGCAGCAGGTCAGACAGCATTAAAGGAGCAGGAGAATCGACGTTTCGGGCATTAGCCCTTCTTATGCCCGAAACTTCGATCCTCCTGCTCCTTGGATGCTGCCTGACCTGCTGCGCTTTTCTAGCAACACATTGTTCAGCTCTGATCTCCAGCATCTGCAGTCCTCACTTTCTCCACAGGAGACTCCTGCTCTACCTACATCCCTCTCCTACCTTTCCAAGAGGTAACCCATCTACCTGACTGTATCTGCAGTTTTCCAGCCTGAAACTGCCACCTATCACACATCCTGACTCTTGTAAATTCTTCATTACCATTAAGCTCTGATCCATGTGATCCAAGAGGAATTTGTATCACTTCCTGCAGGCTATCATGATGATCATTCAAACTTCCCCTACTCTCCTCCAGGAAGTGCACATCACTGTACGAATGGCCATCTCAGCACCTTAATCTGTAGACCCAGAAAAGGGCAGAGTCTTACAGCTTTACAAAAGACTACTCTCGAATACATTGGTACCTGTATTTTATATTTAAAACATTCAACCAAAAGATCATAACAGAGGCACTTAAACTAGTAAACACTCACCCTACTGAATGTTGCGGATTTTAAAAAGGAAAGCAGAGTAAGATTTACCTTTTAAGAGACTGAAACCCACTGAGCTGATCCCCGGCTGCGAGTCACAGACATAGAGCACGGAAACAGACCCTTCAGTCAAACTCGTCCATGCTGACCAGATATCCGAACCTAATCTCGTCCCATTTGCCTGCACTTGGTCAATATCCCTCTAAACCCTTCCTATTCATATACCCATCCAGAAGCCGAATAAATGTTGCAATTGTACCAGCCTTCAGAACTCCCTCTGGCAGCTCCTTCACTATCCTATCTACCTCTACTTTCAAGGAGCTATGAACCTGCACAGCAAGGTCTCTTTGTTCAGCAACACTCCCCAGGACCTGACCATGATGTGTATCAGTCCTGCTAAGCTTTGCTTTTCCAAAATGCAGCACCTCGCACTTATCTGAATTGAACTCCATCTGCCACTCCTCAGCCCATTTGCCCATCTGCTCAAAATCCCATTGAAATCTGAGGTAGCCTTCTTCACTGTCCACTACACCTCCAATTTTGGTGCCATCTATAAACTTACTAACTATACCTCCTGTGTTCACATCCAATTCATTTATATAAATGATGAGAAGTAGTGGACCCAGCACCAATCCTTGTGGCACTCCACTCGTCACAGGCCTCCAGTCTGAAAAATAATCATCCACCACCACCTTCTGTCTTCTGCCTTTGAGCCAGTTCTATATACTGATGGCTACTTCCGTGAGATCTAACCTTGCTAACCAGTCTCCAATGGGGAACCTTGTTGAACGCCTTACTGAAGTCCATATAGATCACATCGACAGCTCTGCCCTCCTCAATCTTCTTTGTTACTTCTTAAAAACCACATCAAGTACGTGACACATGATTTCCCATGCAGAAAGTTATGCTGACTATCCCTAATCAGTCCGTGCTTTTCCAAATACACGCAAATCCTGTCGCTCAAGGCTCCCTCCAGCATCTAGTCTAGCACAGCGTCTGTAGCTCCCGGACTTGTCCAAACCGCCTTCATTAAATAGTAGCGCCGTATTAACCAACCCACAGTCTTCCGGCACCTCAGCTGAACCCATCAATAATACAAAAATCTCAGCAAGAGTCCCAGAAATCACTTCCCTCGCTTCCTACAGAATTTTTGGGTATACCTGATCAAAGCCTGGGGATTGATCCACCTTTATGCATTTCCAGATATCCAGTACTCTGTCGTATGAACAATTTTCAAGATGTCACCATTTATTTCCCCACATTCTACATCTCCCGTGTCCTTCTCCACAGTAAATACTGATGCAAGATATTGCATCTTGATAAAACAAACGAGGGCAGGACTTACACTAATTAAAAGTAAGGCTTTGAGTAGTACATAGAACATAGAAGAATACAGCGCAGTACAGGCCCTTCGGCCCTCGATGTTGCGCCGATCAAAGCCCACCTAACCTACACTAACCCACTATCCTCCATATACCTATCCAATGCCCGCTTAAATACCCATAAAGAGGGAGAGTCCACTACTGCTACTGGCAGGGCATTCCATGAACTTACGACTCGCTGAGTGAAGAACCTACCCCTAACATCAGTCCTATATCTACCCCCCCTTAATTTAAAGCTATGCCCCCTTGTAATAGCTGACTCCATACGTGGAAAAAGGTTCTCACTGTCAACCCTATCTAACCCCCTAATCATCTTGTACACCTCTATCAAATCACCCCTAAACCTTCTTTTCTCCAATGAAAACAACCCCAAGTGCCTCAGCCTTTCCTCATAGGATCTTCCTACCATACCAGGCAACATCCTGGTAAACTTCCTCTGCACCCGTTCCAGTGCCTCCACATCCTTCCTATAGTACGGCGAGCAAAACTGCACACAATATTCCAGATGGGGCCGCACCAGAGTCTTATACAACTGAAGCATGACCTCAGGACTCCGGAACTCAATTCCTCTACCAATAAAAGCCAGTACGCCATATGCCTTCTTCACTGCACTATTTACCTGGGTGGCAACTTTCAGAGATCTGTGTACATGGACACCAAGATCCCTCTGCTCTTCCACACTACCAAGTAGTCTACCATTAGCCGAGTAATCCATCTTTTTATTACTCTTACCAAAGTGAATCACTTTACACTTAGCTACATTGAACTCCATTTGCCACCTTTCTGCCCAGCTCTGCAGCTTCTCTATATCCCGCTGTAACCTGCCATATCCTTCCTCACTGTCTACAACTCCTCCGACTTTCGTATCATCCGCAAACTTGTTCACCCAACCTTCTAACCCTTCCTCCAGGTCATTTATAAAAATGACAAACAGCAATGGTCCCAAAACAGATCCTTGCGGAACACCGCTAGTGACGGCACTCCAAGATGAACCTTTGCCATCAACTACTACCCTCTGTCTTCTTCCAGAGAGCCAATTCCTAATCCAAACCTCCAACTCACCCTCAATGCCATATCTCTGTATTTTCTGCAGTAGCCTACCATGGGGGACCTTATCAAACGCCTTACTAAAATCCATATATACCACATCTACCGCTTTCCCCTCATCTACCTCCTTAGTCACCTTCTCAAAGAATTCAATAAGGTTTGTGAGGCACGACCTGCCCTTCACAAAACCATGCTGACTATCCTTGATCACATCATTCTTATCCAGATGTGCATAAATCCTATCCCTTACAATTCTCTCTAAGACTTTGCCCACAACAGAAGTGAGACTCACTGGCCTACAGTTACTAGGATTATCCCTACTCCCCTTCTTGAACAAGGGAACCACGTTTGCTAGCCTCCAGTCCTCTGGCACTACTCCTGTCGACAAAGAGGACACAAAAATCAAGGCCAATGGCTCTGCAATCTCCTCCCTTGCTTCCCAGAGAATCCTAGGATAAATGCCATCAGGCCCAGGGGACTTATCTATTTTCACCCTTGCCAGAATTTCCAACACCTCTTCTCTACATATCTCAAAGCCATCCATTCTACTTATTCGTGCCTCAGTATTCATATCGACAACAATGTCCTGTTCCTGAGTGAATACTGACGAAAAGTATTCATTCAGCGCCTCTCCAATCTCTTCAGCCTCCACACGCAACTTCCCATTACTATCCTTGATTGGACATATTCCTTCCCTAGTCATTCTTTTATTCCTAACATACCTATAGAAAGCCTTAGGGTTTTCCCTAATCCTACCAACTAAGGACCTTTCATGTCCCCTCCTTGCTGCTCTTAGCTCTCTCTTCAGGTCCTTCCGGGCTACCTTATAACTCTCATTTGCCCCTATTGAACCTTCACGCCTCATCTTTACAAAGGCCGCCCTCTTCCATTTAACAAGGGATTCCAACTCCTTATTAAACCACGGCTCCCTCACACGACCCTTTCCTCCCTGCCTGATAGGTACGTACTTATCAAGGACACTCAATAGTTGCTCCTTGAACAAGTTCCACATATCAATTACGCTCTTGCCTTGGAATCTACTTTTCCAATCCACACATCCTAAGTCATGCCTCAACGCATCATAATTTCCCTGCCCCCAGCTATAACTCTTGGATATGGAACAAAGAGTCCGAGGGGTTCAGGTCTTCTTAGTCTGTGTCACATGTAGACAGGGTGGTTAAGAAGGTGGTCAGCACACTTACATTCATTGCTCAGACCTCTGAGTACCGGAGTTGGGAATTTACAGAGATAGCGAGAGTTAGAGTCATAAAGTGATACAGAACAGAGACAGACCCTGTGGTTAAACCAGTCCATGTCGACCATAATTCCCAACTGAGGCTGTACAGGATGTTGGGGAGGCCTCTTCTGGAATACTGTGTCCAGTTCTGGTTGTGCTGTTATAGGAAGGATATTATTAAATTGGAGCGGATTTGGAAGAGACTAACCGGGATGTTGCCATGAATGGAGGGATTGTGTCACAAGGAGAAGCTAGATAGGCTGGGGTGCTTTTTCACTACAGCGTAGGAGGTTGAGGGATGACCTTAGAGGTTTATAAAACCATGAAGCGTGTAGATAAGGGGGAGAGGGGGGGATTCAAGACCTGGGTGCATACAATTTGAAAATAGATGAGAAAGGTTTAAAAAATAAATTGGGAATTTGTTTTTATTTTTACATGGGTGAAGTGAACTCCCAGAAAAAGAGGCAGCTGTGAATACAATTACACTGTTTAAAAGACATTTAGACAAGTACATAAATAGGAAATATTTGGATGAATGTGGACCAAGCGGAGGCAGGTGCGATTAGATTAGTTGGGAATTATGGTCGACATGGACTGGTTTAACCACAGGGTCTGTCTCTGTTCTGTATCACTTTATGACTCTAACTCTCGCTATCTCTGTGAATTCCTCCATCCTCACAACTCCCCAGATCACTGTCACCTCATCCAGACTAAACTCTTCCTTATCTATAGAAATCCTCTCTCGCCTCAGAACCATCACCATCTCTGTTATCACAAACATCTCTGTAACATCCTCCAATCTCCTCCCATCTCATCACCCTCACGATCTCGAATCTTGACAACCCCCACAAACTGTCCTTTTCCACAGTAAACACTGATGCCACTCGTTTAGTATCCCCCCAACAACCCCATCTCCTGCATCTTCACACATAGGCTGCCTTGCTGATCTTTGAGGTGGCCTATTCTCTCTCTAGTGACCCATTTGTTCTTAATGTATTTCTAAAAACCCTTTCGCTATTCGCCAAAGCGGTGTCCTGTCCCTTTTTGCCTTACTGATTTTATTCTTAAGTATACTCCTCTTGCCTTTATACTCCAAGGATGTTTGTGATTTTTGGATTGGAATAAATGCAAAATATTACACCTTGGTAAAGTAAACGAAGGCTGGACTTACACTGATTAAAAGTTGGGCCTCGGATAGAGATATGGAACAAAGAGACAGAGGGGTTCAGGTCTTTGAAGTATGTGTCACATGCAGACAGGGTGGTTCAGGAAGGGTTTAGCACATTTTCCTTCATTGCTCAGATCTTTGAAAATAGGAGTTGGGACGTTATGTTGAGGCTGGACAGGATGTTGGGGAGGCCTCTTCTGGAATACTGTGCCCAGTTCTGGTTGTGCTGTTATAGGAAGGATATTATTAAATCGGAGCAGGTTCAGAAGAGATTTACCAGGATGGTGATGGGAATGGATGGTTTGAATTATAAGCAGAGTCTGGATAGGCTGGGTCCTTTTTCACTGGATCACAGGAGGCTGAGGGGTGACCTTATTAGAGGTTTATAAAATCCTGAAGCGTTTCGGTAATGTGAGCAGCAGGTGCCCTTTTCCAGGAGGGGGCGCGATCAAGATTGGGGACATCCTTTTCTCACATTAAAAAGTAAGACTTTAAAAAGTAGTTCCGGATATTATTTCTTGTTTTTGCACAGAATGGTTCACGTGGAATAAACTTGCAGAGGACGCGATAGCTGTGAATACAATTACAATTTCAGGGTGGCACAGTGGCTCAACAGTTAGAAATGCTACCTCTCAGCGCCAGAGACACAGGCTTAATTCCTGTATTGGCTGACTGACCATGTGGAGTTTGCATATTCTTCCCCATGTCAGCGTGGGTTCCTCCAGGTGCTCCCGTTTCCTCCCACATCCACAGATGTACAGGGTAGGTGAACTGGCTGCCCTCAATTGCCCATAGTGTTCAGGGATGATTGGGTTGAGTGACTTAGTCAGGGGTAAATGTAGAGCAAAAGGGTAAGGGAATGGGATTCTAATAGGAAAAAAACAAATGGACCCGTATATCAATAGGGAATGCTAGGATGGACTTGGACCAAGTGGAGGCAGGTGCGATTAGTTCAGTTCGAATTTATGGTCGACACGGACTGGTTGGACCACAGGGTCTGTGTCGATGCTGTATCACTTTATGACTCGTTATCTCTGTAAAATCTTCTATGCTTGGAACTCTCCCTATCAGGGTCACCTCATCCAGCCTTACAAATCTTCCTCATCTCTATAATTCCTCTCCAGCCTCAAAATCCAAAAACCTCTATCACAAATATCTCTATCTCTGTAAAATCCTCCATCCTCACAATCCTTTCCAACTTGCACCTCCTCCAGCTTCATTATCCTCCCCATGTCTAATTCCCTCCAGTCTCTCAAAGCTCTGCTATATCTGCCTTTCTATATTTCCAGCTTTCAGGATGCCCAATGTTTATTTCTCACTTGATGATGGCCCTTTACAATTCCTGCGCTCAGCTTCTGAATTTCCTCTTAAGCCGCTGCGTCTCACTTTCCTCCCAAGAAAATTGACCAATCACGTGTCATCTATTCTAGTATTACCTTTTCTGACCTGATGTCCAATGGAGCCTGTCATATTCCTATAATAAACAGCTCAGTGGTCTATGGAACAGAAAAACGCTCTGGTGGCCCATCGAGTCTGTGAGAAAGAAAACTACCACCATACTATCCTCATCTATTTTCCAGTACTTGTGAAAAAGTGTCATCTATCATGGCATAGCAAGTGCACATGAAATACATCTCAAATGTTTTGGGGATTTGTGTCTCCCACCCTCACAGACAGTGAGGTTTAGTGCAACTGTTGCTCGAATGATGACATCACCCACAGGAACACAGAGCAGCTGGGTCTGTGCAAACCAGCGATCGCCCACACATTAGGAAGGATGGCAGGGTCCCTGAGAGGGTGCACAGGAGAGTTACCAGGATGGTTCAAGGAATGGGGGATTTTAGTTGCAGGGACATGGGTGTTGTTTATACATATACATACTCACCCTTTAATCATCAACGGTCATTTGAGTGGGAGCAGCAGCCGAGGAAAAGCGAACCCGGGAGACTACAGCTAAGGTAAGACAGTTTGTTTCAAAATTACTTACCTGTAGCGGGCAGCGGAAGTGAGGTTGGAGCGCATAGCTGGGCGGGAAGGTAAGTGATTAGTATTTGAGTGGGTGTGTTCTAGACCCCAGGTCCTACTTTCGTAGGGCCTCCCTCCCACCCTCCTCCTCAAACCTAACTTTAAAGTCCACAGGTTATTTACTCAGTGTTCTTGTTTTTGGAGACAAAGTGTACAGTCATGGCAGCGCAGGCGGTGGAACGTTCCTCCTGCAGGATGTTTGAGGTAGGGGTGACCACCGATACTCCTGCCGACTTCGTCTGCAGGAAATGCAGTCAGATCCTGATCCTCACCGAACGAGTTAGGGAACTGGAACTGGAGCTGGACAAGCTGAGGATTATTCGAGACGCTGAGAGGGTGATCGATAGAAGCTACAGGGACATAGTTACGCCGGAGAACAGAGGTAGCTGGGTAACAGTTAGAGGTGGGAAGGGGAAGAAGCAGGCAGTGCAGAGTTCCCCTGTGGTCGTTCCCCTCAACTGATGTCGGGAAGAAGAGGAGGAACATACTACAGCGAGACTTCGCAGAACTAGGAAGAAGGCTAAAAAGCAGGACGTCCAAGGTGGTTATCTCCAGTTTGCTTCCAGTTCCTCGGGCTAGTGTGGCCAGAAACCGGGAGATAATGGACTTGAACGTGTGGTTGGGGAACTGGTGCAGGAAGCAAGGTTTCAAGTTCTTGGATCACTGGGGTATATTTTATGGTAACCATAAACTCTACAAGAGAGACGGCTTGCACCTTAATAGATCAGGGATCGGCATTCTGGCAGGCAGGTTTTCTGCTGCAACACCGCTACATTTAAACTAAGTAGCGGGGGGGAGGGGACAAGCTGGATGTTTAAAAAGGAAATTGAAGGGGTAGTTAGAACAAGAGAAGTCAAGAAAGACAACTGTATCAAGGAGGCAGAAAACTGGAAAAGGCATCATGCTGTAAAGTTGAGTGAAATAAGGGTTGAGGGGAAGGGCGAGAGCAGTAACAAATTAAAAATTCTATATATGAATGCACGAAGCATTAGACACAAGGTGGATGAGGTTGAGGCTCTTTTGGAAATTGGCAGATACGATATTGTGGGGATAACTGAGACGTGGCTTCATGGGGACAGGGCCTGGGAAATGAATATTCAAGGCTACACGTGCTATCGTAAGGACAGACTGACGGGCAGAGGGGGTGGGGTGGCCTTGTTGGTAAGGGAGGATATTCAGTCCCTTGCGCGGGGGGACCTAGAGTCAGGGATGTAGAGTCAGTGTGGATAGAGCTTCGAAACACTAAGGGTAAAAAGACCCTCATGGGAGTCATCTACAGGCCCCCAAACAGTAGTCTGGATGTCGGAGGTAAGTTGAATCAGGAGCTGAAATTGGCTTGTCGCAAAGATGTTACTACAGTTGTTATGGGGGATTTTAACATGCAGGTAGACTGGGAGAATCAGGATGGTATCAGGCCTCAAGAAAGAGACTTTGTGGAGTGCCTCAGAGATGGATTTTTAGAGCAGCTGGTGCTGGAGCCGACCAGGGATAAGGCGATTCTGGATCTGGTATTGTGTAATGAACCAGAATTGGTCAGTGACCTCGAAGTGAAGGAGCCATTGGGAAGTAGTGACCATAATACAATAAGCTTCAATCTGCAATTTGAGAGGGAGTGGGTACACTCTGAAGTGACAATATTTCAGTTGAATAAAGGGAAATATGGAGCTATGAGGGAACAACTGGCCAAAGTTCAATGGTGCAATACCTTAACAGGGAAGACCGTGGAGGAACAATGGCGGATATTTCTGTGTATAATGCAGAAGTTGCAGGATCAGTTCATTCCTAAAAGGAAGAAAGATCCCAGGAGGAGACATGGGCGGCCGTGGCTGACGAAGGAAGTAAAGAAACATATAAGGTTAAAAGAGAAAAAGTATAACTTAGCGAAGATAAGTGGGAAAACAGAGGACTGGGAAGCTTTTAAAGAACAACAGAGGATTAGTAAGAAGGAAATACGCAGAGAAAAAAATGAGGTACGAAGGTAAACTGGCCAAGAATATGGAGGATAGTAAAAGCTTTTTTAAGGTATGTCCAAGGCAAAAAAATGGTTAGGACAAAAATTGGGCCCTTGAAGACAGAAGCAGGGGAATATATTACTGGGAATGAAGAAATGGCAGAGGAATTAAATGGGTACTTCAGATCTGTGTTCACTGGGGAAGACACAAGCAATCTCCCTGAGGTAACAGTGGCTGAAGGACCTGAACTTAAGGGAATTTCTATTTGCCAGGATTTGGTGTTGGAGAGACTGTTAGGTCTGAAGGTTGATAAGTCTCCGGGACCTGATGGCCTGCATCCCAGGGTACTGAAGGAGGTGGCGCGGGAAATCGTGGATGCGCTGGTGATTATTTTCCAGAGTTCAATAGAATCGGGGTCGGTTCCTGAGGATTGGAGGGCGGCTAATGTTGTGCCACTTTTTAAGAAGGGTGGGCGGGAGAAAGCAGGAAATTATAGACCAGTTAGTCTGACCTCAGTGGTGGGAAAGATGCTGGAGTCGATTATAAAGGATGAAATTACGGCACATCTGGATAATAGTAACAGGATAGGACAGAGTCAGCATGGATTTATGAAGGGGAAATCATGCTTGACTAATCTTCTTGAATTTTTTGAGGATGTAACTCGGAAGATGGACGAGGGAGATCCAATGGATGTAGTGTACCTGGACTTTCAGAAAGCTTTTGATAAAGTCCCACACAAGAGGTTAGTGAGTAAAATTAGGGCGCACAGGATTGGGGGCAAAGTACTAGATTGGATAGAGAATTGGTTGGCTAATAGGAAACAAAGGGTAGTGATTAACGGCTCCATTTCGGAATGGCAGGCAGTGACCAGTGGGGTACCGCAGGATTCCGTGCTGGGACCGCAGCTTTTTACAATATATGAAAATGATATAGAAGATGGTATCAGCAATAACATTAGCAAATTTGCTGATGACACAAAGCTGGGTGGCAGGGTGAAATGTGATGAGGATGTCAGGAGATTACAGGGTGACCTGGACAAGTTAGGTGAGTGGGCAGATGCAGTTTAATGTGGATAAATGTCTGGTTATCCACTTTGGTGGCAAGAACAGGAAGGCAGATTACTACCTCAATAGTATCAAATTAGGTAAAGGGGCTGTTCAGAGAGATCTGGGTGTTCTTGTCCACCAGTCAATAAAGGCAAGCATGCAGGTACAGCAGGTCGTGAAGAAGGCTAATAGCATGCTGGCCTTCATAACAAGAGGGATTGAGTATAGAAGCAAAGAGGTTCTTCTGCAACTGTACAGGGCCCTGGTGAGACCACACCTGGAGTACTGTGTACAGTTCTGGTCTCCAAATTTGAGGAAAGACATTCTGGCTATTGAGGGAGTGCAGCGTAGGTTCACGAGGTCAATTCCTGGAATGGCAGGATTGCCTTACACGGAAAGACTGAAGCGACTGGGCTTGTATACCCTTGAGTTTAGAAGACTGAGGGGGGATCTGATTGAAACGTATAGGATTATGAAAGGACTGGACACTCTGGCAGGAGGGAACATATTTCCGTTGATGGGGGAGTGCCGAACCAGAGGACACAACTTAAAAATATGGGGTAGACCATTTAGGACAGAGATGAGGAGAAACTACTTCACCCAGAGAGTGGTGGCTGTGTGGAATGCTCTGCCCCAGAGGGCAGTGGAGGCCCAGTCTCTGGATTCATTTAAGAAAGAATTGGATAGAGCTCTTAAAGATAGTGGAGTCAAGGGGTATGGAGATAAGGCTGGAACAGGATACTGATTAGGAATGATCAGCCATGATCATATTGAATGGCGGTGCAGGCTTGAAGGGCTGAATGGCCTACTCCTGCATCTATTGTCTATTGTCTAAAAACTAGTATACAGCTTTGGAAACTGTTGGGGGGGGACAGCCTTGCAGGTGTAAGCTGCAGTGAAGGGGTCTGTGGCTCTGAGACTCAGAAGGGAAAGGGGGAGAAGAGGAGAGCGCTAGTTATAGGGGACTCTCTAGTTAGAGGGACGGACAGGCGGTTCTGTGGACATGGACGAGACTCTCGGATGGTTTGTTGCCTCCCGGGTGCTAGGGTCCGAGACGTCTCGGACCGTGTCTTCAGAATCCTTAAGGGGGAGGGTGTGCAGCCAGAAGTCGTGGTACACATTGGCACCAATGACATAGGTAGGAAGAGGGGTGGGGAGGTCATTCAAGAGCTCAAGGAGTTAGGCTGGAAGCTAAAAGCTAGGACAGATAGAGTCGTCATCTCTGGGTTGTTGCCGGTGCCACGTGACAGAGAGGCAAAGAATAGGGAGAGAGTGCAGTTGAACACATGGCTGCAAGGATGGTGTAGGAGGGAGGGCTTCAGATATTTGGACAATTGGACTGCATTCTGGGGAAGGTGAGACCTGTATAAACAGGACGGGTTGCACCTGAACCAGAAGGGCACCAATATCCTGGGGGGTAGGTTTGCTAGCACTCTTCGGGGGGGTTTAAACTAATTTGGCAGGGGGATGGGATCGGACTTGTAGTCCAGCAAGTAAGCTAGCTGTGTGTCAGGATGCCCAAGACTGTAGGGAGGCTGTGGAGAAGGTAGCACTGACAGGGACTACTTGCGGACACCGAGATGGGCTCAAGTGCGTATACTTCAACGCAAGGAGTATCAGAAATAAGGTGGGTGAACTTAAGGCGTGGATCGGTACCTGGGACTACGATGTTGTGGCCATCACGGAAACATGGATAGATGAGGGACAGGAATGGCTGTTGGAGGTTCCTGGTTACAGATGTTTCAGTAAGATTAGGGAGGGTGGTAAAAAAGGAGGGGGGGTGGCATTGCTAATTAGAAATGGTATAACGGCTGCAGAAAGGAAGTTTGAGGGGGATCTGCCTCTGGAGGAAGTATGGGCTGAAGTCAGAAATAGGAAAGGTGCAGTCACCTTGTTGGGTGATTATTATAGGCCCCCCAATAGCAGCAGAGATGTGGAGAAACAGATTGGGAAACAGATTTTGGAAAGGTGCAGAAGCCACAGGGTCGTAGTCATGGGCGACTTCAACTTCCCAAATATTGATTGGAAGCTCTTTAGATCAAGTAGATTGGATGGGGCGGTGTTTGTGCAGTGAGTCCAGGAAGCTTTTCTAACGCAGTATGTAGAGTGTCCACCAGAGGGGAGGCCATATTGGATTTGGTACTCGGTAATGAACCGGGACAAGTGGTGGGCTTGTTAGTGGGTGAACATTTTGGTGATGGTGACCACAATTCTGTGACTTTCACCTTGGTTATGGAGAGAGATAGGTGCGCACAACAAGGAAGATTTTACAATTGGGGGAAGGGAAATTACGATGCTGTAAGACAGGATTTGAGGAGCATACGTTGGGAGCATAGGCTGTCAGGGAAGGATGTGGTGGAAATGTGGAACTTTTTCAAGGAGCAGATATGTATGTACCGATCAGGCAGGAAAGAAATGGTCGTGTGAGGGAGCCTTGGTTGACGAGGGAGGTTGAATGTATAGTAAAGAGGAAGAAGGAGGCTTACATAAGGTTGAGGAAACAGGGTTCAGACAGAGCAGTGGAGGGATACAGGATAGCCAGAAGGGACCTGAAGAAAGGGATTAGGAGAGCTAAGAGAGGGCATGAAAAATCCTTGGCGGATAGGATCAAGGATAACCCCAAGGCATTCTATGCGTATGTGAGAAACCTGAGAATGACGAGAACGAGGGTAGGTCCGATCAAGGACAGTAGTGGGAGACTGTGTATTGAGTCGGAAGAGATAGGAGAGGTCTTGAACAAGTACTTCTCTTCAGTATTTACGAACGAGAGGGACCGTATTGTTGAAGAGGAGAGTGTGAAACGGACTGATAAGCCAAAAGAGATACCTGTTAGGAAGGAAGATGTGTTGGACATTTTGAACAACTTGAGGATAGACAAGTCCCCCGGGCCTGACGGGATATATCCTAGGATTATGTGGGAAGCAAGAGAGGAAATTGCAGTACCGTTGGCAATGATCTTCTCGTCTTCACTGGCAACGGGGGTGGTACCAGGGGACTGGAGAGTAGCGAATGTTGTGCCCCTGTTCAAAAAAGGGAATAGGGATAACCCCGGGAATTACAGGCCAGTTAGTCTTACTTCTGTGGTAGGCAAAGTAATGGAAAGGGTACTGAGGGATAGGATTTACGAGTATCTGGAAAGACACTGCTTGATTAGGGACAGCCAGCACGGATTTGTGAAGGGTAGGTCTTGCCTTACAAGTCTTATTGAATTCTTCGAGGAGGTGACCAAGCATGTGGATGAGGGTAGAGCAGTGGATATAGTGTACATGGATTTTAGTAAGGCATTTGATAAGGTTCCCCATGGTAGGCTTATGCGGAAAGTCAGGAGGCATGGGATAGAGGGAAATTTGGCCAATTAGATAGAAAACTGGCTAACTGGTCGAAGGCAGAGAGTGGTGGTAGATGGTAAATATTCAGCCTGGAGCCCAGTTACAAGTGGAGTTCCGCAGGGATCAGTTCTGGGTCCTCTGCTGTTTGTAATTTTTATTAATGACTTAGATGAGGGAGTCGAAGGGTGGGTCAGTAAATTTGCAGATGATACGAAGATAGGTGGAGTTGTGGACAGTGAGGAGGGCTGTTGTCGGCTGCAGAGGGACTTAGATATGATGCAGAGCTGGGCTGAGGAGTGGCAGATGGAGTTCAACCCTACCAAGTGTGAGGTTGTCCATTTTGGAAGAACAAATAAGAATGCGGAATACAGGGTTAATGGTAGGATTCTTAGTCAGGTGGAGGAACGAGTGATCTTGGGGTCTATGTACATAGATCTTTGAAGGTTGCCACTCAGGTGGATAGAGTTTGTAAGAAGGCCTATGGAGTATTATCGTTCATTAGCAGAGGGATTGAATTCAAGAGTTGTGAAGTGATGTTGCAGCTGTACAGGACTTCGGTTAGGCCACAGTTGGAGTACTGTGTGCAGTTCTGGTCGCCTCACTTTAGGAAAGACGTGGAAGCTTTGGAGAGGGTGCAGAGAAGATTTACCAGGATGTTGCCTGGAATGGAGAGTAGGTCGTACGAGGATAGGTTGAGAGTTCTCGGCCTTTTCTCGTTGGAACGGCGAAGGATGAGGGGTGACTTGATAGAGGTTTATAAGATGATCAGAGGAATAGATAGAGTAGACAGTCAGAAACCTTTTCCCCGGGTACAACAGAGTGTTACAAGGGGACATAAATTTAAGGTGAAGGGTGGAAGGTATAGGGGAGATGTCAGGGGTGGGTTCTTTACCCAGAGAGTGGTGGGGGCATGGAATGCGCTGCCCGTGGGAGTGGTAGAGTCAGAATCATTGGCGACCTTTAAGCGGCATTTGGATAGGTACATGGATGGGTGCTTAATCTAGGTTAGAAGTTCGGCACAACATCGTGGGCCGAAGGGCCTGTTCTGTGCTGTATTGTTCTATGTTCTATGTTCTATGTTCTATATCAAGAATATCCATCTACAATAGATGGACTCTCATTCTCAACCTCTCCCCTTGCCTGGGCTGTGGTTATCTTCAGGCTAAACCACCACCAGGCATCTCTCCCTAATAAGAGAGCAACCCTATGGTCTGGTACGACAATGCTGACTTTACCTTTTACACAGTGATGTCACTGTACCTCGGGGGTGGAGAGAGGGAATGCTGAAGGTGGTGGATGGGACACCACTCAGGCACAGTGCTTTGTCCTGGAGGATGTTCGCTTTCTTTAATACTGTTGAGGGCTGCACTGATGAAGGCAAGTGGAGAATGTTCCAATATGATCCTGATGTGTGCCTTATAGACAACAAACAGACATTGGGGAATCAGGGGTTTGGGGAAACTGAGATTGTTCTCCTTGTAGCAAAGGAAATTGAGGGGAGCTGAGAGACAAGTGCTTACAAAACATATACATCAGGATGTTAAGCCTTACACTCATCAACTCATCATAAAAGGATTACTGGACACATATTGAAGATTTCAGGGAGATCTATTGACAGGGTGGTTTGATTCAAAGGAGAATTTTTATGCAGAAAATGGAATTGAGCTGGAACAAAATACTCACACACAGTGCAGATATCCAGGTCCTGATGAATGGAGTAATTCAATCAGAGTTTGGCGTTACCATTACTTAGATTCCCATCTGAATATCCACCTGTAGTATCCTGTAATTCAAGTTTATAAAACCTGTCACTGTCAGGTCAGGTTAGAAACTCACACCATCCCCTCCTCGTGGCCCAGGATGACTGGACACATTACCCGTTGTGGAGACCAGCAGTCAGTTCAGGGGGAAATCTATGTGGGTTTCTGTGAGTTTCCAACGTGGGACTTCGTGTGACTGAACAGGACAGATCTTTGACACATGGGACAGAATATTGCAAGAGTCAGTGAGATGTGGAGAGCAGGATTTGCTTCCTTTTCTTTCCTTCCGTGCTGCCGCTGTGCCTCATCAATAAGACATGGGGAGTGAAAGGCTCATGCAGCTTGATGGGCAAGTTGTCTCCATTCAGACCAACGGGCAGCAAGATCCTCCCAGTCATTCCAAAGAGTCTCTCTAAAAAGATAGCAACTCAGCATGCTTCCCACTGTCCGGTGCTCCCTGGAAAGGTTTAGAAGAATGAGGGGGGAATCTCCGAGAAAATGCAGAACAGTAAACTACCAAAAGGATTATAAACTGTTTACAGAGACGGATTTGTTGGAGAAGTGGACACCAAGTTGGCAAATGGAGCATAACTTGGGATAATGTGAAGTTGTTCATTTTGGAGGAGGTAATAAAAGAACAGAGGACTATTTAAATGGTGGAAACTGTAGAAAGCTGCAACACAAAAGAGACCAGGAGGTAATTGTGCAGGAAACACAGAAAGCTAGCACACAGTTACAACAGGTCATCAGGGAGGGAGATGAAACGTTGTTCCTTGTTTGAAGGGATTTGCAGTATAAGAGTTTGGAGTATATACCTGAGAGCCACTTTATAAAGTGCGAGTGAGACCACAGAGAGATGTTTTGGTCCCTTTATTTAAGGAAAGACATCACTTCATTGGAGGCATTTAGAGAAGATTTACTGGGATGACCCCTGGTTTGCAGGGACTCTCTTTTAAGAAAAGGCTGAAGAAGTTGGGACTCGACTCACTGGATTTGGGGGAGAATGAGACGGGATCTTATTGAAACATATCGGCTTATTAAGGGGTATGACAGGGTAAATACTGAGAGGATGTGTCCCATCATGAGGGAACCTGGAACCAGACTCTGGGTCAGTTGCAGAATCAAGGGTTCTGTTTTAGATTTGTCAACTTTAATGCAACACAGACATGGGTAAGGGGTTTCAGTAGCAATGGAGCTGGGGTGAGGTGGAGAAAAGCAACATTTTAGAGATTGGAGTTCCTGGTGTTTGCGATTGTGTAGATGTCTGATCAGAAGGTCACCTTGGGGTCAGAATATGAGTAATATTGTGAAGAGTGTAGTTCTGCATCAGGCATTTCCCAGTGAGAGGGAGGGGCTCAGCAGTAAGGGAAAGGAATTTGTACTAGCAACTGAAGGCAATGGGTTTAACCATTGCAGTGTTTCATTGGAGGAAATTGCAGCCAATCGAGTTGTGGGAGTGTGGTAAGCAGTTTGATGAATGAGTAACAGTGAAGCAATGGAGAGGGATGATAGGGAGAGAGAGCTGGGCATTGTCAGTGTACATGGGAAACCAATACGATGTCACCTCCTGGCAGTATGTAGGTGAGATACAGGAGGGGACAAAGATAGATCCTGGATGGACACCACATATGAGGAATTCAGAAAGGAAAGGGAGAGTGGAGATGGAGCAGGATTTTCCAATAACCCCGAGGTCAAATATTAGTTCTTAGCAGAATTGGAGAGAAGGACATAACCAGAAAAGACAGACAGAACAACGAACAATATTTGTGAATTGGGGAGGGGGAGTGATGAGGAGGAGCCAGACTCCAAAACTGCTATTTCTACATCAGTGACATCACCCAACTCCACCCTAATCTCAGCTCATTTACTGAAACACTCGTCCATCTCTGTGTTATCTCCAGACTTCATTATCCAAACACACTCCTGGCCAGCCTCCCACATTCAACTTACATATAATCTCAAGAATATCTAAAACCCGACTGCCCAAGTGCTCACTTGTACCAAAACTTGTAAATAGGAGTCTTTCGATGAATCAACAAGCAACAATTTAAAATTCTCACCCTTGATGTAATTCCTGGCTGTGAACATCCCTGTCTCCCTGCACACACGACCTGTGAGACCTCGACAACTCATTTTCTTTCAGACTCCCAAAGATGCATTTATTCATTGCTTCACCGGTCTGGCTGTTTCGACAGTTGCCAAGGAAACACGGTCTGGAATTCGCTCCCTGACCCTCTCAGACCTGCTTTCCTCCTTTAAGGTATTCCTGAAAACCGCCTTATTTGGCAATACTTTTGATCACCTGACCTAATATCCTCATCTGTGGCCTTATGTCAGAAATTCTCAATTTCTGTGAAATTATAAAAATGATAAAAATACAAACTGTTGTTGATTTGCACACACATTGTCAACTCTTCACTGTCGCTGAGTGAATAATCTGTAACATCTCTTACCCAAGAACATTGTGGGAGCACCTTCACCACACGAACTGCAGCTGTACAAGGAAGTCAGACATCACCCTCTCCACAGGCAATGGGGCTTTGGCATCGATCACTGGTGTCTGTGGAGGGAAAAACACATAGTTGATATTTCAGGGAGTGCTAAACGCTTTTCAGGAAATACTAAAATGTTGCAGAATTTGATGGTCAGAAATGGAAGGAAAATGCACTCTATTGTTGAAAAATATAATTATTCACTGGCAAAGATACTGTGGAAAATTTAGTCCGTTGAGAGAGCAGCACATTGTCAGGGGTTGGGCAGCAGAGGAAAATTAACTTACAAAAGGTCTGTGAAAGTAACAGTAAAACACTGAACAAGCCAAACAGCCTGTGCCAAAGACTTTAACTCCCCTTCCCGCTCCAAAGATATGCAGGTCCTGGGCCGCCTCCACCACCGCCAAATCCCAGACATCTGATGCCTGGTGGAAGAACGCCTCATCATCTGTGTTCAGATCCTCCAACCGCATGGGATCAATGTGGATTTCACCAGTTTCCTCATTTCCACTCCCCCCACCTTATCCCAGATCCAGCGTTCCAACTTGGCATTGCCCTTTTGACCTGTCCTACGTTTCCATCTTCCTTCCCACCGATCGGCTGCTGCCTGACCTGCTGTGCTTTTCCAGCATTACACTCTTTGACACTGAAAACATACTGACTCTGAGACTCTGTGTAAATCCTGCCCCATCACTCCCTGCCAAGGAAGGCTGCGCATGCGTCCCCCTACAGCTTGCCCCTCTCAAAGTTGGCGGCCACACACGTGTCCCGTGGATCACTGCCCCCAATAAAGATGGTGGCAATCACACACACCTTTCACCATTTGAAGCATTTTGCCATTTGCCACAAACACGGGCCTGGGATTTTCAAATTTGTGTTTTCCGATGTGCACTAATTTCTGTAAAACGTCTCAGCCCGTTGCATTAAAATTTCCTTCTCTTCCTGGTCAATAGGTCTTTCCTTAACAATGCCCTGCACCTTCACACATTTCCAATGCCTTGGTCACAACATCACAGTGCTGCCAGCGAAGCTTATCATGTGGTATCACTTTATTCCTGATGAAGGGCTTTTGCCCGAAACGTCGATTTCACTGCTACTTGGATGCTGCCTGAACTGCTGTGCTCTTCCAGCACCACTTATCCAGAAGTTTATCACGTGGTTGAGTGTAGCCACGCCCCTCATTCACTCAGACCAACCGGCACTCCCTTGTCTTCCAGCCCCGTCCCCATCCTCTTATTGGTCCTGCACTGAGATCAATCACCAGAGGCCCTTTGTGGGCTGGAGCATGCTCAGTGCTTCTTGCTTTTGCTGCTGTTCATCAGGTATAAGAGAGTGTTCATTCCTGTTTCTCCTAATGTCAGACATTAACAACAACAACCTGCATTGTATGGAGCCTTTCACACTGACAATTCTCCTAAAGTGCTTCACGAATGCCTGAAACATTGATTAAAGAGAACAACTTTAAGATACATCTTTGAGGAGTACAGAGGGGGTTGGGAAGGATATTGAAGAGGTGTTTAGATCAGACAAACCATCTAAAGAGCAACCCACCCAGACCCATTCCCCTACATCTAACACTACGGGCAATTTAGCATGGCCAATTCACCTTACCGGTACATTTTTGGACTGTGGGAGGAAACCGGAGCAACCGGAGGAAACCCACGCAGACACGGGGAAAATGTGCAAACTCCACACAGACAGTTGCCTGAGGTGGGAATAGAAACTGGGTCTCTGGCGCTGTGAGGCAGCAGTGCTAACCACTATGCCACCGTGCCACCCATCTGCAGCTCTGTCCTCTGCAGCTCCAATCATGGAGTGATGTCTGTGGAGAACAGCTTACAACGGAGACAGTTAGTGGCTAACCATAGTTTAGCAACACCATGTCCTAGCCCCCCTACCCCACACACCAGGCCTCGTTCTCACAGCCTGTCATTACACACTACCTATGGTTAGCCACTAACAGTCTCCATTAACAGCTAATCACCCTCCCCCAGCCAGATCGTTATCCACTCCTTTATCCAACCCTTCTTCTCACTCTATCCCCACCTATCCTTTACTCCTTGCATCCTCCCCTAAACCCTACCTGCTGCATATAAACCAACATTTTTTTCTCTCAGTATCAGTTCTGAGGAAGGGACACTGGATCTGAAACTTTAACTCTGATTCCTCTTCACAGATGCTGCCAGACCTGCCGAGCTTTTCCAGAACCTCCTGGTTGTTGTTTCTGATTTACATCTTCCGCAGTTCTTTTGGTTCTAATTTACCGGGAGTTTGTAATTCAGGTCCCACAGCCTCTGTCCCAGTCTCTGCTGTCTCTCCCAACCCCAAACAGTGACACTGCACCTGCACAGCTCATGGACAGGTGTCATCTTGCTGGCCACACCCCTCATTCACTCCCATTGGCTGCAGGACCACACCGACTCTCCTCCCATTGGTCTGGAGCTGCCGTCAATCAGCTGGGCCCCATTGTGATGAGAGTGGAGGGCTAATCCCTCTCTCTGCCCTGGGATGAGCTTCATCATTCAGAGTGAATGGGGCAGTATCACAGAGCACAGGGCCTGGGGCCTATTCAGCCCATTGGGGCTGTACTCTCTCCCTCTGGAGATGCTGCAAATCTGTCCCAAGTCCCCTCCTACTTGCCCACAGGCCCCCAAATCTTTCCTTAAAAAGTAAAATTCCAAGTCTGTTTCAGAATACCTGCTGAATCTGTGTCGTTCAGACTGTTCCAGATGCTCAGAACTTACTGAGTAAAATAGTGTTCACATTTTCACTTTGTATTATTTGCCAATTACTTGAAAGTAGTTACTAAAAGTTGTGACAGTGTTAACAATTCCTCTCTCTCCACAAATTCAAGACCTTGGAACCAAATCTGCACCAGGTCAAAATCACTGCTTCACCTTCTCAGCTCCAAGGACAATTATCTGTGCTGCAGCTTGCTCTCCACGAAAGAGGAACGCATCTTAGTTTATTAACGTCATTGACATGTACAGCACAGAAACAGAACTTCGGTCCAATTCATCCATACCAATTAGGAATCCTATACTACTGGAGTCCCATTTGCCAGCTATTGGCCTGTATCCATCAAAACCCTTACTGTTCATGTACCCAATCGGATGCCTTTTAAATGTTGCGATTTTATCAGCGTCCACTACTGCATCTGGCAGCTCATTCCATACACACACCACACTCAGCTTGAAAACGTTGCCCTTCGATTCCTTGTAAATCGTTGCCCTCTCAACCATGCGCTCTAGTTTTGGACCCACCTAACCTCAGGAAAAAGAACCCCGGCTGCTCACCTTATCCACCCCCCTCGTGATTTTATAAATCTCCATGAAGTCACCTCTCAGTCTTTGACTCACCAGAGAAAATAGCCCCAGCCTATTCAGCCTCTCCCTGTAGCCCAAATCCTCCAATCCTGGCAACGTTTTTGTAAATCTTGTCCAAACCTTTTCAAGTTTCACAACATCCTTCCCAGAACAGAGTAATTCAAACTGAAAACAGAATTCCAGAAGTGGCTTAATCAACGTCCTGTCCAGCCACAATATGGCATCTCAGCTTCTGTATTCAATGTATTGACCAATAACGGAGAGCGTTAATGGAGACCCATTTGCCAGCGGTTCACCCTTATCCCTCTAAAACCTTCCTCTTCATGTACCCAATCAAATGCCTTTTAAATGCTGCAATTGTACTAGCCTCTACCCCTTCCCCTGGCAGTTCATTCAATACATGCAATGCCCTCAACATGAACAAGATGCCCCTTAGATCCCTTTTAAATCTTTTCCCTCTCACCTTAAGCCTGTACCCTCTAGTTCTGGACCCACCGAACTTGGGAAAAAGTCCCTGACTGCTCACCTTATCCATGCCCTTCATGATTTTATGAGATCACCTCTCAGTCTCCAACCCTCCAGGGAAAATACTCCCAGCCTATTCAGCCTTTCCCAATAGCTCAAACCATCCAATCCTGGCAAAGTCCTTGCAAATGTTTTCTGAACCCTTTCTAGTTTCTCAACTTTATTCCAAGAACAGGGAGATCGGAACTGAAAACAGAACTCCAGAAGATCTGTAATCAGTACCCTGTACAGCCACAATATGACGTTACAACAGCTGCATTCAATGCATTGACCAATAACGGGGAGCGTACCAAATGCTGCATTCACTCCCCACCTACCTGTGACTTTACTTTCAAGGAACTATGAACCTTCATTCCAAGGTCCCTTTGTTCAGCAATGTCCCCAGGACTTTACCATTAAGTGTATAAGTCCTGCCCTGATTTGCCTTTCCAAAATACAACAGCTCGCATTTATCTAAATTGAACTCCGTCTGCCATTCCTTGCTCCAATGGCCCATCTGATCAAGATCCTGTTGTATTCTGAACTTACCTTCTTCACTGTCCACTACACCTCCAATTTTGGTGTCTTCTGTAAACCTACTGACCGTACCTCACATATTCACATCCAAGTCATTTATTTAAGGGCCCAATATCCATCCTTGCAGCACATTGCTGCTCACAGGCCTCCAGTCCGCAAAGTAACCCTCCATCATCCTCTGTCTCCTACCTTCAAAACAGTTTTGTAATGGCTTGCTCTCCCTGCATTCCATGTTATCTAACCCTGCTAACCGGTCTGCTTTGTGGAACCTTGTTGAATGTCCATATATACAACATTCACCGCCTGGATTAATCAATTTTCTTTGTCACTTCAAAACACTCACTCAAGTTAGTGAGATATAATTGTGCATGTACAAAGCCACATTGACTCTCCCTGATCATTCCTTACCTTTCCAAATAGATGGATATCCTGTCCCTCAGAATCCCTTCCAACAACTTGCCTGCCACTGACTTCAGGTTCACTGTTCTCTTGTTCCATGTCCTCTCCTTACCACCTTTTAAAAATAATGGCATCTCACCTGTAGCTATCAACGATACAAATACCTCAGGAGAGGCCCAACAATCACTTCCCTAGATTTCCAGAATGTTCCAGGATACACCTGATCAGGTTGCAGGGCTTTATCCACCTTGATGCGATTTAAGACATCCAGTACCACCTCCTCTGTAATATGGACACTTTTCAAGTTACCAGTGTTTATTTCTCCAAACTCTCGAGCTTCCATATACTTCTCCAGTTAAAATGACGTGAAATATTTGCATTTCTTTCGCACCCCCTGTGGTTGCATAGACAGCCTTGTTGACCTTTAAGGGTTCCTATTCTCTGATCCAGTTAATCTTTTGTCTGTGATATATTTGTTTAATCTCTTTGGATCCTATTCCAGGACATCCCAGAAAGGCCGACTTCAAGGACCGTAATTTTCCTCTGACTTGATCAACAATGCCCTCCAACACATACCCTCCACTTCCCGTACCTCCGCCTTAACCCCACCCCTCCAGCCACAATAAAGAATATAACCCTGCGGTCTTCACCTTCCACCCCACTAATCTCCAGATACAGCGCATTAACCGCTGTTATTTCTGCGACCTAAAGTCAGACTCCACCAGAGACATATTTCCCTCCCCAACCCTATCTGTGTTCCGCAGAGACCATTCCCTCTGCACCTCCCATGTTCGGTCCACACCCTCCCACCAACCCACGCTCCACACCCTTGACCCTCCCTTGCTGCCATGGGAGATGTAAAACATGCGGCCACACCTCCCTCTGACCTCTGACCAAGACCACAAAAGGATCTTTTCACATCAGGCAGAGATTTGCCTGCACATCCCAAAACCTCATATACTGCATCTGGACACTATGGGAAATTTAACATGGTTCATCCAACTAACCTACACATCTTTGGACTGTGGGAGCAAACTGGAACACCTGAAGGAAACCCTTACAGACACTGGGGAGAATGTGCCAACTCCAACACAGACAGTCGCCAGAGACTGGAAACAAACCCAGGCCCCTGGTGCTGAGGAAGCAGCGCTAACCACTGAGCCACAATACTGTGGGATCTTTGGTGCTAATGTGCTGCCCCACTGATACCTCAGTCACTCACCCTGCCTCATTTCCTAAGGGGCAGTGATGACGGAGTGAAATTATCGCTGGACAGTTAATCCAGAGACCCAGATAACGTTCTGGGGACCCGGGTTTGAATCCCATCACGGCAGATTTTGGAACGTGAATTCAATAAATATCTGGAAAAAATAATCTAGTGACGACAAGGAATCCATTGTCAATTGTTGGAAAAACCAATGTGGTTCACTCACGACCTTTAGGTAAGGAAAATGCCATCCTTACCTGGTCTAGTCTGCATGGGACTCCAGACCTATAGCAACGTGGTTGACTCCAACTGGGTAAACGCAGCAATAAATGCTGGCCGATCCAGTGACAGCCTCATCCTGTGAATGAATTAAAAAAAACAGGTCAGGTTTTGTTCCTTCTCTAGTAGGTACATCCTACAAACTGAATCTGAAATGTTCTCGTACACACTGAACAAATACCTTTCCATCCAAGCCCTTAACACTACAGCACTCCGAGGCCATGTTGGTCAAGTTAAAACCCCTTATCATTGCATCCATATTATTCTTACAGATAACTGAGGTCTCCTGGTAAAATTGTGACTCAATTCCCCGCTAAATATTGGGAGAGTGTCTATAATACAATCCCAGTAAGATGGTCATCCCTTTCTTATTTCTCAGTACCAACCAAATAACTTGCCTGGAGGTACTCCCAGGAATATCCTCCCGAAGCCCAGCCATAATGTTATCTCTAATCAAAAACACCTCTCTCCCTGCTCTGTTGGCCCCTTTCTATCCTTGCTATAGCATCTGTACCCTGGAACATTAAGCTGCTAGTCCTATCCATCCCTGAGTGATGCCCCTGTAATTGCTGTAATATCCCAGTGCCATGTTCAAAACCATACCCTGAGCCCACCTGCCTGACCTGTCAGGTCTCTTGCACTGAAATAAATGCAGTGAAACTGGTCCGTCGCACCTCATTCTGTGACTTGCTCTTGCCTGCCTTGACAGTCTGACTGGTGAACAGTACCAGCCTCAGACTCACCTCTTTTCTCACTATCTCTTTAGGATTATCCCGACTCCCTCACTGGTTTAATGCCTCCCGAGTGGCACTAGCAAATCTCCCTGCTCGTCAGGACCCCATGCTTTCCCCTTCCTGTGCCATTGGTATCAATGTACAATGTCCTCCCACTGGTTATTTTCCCTTTTGAGAATATTCTTCTCCCTCTGTGAAACATCCTTGATACTGGCACCAGGGCAGCACCACCCCATTCTGATGTCTCACTGTCAGCTGCAGAAATGGCAGACTGTGCCTCTGACTAGAGAGTCCCCTATCACCATCGATCGTGTGGAACTGGATATACCTCACATTATGTTAGAAGCCAGTCTCAGTACCAGTAACTTGGCTGTCAGTGCTACATTCCCCTGAAAGTCTATTACCACCTACATTTTCCAAAACAGTATACTTGTCTGAGATGGGGATAGCCACAAGAGACTCCTGCAGTACCGACCTACCCCTCCTAGCTTTCCTGGAGGTAACCCATCTACCTGACTGTATCTGCAGTATCCTGCATTCCTTACACTGCCACCTATCACACGCCCAGGCTCCTGTCAATCCCTCACTGCCTTTAATCACTCCTCCACCAATCCATGCAATCCAATAGGATTTTCAATCACACTTGCTGCAGACAATCAGGATCATGGAGACTCTCCCTAATTTCCTACATCCGACAGGAACAGCACGCCACTCTACAACAGACCATCCCTCTGCCTTAACAATCTACAGACCAAGACAAAGGCACAGTCTTACTGCTCGAAAAATACTGCCCGAGAATAACTTAATGCTTACGGTTCATATCTTAAACATTTAATCAAGAGACTGTAAGACATTAAAAAGAAATCCTCACCTTACTCACTATTGTAGATTGAATAAAATAAAACCGACTAAAATTGATATTTGAAGAGACTGAAAGTCACTGAGCTGATCCCTGGCTCTGAGTACTTCCAAGGGTGAGGTCTCTCTGAGGGCAGCTGTGAAATGTCACTGTTTCTCTTCTCTGCCCACTCCATTTCCATAGAGGTTTTTAACTTCACAGCAAGTCAGCTCAGAGAGGTCACTGCTTGGTTTTATTCACTGGGGGTTGCCTTTGCTGCCCAGACCAGTATTTATTGGCCACCTTTCCTTGTCTTGGAGAAAGTGGTGGTTAACCGCCTCCCTGAAATGCTGCAGTCCATGTACACCACAGTGATGTTTGGACAACAATCCCCCTCTGGCCCCACAACCCTCCCTGTCTCTGTAATCCCCCTCCGGCTTCAGAAATTACATATCCGTGGCGTACGATTTTTATTTGGATTCATTTTTGGTGAATAAACCCCCCCCCCCCCCCCCAAAAAGAAGTGAAATATTTCACCCCCAAACAAATTTCTGTTGATTGACCTTTTGGAGAGGCTGACACATGGACGTTGCAATATTTTATCTCAAATTGTACACGTAGAATGATGGAACTTTCTTTTAAACATTGTTAAAAAGGGAGGCAACGGTATTCCTGCCAGGTGAGTGACATGTGCAATATTCCGAGGATTAGGGATAGAATCCCAACATGGCTGATGGTGGCATCAGAACTCAATACAATCTCGAATGAAAAGGTGAATGGTGACCATGAAACTATTGTTGATTGTTAGAAACCCATCTGGTTCACTAATGTCCTGTAGGGAAGGAAACGGTCATCCTCACCTGGTCTGGCCTACATGTGACTCCAAACCCACAGCAATGTGGTTAACTCTCAACTGCCCTCAGGAAAAGTACTTTAACAACTGTTAATAAATACTCAGCAGGTATCACTTAAAAACTGGCTGTTCACATTGGGACCATGAGAATTTCTGAATGGCCTGAACTAAAACTGAGTTTCAGCTTCACCTTCTCCCTGTCTCACTTCAGTCTGTTTACACCCAACTCCAAAACACTCTCATTGAGCCAAGCAGCACCCACAGTGCAGCCCTGTCATTTTCATTGTCTGCTCACACCTACACTGCCCTCAGCCTCCTGTACTGTTCCAATGCATCTCAATGGGAGCTCAGGGACAGCACCTCATCTTTCAATTCAGCCCTTTGTAACCCCAGAGCCAACATGGACCTCAGCAGTTTCTGAATGAACAGACAGTTGTCAGAAGCTGGAACATTCCACCTGGAAAAGTACTGCAATTTGAGCCCAAATGGATTTTTAATGGGAAGTTTGCAGGTAATTGAAAATATGAAGTTTACAGGTTAACATCATGAAGTGGGTGTTTGGGTCTAAATCTGAGAGTTCTTACAAAGAGACGAGGTGTAATTTGGATAAATCTGTGCTCCCTCTCAGGCCAATATCTCCTTCCTCAGCTGAAGGGCCCAGAACAGAGCACACACCCAAAGGGTGATCCAACCACGAATTTGTACATCTTTCTGCTGAACAAAAATATTGGAGATATCTTCCCACAAACAAAACAGATAAACCTTTCTCCTTCCACAGTTAAATGCCAATGATATTCAGATCCTGATGACTCCATTGACTGCAAAAACTTGCTTTTGAGATCCCAGCCTCAATTATTCTGATTTAATATCCTATGAAATGAATTCTCAAAACAAAACTCACAGTCAGTGCAGGAAGAATATAAAGACGTACTGTTCTCTTGGTATGTGCTTGATGTGTAAATGCCTCTCTTCAAATCGAAACCCCCCATCCTAGGGAGTGGACATGCACATGCGCCTCACCTGTACCTTGCCCCCAATAAAGATGGCGGCCATATCCCAGGGCCTATCACCGCCTAAGGGCCGCAGTCATTTTCCCATCTGCTGCAAACGCTGGATTAAGAGTTTCTAATTCAGATTTACGAACTGCACAGAATGTAATTAAAACTTCCCAGTCTAAAGTGACTCATTATGTCCGTCTCCAAGGCCACTCTCCCCTTCCCTGTTTGCGTCTCCCACATTCACCAACGGCCAAGTCACGTGGCACTGCATCGGCTGAGTTACTGGTGACGTGTCATCCCACTGGCCACGCCCTTCATTCACTCCCATTGTTTGGATGACCAGCTGGTTCCACTTGGTCCACCAGTCCCACCACCTTTTCCTATTGGTCTGAAACTTCCACCAATCAGCTGGACCCCATTGTGAGGTCAGTGGTGAGATCCTCCGCCTGTTTGAATCAAACCTGGAAGCTACATGGAAAGCTCAGCAGGTCTAGCAGCATCTGGGAACAGAAATCTGTCCAGTGGCCCTTCCTCAGAACCGATGGGAGCTGGGAAAATTAGAATCCTGACAAGTGTGGAAACAGGCCATTCGGCCCAAAACTTCCACAGCATCCCTCCAAAGGGTATCCCACCCAGACTCATTCCCCTACCCTATTACTGTATATTTCTCCTGACTAATGCACCTAACCTACACATCCCTGAACATTATGGGAAATTTAGCTTAGCCAATTCAACTAACCTGCAGATCTTTGTCCTGCAGGAGATAGGGGGTTAAAGAGTAAATAATAGGCAGGGACAGAACCCAAAGAGAGACCAGAACATTTGGAAAGACAAAGGAGTGGATTACGATCTAGCTGGGGTGGGGGTGGGGGGGGGGGGGGGGGGGGGGGTGCATATCTGTTAATGGAGGGGACAGGAACCTGTGTCTTGAAGCATCTCAGTGGAGGTGGCAGAAATGGCGACTGATGATCTACGTTCTGCTGCAAAAACAGATCCCGAGCTTCCAGCTGCCTGCCACTTTAACACACGAGCCTGTTCCCTGGCCAAAATCTCTATCTTATGCTTACTGCAGTGTTTCAGTAAGGCCAGAACATACCAAATGGCCCCGTATTTCAAGGACTGCAATTTCCTCTCCCATGTGGTCAATACCATCCACTATATCTCCTCCACTTCCCGCACCTCTGCCTTTGAAACCCACACCTTCAACTGCAACAAGGATAGAACACCCCCCAAGTCCTTACCTTCCTCCCAGAAGCAACACATCATCCTCTGTCATTTTCACCAGCTACAATCAGACCGAACGACCAGATTCTTAAGGGGTTTGACAGAATAAATACTGATGTGTCTGAGGGTAAATACTGAGGGGGGAGTTTGAAACCAGATTCTGAGTCAGTCACAGAATCAAGGGTTCTGTTTTGGATTCGTCAAGTTTAAGGCAACACAGACACGGGTAAGGGGTTTTAGTAGCAATGGAGCTGGGGTGAGGAGGAGACAAGCAACGTTCAAGAGATTGGAATTCCTTGTGTTTGGGATTGTATAGATGTCTGATCAGAAGGTCAGCTTGTATATTTCTCCTGACTAATGCACCTAACCTACACATCCCTGAACATTATGGGAAATTTAGCTTAGCCAATTCAACTAACCTGCAGATCTTTGTCCTGCAGGAGATAGGGGGTTAAAGAGTAAATAATAGGCAGGGACAGAACCCAAAGAGAGACCAGAACATTTGGAAAGACAAAGGAGTGGATTACGATCTGGCTGGGGTGGGGGGTGAGGTGGGTGGGGGGTGACAGTGGCCCAGCCAGCAACTCACTGTATTAATCACTGCAAAGTCTCAACACAGGAATGAAACTGGATGGACCAGTTGGCAACTAACAAGGCACCAGAAATTACAACCACAGAATCAGCCCTCTCTATGATGCAACGTCCTCCTCACTAACATATGGTTTTTGGTGCCAAAATGTGGAGAGCTGTCTCACAGACTAGTCAAGGGACAGCCTGACATAGTCATACTCACGAAATCATCCCTTACAAACAATGACCAGACACCACCATCACAATCCCTAGATCTTGACAGTGCGGTGCTGGAAAAGCACAACAGTCAGGCCATATCCGAGGAGCAGGAGAATCGACGTTTCGAGCCTAAACACTTCATCAGCCTGACCTGCTGTGCTTTTCCAGCACCAGACTCTTGACTCTGATCTCCAGCATCTGCAGTCTTCACTTTCTCCTGAAATCTCTGGATATGTCCTGTCCCACCGGCAGGACAGACCAGGCAGAGGTGGTGGCACAGTGGTGTACAGACAGGGAGGATTTACCCTGGGAGTACTCAGCATTGGCTCCGGAGACCAGGAAGTCTCATGGTTCCTGCTGATTATCACGTCCCGTCCTCCCTTGGCTGATCAATCACTTCTCCTTAGTGTTGAATAACATTTGGAGGAAGCACTGAGGCAATAAAATGGTGTCAAATGTACTCTAGGTACAGGATTTCAATGTCCACAATCGAGACTAGCTCTGCAACAGAATTACTGACTGAGCTGGCCAGGTCCTAAAGGGTATAGCTGCTCAACTGAGTCTGCAGTGGGTGGTGAGGGAACCAAGAGGGAAAAACATACTTGATCTCATTGTAATGAATTGACCAGCTGCAGATACATCTGTCCATGACAGTATCGGTACGAGCGACCATCACACAATCCTTTTGGAGACAAAGTCTTGCCTTAAAGTTGAGATAAACCTCCGTGTTGAGTGACACTATCACCGTTCTAAATGGGACAGACTTTGAAGAGATGTAGGATCTCAAACTGGTTATCTCTGAGGCACCTTGGGACATCAACAGCAGCAGAACTGTACTCCAGCACAATCTGTAATCTCATGGGTTTGTAAATCCTGCTCTCACCCATCACAATGGACAGGAAAGGAAGGCATGCCATGAGCAGCACCAGGCAGATCTAAAAATGAAGTGCCAACCTGGTGAAGCTATCAAACAGAACTACCTGCATATCAAACAGCATCAGCAGCAAGCAACAGAGCTAAGTGATCCTACATCCAGTGGAACAGATCGGAGCTCTGCAGTTCTGCCACACCCAGTTGTGAACGGTGATGGACAATTAAACAACTCACTGGAGGAAGCATCACAGATATCCCCACCTTTACTGATGGAGGAGCCTCACACACCCGTGCACCAGATAAGATGACAGCATTTGCAGCAATCTTCAGCCAGAAGTGCAAAGTGGGATGATCCATCTCAGCCTTCTCCAGTGGTTTCCAACATCACAGATGTGAGTTTTAAACCAGTTCAGTTGAGTTTGAATAAAATCAAGAAATGGTTAAGTAGTGCAAAGGCTATGGGCCCTGCCAATATTCTGGCAATAATACTGATGGCTTGTGCTCCAGAATTTTCCTCCCGCCGAGCCACGTACAGCTCCAGCACTGGCACCTACCGACAATGTGGAACATTGCCCAGGGATGTTCAACACAAAAACACAGGGCAATCCAACCCAGCCAATTTCACTCTATCAGTCCACACTCAACCAGCAGTAAAGTTATGGAAGATGTCATCGACAGAGCTACCAAGCAGTAGCTGCTCAGCAACAGTCAGCTGAGCGACGCTCATTTTAGGCTCCACCAGGGCCAATCAGCTCCCGATTGTGTTACCGCCCTGATTCACAATCTGGCAACCAGTTTAATTCCAGAGGTGAGGTGAGGGTGATAACTCAGTCCCACTCTAAGACCACTATTTCTAGCTGATTCTCCGCACTTGTCTCAGCTCATATACTTTCATCCACCTTGTGTTATCTCCAGACTTCATTTTCCAAACACACTCAGGGCCAGTTTCCCACATTCAACCTCCCTGCAATCTCAAGAAAGTCTAAATCTCTGCTTGTTGATTCATCAAAAGGCTCCTAATTATAATCAACAGCATACAGCCATAGAGATGTACAGCAAGGAAACAGACCCTTCGGTTCAACCTGTCCATGCCGACCAGATACCCCAACCCAATCTAGTCTCACCTGCTAGCACCTGGCCAATATCCCTCAATTTAAAATTCTCATGCTTGATTTAATTCCTGGCTGTGATAATCCCTAGCTTGCTGCATCTCACACCCTTTGAGACCTCGACAACCCGTTCTGTTCAAGACTCCCAATGACCTGTTGATTCATTACTTCACCTGTGTGGCTGGTTTTACAGTTGCCAAAGCAACAAGGTCTGAAATTCACAGCTAAAACCTCACAGGTCTGCTTTCCCCCTTTAAGACATTCCTCAAAACCTACTTATTTGGCAATGGTTTTGGTCACCTGACCTAATATCTCCATCTCTGGCCTTATGTCTAAAGTTCTGAATAGTATTTTGGTGAAATTATAAGCATGATAATAAAAATACAAACTGTTGTTGATTTGGACATTATTTTCAAATCATCACTGTTGCTGAATGAATAATCTATAATGCCACTTACCCAAACACATTGCAGGAGCACCTTCACCACACAAACTGCAGCTGTACAAGAAAGTCAAACATCACCCTCTCCACAAGCAACAGGGCTTTGCCATTAATCACTGGTATCTGTGGAAGGAGAAACACAGTTGATGTTTCAGGGAGTGCAAAATGGATTACAGGGAATGAAAATGGTGCAGAATTTGATAGTCAGAAATGGAAGGAACATACACTTGCTTATTGGAAAAAAAGAATTCTTGACTGTCAAAAATATTCAAGAAAAAAGTAATCTGATAATAGAGCAGTACAGGGTCAGGGGCTGGGCCGCAGTGAAAAACTCATTTACAAAGGGTCTATAAAAGTAATAATACAGGAGTAAACAGACCAAAAATACACCCATGTTTCGAGACTGAGGAAGCGAGATATTGACAAAGTGGTTATGAGGGAGCCCAGAGGTGAATCAGAGCAGGATTGGCTGCTGTGACCACAATGACTCGATACTAGATACAGGCTGCACATGCGCCTTGCTGCACCTTGCCCCCTACAAAGATGGCGGCTCCGCACGTGTCCAGTGAATCGTTGTCCCGAATAAAGATGGCGGCGCTCACTCAGGCCTGCAGCCGCGCCGAGGCCATGCCCCATTTACTGCAAACACGGGACTGGGACGTTCAAATTTGTGTGTTCCGACGTGCACAATTTGTTTGTAAAACCTCTCCGCTCATAGCATCACAGTTTTTCTCCCGTTTCCCTTACCGTATCCTTTCTCTCCATAACTTTCCGAGCATTCATTACATCGACACTGTGCTGCGCAGGCGCATGATCACATGGTTTCGTTTAGCTCCGCCCTTCATTCCCTTTAATTGGTTGGAGGACCAACCTCCAGCGAGGTCGTCCAGCTCCGCCCACCGTCCTTTCATTGGTCCGGCGCTAACATCAATCCCCCGCGGTCCCTTTGTTGGTTAGAACATGCGCAGTGTGTCCTGCTTTTGCTGATCTGTTGGGTCAAGTGATGGGAGAGTTTATTGAGGGTAAGAATTCACTTTGTGTGAGCTCTGCAGTAGATTTCCTTTATTCATGGAGGGAATTGCCTTCCTACTCATGACTGTATAGCTGTGATTGATGAATCAATGCCATCTGAACCAGTACATAAACACCCCATTTTCACAACATCTGAGATCTTCAGCACATTGTATCACGCTCTTCTTTGGAAACATAAAAACATGAAATGGAGCCTCAAAGAAATCGGAGCAGGAGTAGGGCATTCATCGCCTTCAGCCTGTTCCCCCATTCTATCAGATCATGGCTTGGCCAACCCAGACCTCAACACCTCTTTTATGCTTGATCCGCATAGCCCTCAACTGCTCAATATTTCAAAAATCTATCTGCCTTCTTTTAAAATAATTTGAGATAGAATCACAGATTTCCTAGTATGTGGGAACAGGCCCTTCAGCCCAACAAGCCAGAACAACCCTCCGCAGAGTAACCCAACTATTCCCCTCCCACATTTAACTTTCACAATTGTTTGGGTGAGCAAATTCTAGCCATTCACTGAGAGAAAAAATTCTTTACTTTTTCTAAAATGAATGTTCCCTTATGTAATGTCCCTGGTTTGAGACTTCACTGGTGCTAGAAGATCTAGTCAACATCTACCCTGTCAAGCTCCTCAGAATCTTGTTTCCATAAGATCACCCCTGCTTATCTATTCATGATAGGTCAACCCTTTTGTCCTCAAAGCAGCTAAGTGAAACTTTTTTGAATGGTCTCCGATGTTGGTTTATCCTTTATTAAATATGGGAGTTAACATTGGATACAGTACTCCAAGTGAGGACTCAGCAACAGCCAGTGTGGTTAACCAATCCTCAGTCCATGCTAATACATTACCCCGATACCATGAGCTCCTAAATTGTGTAATTAACATTTATGTAGCACCTTATCATTTACATTTTTAAAATCCAAATATAGAACATCATTGGATTGCCCTTTATCAGCCCTGCTTGTTATCTCCTCAATGAACTGTCGTAAATTTGTCAAATATAGTTTCTTCTTCACAAAACCCAGTCTACCATGTTTAATGATAAGCTTTTCTGAATGTCCTGCAATATCTTTCTTTAATATTCAACTCTGTAGATTCTTTCAGTAAATTTGCTAAGTATGATTCCCCCTCTTTTAAATCCATGTGGACTCTGTCCAATCCTGTCACTGTTCAGCAAGAAACTTGACTGTACTCCAATAGAGTTAGTAAATGTACCTGTATTTATTTTTAAAAATTGATTACTTATAAATGCTGGACCTATGCAATATCAATGAAGTAGTGACTCTGAATTTGGGTTATAATGTTTTTTTTTGTTAATTCCTTTTCGTACTGTGTTATGCAGACAGCACCAAGTGATCACTCTTAATTGTGAGTAACTTTGAAAATAATATATTTTAAAAATGACATCCCAAAATGCTGCCTCATTATTGTGCAAGGAGGATTTTGCATTCAATAGTTTGCAGATAAAATTGAACACATTTTTGCTGCAATTTGGCCAGACTGCAGGTTACACCAAAGTGGCAACTCTGTTGTCAAATTCTTACTTGACACTGCCCAAGGCGATACTGATGGGACCTCACTTTGCCATTCTTGTTCACCAGCTTTATTTCCAGGTTTAATCGTATAATCATTCTAGAGCTTGTAATTTTAGACAACTTCTCTTTTAGGTACATATGTAAATATCATACTGAAATGTTGCACTGAATGGTACCAAATCTGAAATTTGTCTCTAATCTGATAATAACATGCTCTGACCCTTCTACAGATGTATTGGCATAAGTCTGTGCCAGTTATTTTTCTGAGGCCTGTGAAGGGCTTATGTCCGAAACAACAATTCTCTTGCTTCTTGGATGCTGTCTGACTTGCTGTGCTTTTCCAGCATGACACTTTTCGACTCTGATGGCCAGCTTCTTTCGTCGTCACTTTCTCCTTTGAGAAGATTAAACCAAGAATAATTTTTGTTGATCAAAGTGCAATAGGAACCAATTCATGAAATTCAGATATCGCACATTTACCTTAACTCTGTGAAGGCTAAGACATTACTAAATTATTGTCAGTAATTGAAACCGTGGTGACAAACTTGTGCAGTATCAGTGCCTCACCTTGAGAGTGTTCCCAGATATCGCTCAGCTGCAGTATTTTGTTTTGCACTCAGCTATATGTTGTTCTCACTTGTTTCTTTGTGAAAGATTACAAAATTAACTTGCATGAATGAACTTATGATTTCTTTAACCAATGTTGGGAGAAAAAAAATGTCAGTATTTCAAGTGCTGATAAAGTAAAATAAACTGATAATCAGTAGAAAGGGTTTAAGATGGATATGGAACAAATGCTGGCAAATGGGATTAGATTAATTTTGGATATCTGGTCAGCATGGGCAAGTTGGACTAAAGGGTCTGATTTTGCGTTGTACAACTGTGACTTCATTCTCTCAATTATTCAAGAAGTTCAATACTTTGAGGAGGAAAAGGAGAATTTATGCAGAGAATGCACTTGAAATGATGATTGAGTATATCAAACTCACATTATTTCATGACCTTTTCATCTGGGTTCTTCAATGAACAAACTTGTTTTATTATCTGAATAACTATGTATCATGTGATTTGTTTCGCACAAAATATTTTGTTAGGATCTGGTGAACTAGTAAGAAGTGTTCATGTTTAAAATTTAGGCAGCTTGATTGTTAAGCAAGAAAAGGCTGGCGTTATACTCCCACTGAATCATTGCTCTATAAAAGGTAACAAGCTTTTTATCTGTTCTGGGCATTGAATATCTGGAAGTCAATTCTGAAGGAAAAAATCCTCATCGGTAATGTTCCCACATATGTGGAGTAATTGCTTCTGGTCACTCTTCAGGCTATAGAGGCTCGGAAAGAAATGAGTTGGCCAAAGTTAGCAACGTCATTTGGATGGACTATGCTCATTAGGGAAACTTGCAGGATATGTAGAAGGAACACGTGTTTCAGAGTGTATGCAATAAACCTGAACGTTATTATTTTTTTCACAGAGCTTGGGACCTGACTGGAGCAGCAATGAAGCTCGTATTGTTTTAAAAATTTCCGAGCTTGCCAAATTATTGCAGGTGACTTTATCAAAGCACATTTCACACTCCCCAGCCAGGAACTTGGTCCCAATTCTGTCAGTCCATCCATTCCTATGGATAAGAGGAATTTTAAATGTGAGCACTCCATTTAACTATTTGAATTGAATACTTCAGTGGTTACGTCCTCTTGGATTCTTAATTTCAAATTACTCAGTGATTTTTTTGTCCCCCCTGAATTTGCAAAGCATTGGGCAGTTCTGGAATATTCCAAATATTTACAACAGATGCATTCACACTATTGAAGGCAACCTGGCAGATTTGAATACCATTCGGGTAGTCAACAACAATACATAAATAACTTTTTGAATTGCTTACTGTACACCAACAATGCAAGCCAAGTACTATTGAAACCACAGATTGTCTCCCAAGGATTCCCAAATCTAAACAGTGCATTCCAGATATGCTCACAATCACCATCTGGGAGCAGTCTCCTAAAATGCTCCCAGAATTTAGAAAGCACATACACTGCCCTCCAAAGCTAAATCTGCTGTCACAGGCTTCACTCTTATTGTATACAATGACATTTATTGTCCAGTTCTTTAATGTGACAAATGATTTTACAAACAATTTATAAAATACTTTAAATCCTGAAGAAATGTGATGTCAGCTCTTTGTAGAAGTGAATGGAAAATGTGATGTTTGCTTGAACTTTGGCTCTATGTATCAGGCCGAACTGAGCCTTTAGCAAGATGAGGGATGTTTCCCACACACTTTGTTTAAAAAAGTAAAGATTATGCTTTGAGATTTAAATGTTCAATCAGGTTTAATAAAAATCCTTCCAAAAATTGAGTTTGACTTCAGCTCCTTTAAAGAGACATGCTCTTGGCCTTCAATTTTGTGCCATGTGATCATTCTTTGGTAAAGGTGGCTGTGTGTAACACTGCAGGATGTTGTGCTGAAGTGCCTCATTGAGTGGAGGAGCTGTATTACTGATGTAACTTGGCTAATTTTGAGATGGAATATTATTTTGAGTTAGATCTTGTTTTGAAATTGAGACGTGCTTGTGTCACTCAAGTATGGAAACTATGCTCATGTTTGCAATGAACCTTTCACTTTTGGAGATTATTTACAAAACAGATCAGAAAAGTACTAAAGTCCAATATAGGAAGCACAGTGCTGGAGAACCGCAGGTCCAGCAGCATCTCTGAGGGGAATAAAACATTGTAAGCTCCAAGTCTCATGACCATTTGTCCGTTCAGACGAAGAGTCACTGAAATTGAAATGTAACATTATTTTTCTCTTCACCGATGCCCTCAGAACTGCTGAGTTTCTCCAGCACTTTGTTTCTGGGATTCAGATCTCCAGCACCTGTAGTTTATTGTTTTGTTATTGATCCTATGACTTGACTTGGGGAGTGAGAGGCAGCAACTGTGATCAACTAGAATAAAACTCCCCAACCATGAAAAAAAATAGTTCTTTATACTTTGCAAAACATGACTGTAAATAAGAAATACAATTAAGCTAAGTGCAAGGTGGCATACCATCTGCCTTGTCTCAAACTTGCTACTCATCTTTGAGAACTAATCTGTCAGAATTGTGTTTGCTCACTTCCTTTGAGATTACAGTTTTGAGTCGCCGTTCCAGTTCCTGGGCCGGGCCCAGGTACCACATTACAGTGGGGTGGGGAGTTTGTGTCAGCCTGAAGTTTTTGTTAATAACAACATTGCAGGTTGAAGTTGACGGTTTTGACGAATATTGCATCATCAAACTTGGAGGAAATCCTTCCGAATGTATTGATTAACTGGACAGAGCCCGTTTACATGCAGCCCTGTTAGTAGTGCTGTAATATTCTCAGTTAATAATCACACAACACCAGGTTATCGTCCAACAGGTTTAATTGGAAGCACACTAGCTTTCGGAGCACCGCTCCTTCATCAGGTGATTGGGGAGGGCACAATTCTAAGGCACAGAATTTATAGCAAAAATTTAGTGTGATGTAACTGAAATTATCCATTGAAAAATACCTCAATTGTCTGTTGAGTCTTCCATCTGTTTGAATACCATGATAGTTTCACTTCTTTCATGTGTAAATTACAAAACCTGTTGTGGTTCTGTTCGCCGAGCTGGGAATTGTTCCCAGCTCGGCGAACAGAACCACAACAACGAGCACCCGAGCTACAAATCTTCTTCCAAACTTTGAATTACAAAACCTTTTTTAAAAAAGTTGCATTCCTGACAGTGGCCTATCAAATCACTCATTGTATTAATCACTGCACAGACTCAACAAAGGAATGAAACTGGATGGACCACGTTACATCTACCAATGCACTGGAAATTATAACAACACAATCAGCCCTCTTGACCCTGCAATTTCTGTCTCACTGTGGGCCAAAACAGCAGCAGAACTGTACTCCAGCCCAATCTGAAATCTCATGGCTTGGTATATTCCCCATTCAACCATTAACATCAAGCCAGGGGATCAAGCCGAGTTCAATGGAGAGTTCCGCAGGAGCAATACCAGGCATACCTAAAAATGTGGTGCCAACCTGGTGAAGCTACCCAACCTGCATGCCAAACAGCGCAAGCAACATCAAATAGAACTATGTGATCCAACAACCAATGGATCAGATCTGAGCTCTGCAGTTCTGCCACACCTAGTCAGGAATGGTGATGGGCAATTAAACAACTCACTGCAGGAAACATCACAGATATCCCCACCCTTACTGATGGAGGGGGCTCACATATTCATGCAACAGATAAGACGACAGTATTTGCAGCAATCTTCAGCCAGCAGTGCCAAGTGGATGAGCCTTCTCCATTGGTCCCTGACATCACAGATGTGAATCAACTTGGTTGAAAACTTATTTCAAATCAGATCAAGAAACGGAGAAGATGTGTAAAGGCTGTCGGCCTGACCAACATTGTGGCAATAATACTGATTGCTGTGCTCCAGAAATTGCTGCCCACCAAGACAAGTACTGCTCCAGCACTGGCACCTACTGACATTGTGGAACATTTCCAAGGATGTTCAACACAGAAACGCAGGACAGAGCCAACCCAGCTAATTTCCCTCCATCAGTCGACACTCGCTCAGCAGTGAATTGATGGAAGGTGTCATCAACAGTGCTGTCACGCAGCTGCTCAGCAATAACCTTCTGTGACACCCAGTTTGGGTTCTGCCAGGGCCACTCAGCTCCTGATCTTGTTACAGACTTGATTCACAAACTGACAAACAGCTGAATTCCAGAGGTGAGGTGAGGGTGATAGCCCAGTCCCACTCCAAGACCATGATTTTGACTTCTGTGATATCACCTGACCTCACCACAGTATCAGCTCATTTACTGAAACTCTCATTCATTCATTTTGTTAATTCTAGATTTCATTATCTAAACCCACTCCTGGCCAGCATCCCACAATCACCCTTCCTATAATCTCCAGAATATTGAAAACTCGACTGCCCAAGTGCTCACTTGTACCAGAACTTGCTGATCCATCAAAAGGCTCCCATTTATAAGCAACAACAATTTACTTTCACACCCTTGACTTAATTCCTGGCTGTAATCATTCCTATCTTCCTGCACCACACACCCTTTCATATCTCAATAACTCATTTTAGTTTAGACTCCCAATGATGTGTTTATTTTTGAGTTCAGCTGTGTGCCTGTTTCTATAGATTCCAAGGCAACACGGTCTGGAATTCCCACCCTCTAAGATCTGCTTTCTTCCTTTCAGGCATTCCTGAAAAATTGCTTATTTGGCAATGGTTATGGTCACCGGACATAATATTCTCCAGCTGTGGCCTTATGTCAAAAGCTCTCAATATTTTTGTGAAATTAAAAACATGTTGATTTGTACGATATCTTCTACTTTTCACTATTGCTGAGTGAATAATCTGTAATGTCTCTTACCCAACCACGTTGTGGGAGCGCCTTCACCATTCAAACTGCAGCTGTACAAGGAAGTCAAACATCACCCTCTCCACAGGCAACACGGCTTTGGCAATGATTACTGGTTTCTGTGGAAGGAGAAATACACATGATGTTTCAGGGAGTGCAATATGTTGCTTATAGGGAATGAAAATGGTGCAGAATTTGACTGTCAGAAATGGAAGAAAAATCCACTCACTATTGGAAAAAAGAATTCTTGACTGTCAAAGATATTGTGGAAAAAAATAGCCTGATAATGGAGCAGCATACGGTCAGGAGTCAGGCAGCAGTGGACAATCCATTTACAAAAAGGTCTGTGAACGTAGTAGTAAAATACTAAACATGACAAAATACACTCATGTGAGACTGAGGAAGCTAGATAATGAACAAGTGGACATCAAGGAGCCCAGAGGTGAATCAGAGCAGTGTTCACTTTTCTGATCCCACAGTCAGAGATGTCTAGCACCAAAACAGACTCTTCAGTCCAACCCATCTATGCAAACCAGATATTCTAACCTAAACTATTCCCATTTGCCAGCACTTGGCCAACATCCCTCTGAACCCTTCCTATTCAAATGCTTTTTAAGTGTTACAATTTTAGTTACTCTTTAGGCTCCTTTTGAATTTTCCCCTCTCACCCTATATCCTCTAGTTCTGGGCTCCACCACCCCAGGGTAAACACCTTGTCTATTTACGCTATCCATGCCCCTCACGATTTTATAAACCTCTTCAACATCACACCTCAGCCTATGACACTCCAGGGAAAATGGCCCCAGCCTATTATGCCTCTCCCTGCAGCTCAAATCCTCCAATCCTGGCAACATCCTTAAACAATCAATTCTCAAACCTTCCATGTTTCAGTGCCTCTTTCTGATAAGAGGGAGACCAGAATTGCACACAATACTCCAAAAGTGGCCTAACCAATGTCCTGTACAGCTCCTTTACTCAATGCTCTGACCAACGAAGGGAAGAATCCCAAACAATTTCTTCACTATCTTATCTACCTGTGACTCTACTTTCAAGGAACTATGAACATGCAATCCAAGGTCTCTTTGTTCAGCAAGACTCTCCAAGACCTTACAATTCAGTGTGAGTCCTGTTCTGATTTGCTTTTCTAAAATGCAGCACCTCGCATTTATCTAAATTAAACTCTATCTGCCACTCCGCAGTCCCATCTGATCAATATCCCATTGTATTCTGAGACAAGCTTTATCACTGTCTACAATACCTCCAATTTTGGTGTCATCTGCAAACTTACGAACGGTACCGGCTCTATTCACATCCAAATCATTTAAATGGATGAAGAAACAAATCCAGAAAAAATATATCATCAATTTCTCTGGGTTTGAATGTGCTCTGGGTAAATCCTGCCCTATGAATCTCTACCAGGGAGGGCTGCACATACACACCTCTGAACTTTGCCCCCGACAAAGCTGGCGGCCGCGCACGTGCCCAGTGAATCTTTGCCCCGAATAAAGATGGCAGCGATCACGCGATAAAGTTATTTTCTTGTTTACCGCAAAAACGGGACTGTAAGTTGCAAATTTGTATTTTCCGATGTGCACCAAATCTTTGTAAAACCTCTCAGCCCGTATCAACACCATTTCCCTCCCACTTCCTACTGTTTATTTCTTTCCTTACCAACAGCTCTCCATCCGCGCCCACCGTGAGGATGATCACGTGGTATAGTCTCGTCCCGTCCCTCATTTACTCTGATTGGTCGGAGGACCAAATGGCCCGCGAGGTCCTCCAGCTCTGCCCCTGCCTTTCCATTGGTCTTCCGTTGACATCAACCACCAGGGGCCCATTGTTACCTGGAGCATGCGCACTCCTTCGTGGCTTTTGTTGCTGTTTGTCAGTTACAAGAGTGAGACACAAAGTTCAAAATCACACAACCACCTGATGAAGAAGCTGCAAAGCGAGTGCTTGGAGTATAACCTGGTGTTCTGTGAATTTTAATTTTGTCCATCCTAATCCAACACCAGCACCTGAAAGTCAAGAGTGCAGGAGGAATGCAAAATATAACAACAAAAGAACGAGGAACAGGAGAAGGCCGTCCTGCCCTTTGAGCTCTCTCATTAAGATCATGGCTGATCATTTCGTGGACGCAGAACCATTTACCAACGTTCTCACCATATTTTAAAAAAAAACCTGAGCTTTAAAAACGTTTACTGAACTAGCATCAACGACTTCCCTGGGCAATGAATTCCATAGAGGTCAAGAAGTTCCTTCTCAATTCAGTCCTAAATTTGCTGCCTCTTTTCCTGTCTTCATCTGCCAGTGGAAACACTCTCTCTACTTCTATTTTATCCATTCCATTCATTATTTTATATGTTTCCCATTCTTTTGATTTCCAATGAATATAATCCCAATCTACTCAGTTTCTGTTATGCCAACCCCCTCAACTCCGGAATCAACCTAGTTAACCTCCTCTGCACCCCCTTGAGTGCCAGTACATCCTTGAGCAAGTAAGGAGACAGAAACTGCATGCAGTACTCCAGGTGTGGCCTCACCAGCACTCAATACAGCTGGAACATAACCTCTGCTTTTAAACACAATCCCTTCAGCAATGAAGGCCAAAATTCCATTCGCTTTCTGAATTGATTGTTGTACCTGGTGACCAACCTTCATGCAGACGGTTACTCAGGTGCCCCTGCATAGCAAATGATGCAACTTCTTTAAAAATTCAAGTAACAATCTCTTCTTTAACCAAACAGTAGGACTTTACATTGATGAACATTCAATTCCAAATACCAGACCATTGCCCACTCACACAATGTATTTATGTTCCTCTGCAATGTTTCACAGTCCTCCACACATTTTGTTCACCGACTCATCTTAGTGTCATATGCAAACTTTGACACCATACATGTGGTCACCAACTCCAAATCATCTGTGTCAATTCTAAATAATTGCAGTCCCAACACTGATCCCTGAGGCACACTATTAGTCATTGATTGCCAGCCAGAATAGTACTCATTTATCCCCACACTTTGTTTTCTGTTAGTCAACCAATCTTCTATCCATGTTAATACTCTACTCCTAATGCCATGCACCTTTATATTATGCAACAGCCTCTTGCACAGCACCTTGTTGAAGGCCTTTTGGAAATCTGGGTACACTGCATCCACTGGGTCCCCGTTGTCCACCTTGCTCAAAATGTCTTCATAGAATACCAAAAGATTTGTGAAGCATGACCTGCCCAACATAAACCCATGCTCTGTCTGCCCAATGGGACAATTTCTATCAAGATTCCCTGCTATTTCTTCCTTGATAATAGACCCAAGCATCTTTCCCACTACAGAGAATAAGCTAACTTGTGTATAATTCCCCACCTTTTGTCCACTCCTTTTTAAAAATGTGGCATCACTTTTGCTGCTTTCCAATCTGCTGGGACTGCCACAGAGGCCAGTGAATTTTGGAAAATTACTGCCAGTGCATTTGCTATTTCTCCTGGCATCTCCTTTAGTGCCCTGGGATGCATTCCATCAGGGTCAGAAGACTTTTCTGTCATTAGCTCAATTAACTCCAACAGTCCAACACTAGCTGTTCCATAATAATGATCGATTCCAAATCCTCACCTATCTTTATCTATTTGCTAATTATTGGCAAGATATTAGTTTCCTCCACTGTGATATCCCATAATTAAATGTTCCTTCTCATTTTTCAAAGGACCAACATTTACTTTAGCCACTCTTTTCTCATTCAATATAAAATTTTGCTATCTGTCTTTATAGTCTGTGTTAGTTTTATTTTTCTCATGTTCTATCTTACGTTTCTTTATAGCTCTTCTGTGGCTTTCTGTTGACCTTTAAAGTTTTCCCAGTTCTAGTTTCAGGCTGTTTTTGGCCACTTTGCTTTCCTTAGATACCCATCGCAGAGTATGCCTTTTCTTACAGTCCTTCCTTTTCACTGAAAGATACCATTGCTGAGCACTTTGTAAAGTGCCTTAGAAAATCTTCCACTGCTCATCAAATGTCCCACCATAAAATCTTTGTTTCCAGTCTACTTTATCCAGGTTCTCCCTCATTCTATTGTAGTTCCGTGTTGAAGCACAGGACCCAGGTATTAGATTTTATCTTCACAATCTCCATATGTATTCTAAATTCAACCATACAGTGATCACTTCTTTCAAGAGGATCCCTAACTCTGAGGTCATTAATTATTCCTGTCTCATTGCACAGGGCCAGATGCTGGATAGATTGCTCCCTTGTCAGTTCCATTTCATACTGTTCAAGAAAACTATCATGGATACACTTAATAAACTCAAGGCTACCCTTACTGAGCTGGTTCGATCAATCTACATGTAGATTAAAATCACCCATGGTAATGGACATACCATTTTTACAGGCAATAGTTATTTCTTTGTTTATTGCCCATCCCAATGTGATGTTATTATTTGGTGGCCTGCACACTACACCTGTCAGTGACTTTCTTGTTAGAATTTTGAATGCATCATTCCTGTTTCTCCTAATGTACAGCAATAACAACAACTACTTGCACTGTATGAAATCTTTTACAATGGCAAATCTCCTAAGGTGCTTCATGGATGGTCAAAACGTTGAATCAAGAGAATGATTTTAAAATACATTTAAAGGAGGATAGAGAAGGTTAGGGAGGGTATTCCACAGACTTCTGCCCTTGATAACACCACTCGTGGAGTGATGCAAGTCAGGTGGGTTGGAAAGGGAACGTGCAAAGGGGAAATGGAGGAGCACAGGCAGTGCATAAGGTCTTAAGGACAGAGGAGGTTCCAGACTGAGTCTGTTTGTCAGAGAGTATGGCTGCCTCATGGAGTTTGAAGCTCTGCAATGGGTCCATGCATGTCATGTTAGTTGAGGAGAGTATAACGGTGGCTGACAGAACTTTTGATGAGGACTAGTCTCCTGAGGTAGTGTTGGCTGAGGTTAGAAACAGAAGAGGAGAGGTCACACTGCTTGGAGTTTTTTTTTTAAATAGGCCTCCTCAGAGTTCCAGGGAGGTGGAAGAGAGGATTAGCAAAATTATTCTGGATAGGAGTGAAAGTAACAGGGTGATCATTATGGGGGACTTTAACTTCCCCCAAAATTGACTGGAAATGCTATAACTCTAATACGTCGGATGAATCAGTTTTTATCCAATGTGTACAGGAGGGTTTCCTGACACAGTATGTTGAAGGGCCGACAAGAGGGGAGGCCACATTGGATCTGGTCCGTGGTAATGAACTAGACTAGGTGTTTGATTTAGTTGTAGGTGAGCACTTTGGAGAGAGTGACCATAATTCAGTTAAGTTTAGTTTAGCGATGGAAAGGAATAAGTACATGCCACAGGTCAAGAGTTATTGATGGGGCAAGGGCAATTATAATGCAATTAGGCAAGAATTAGTTGCACAGAATGGGGTAGCAAAATGCAGGGGATGCAGACAATGGAAATGTGGAGTTGGTTTAAGGAACAGATATTGCGTGTCCTTGATAGGTATGTCCCTATGAGGCAGGAGGAAGTGATAAGGGAAGGGAACCTTAGTTTACTGAGGAAACTGCATCTCTTGTTACGAAGAAGAAGGAGGCTTAGGTGTTGATGAGGCAAGATGGTTCAGATGAGGCGATGGAAAATTACAGATCAGCTAAGAAGGATTTAAAGAGAGAGTTAAAAACAGCAAAGAGAGGACATGAGCAGTCTTTAACAAATAGAATAAATGAGAACCCTAAAGTTTTCTATATGTATGTGAGGAATAAAAAGATAATTAGGGTAGGAATCAGGCCAATCACAGACAGAATGGAAAGATGAGTGTTGACCCTGTGGAGATCGGAGAGATGCTAAATGAACATTTCTCATCAGTTTTCACTCAGGAAAAGGAGAATTTTGTCGAGGATGAGAATGAGGTACGAGATATTAGACTAGAAATTATCAAGGTTAGTTATGAACAGGTGTTATCAATGCTGGAAGGAGTGAAAATAGACAAGTCCCCTGGGCTTGATGGGATTTATCCGAGGATTCTCTGAGAAGCTAGGGAGAAGGTAGCAGAACCTTTGGCTTGGATATTTGAGTTGTCATTGTCTGCAGATTTGGTATCAGAGCTCTGGAAGATTGCAAATATTGTGCCCTTGTTCAAGAAGGGCAGTAGAGATGAACCAGGTAATTATAGACCAGTGAGCCTTACTTCTGTTGTAGGAAAGGTTTAGGAAAGGATTATAAGAGATAAGATTTATAATCACCTGGCAAACATCAATTTGATTTTGTCAAGGGCAGGTCCTGTCTCACAAACCTCATTGAGTTTTTTGAGAAGGTAACCAAGCATGTAGATGAGGGTAGGGCATTTGACGTGGTATACATGGACAAAAGTAAAGCCTTTGACAAGGTTCCACATGGTAGGCTGTTGGAGAAAATGCAGAGGCATAGAATTGAGGGTGATTTAGCAGTTTGGATTAGAAACTTGCTTTCTGAAAGAAGGCAGCGAGTGGTGGTTGATGGAAAATATTCAGCCTGGAGTCCAGTTACTAGTCACATGCCACCAGGATCTGTTTTGGGATCACTGCAGGTATAGGTGAATGGATTAGGAAATTTGCAGACGACACTAAAGTCAGTGTAGTAGTGAACAGTGTGGAAGAATGTTACAGGTTGCAAGGGGACTTGGATAAACTGCAGAATTGGGCTGAGAGATGGCAAATAGAGTTCAATGCAACTAAATGTGAGGTGATTCACTTTGAGAAGAATAACAGGAAGGCTGAATACTGGGTCAATGGAAAAATTCTTGGTAGTGTGGTGTGCAGAGGGATCTTTGAGTCCATGTACATAGATCCTTGAAAGTTGCCACCCAGGTAGATAGTGCTGTTAAGAAGGCAAACGATGTGTTCGGTTTCATTCGTGGAGGGATTGAGTTCCGAAGTTGAAATACCACACTGCAACTATACAAAACGCTGGTGCAGTTACACTTGGAATATTGTGTTCAGTTCTGGTGCCCATATTTCCGGAAGGATCTGGAAACATTGGAAAAGGTGCAGAGGAGATTTACCAGAACATTGCCTGGTCTGGAGAGAAGGTCTTGTGAGGAAAGGCTGAGAGACTTGAAACTCTTCTCATTGGCAAGAATAAGGCTAGAGGGGATTTGATAGAGACATACAAGGTGATCAGAGGATTAGAAAGGTAGACAATGGAAGTATTTTTCCGAGGATGATGACATCTGCATGGGGGGAATGGGGGTGGAACCCTGCTCATGACTCCACCTCCATTCCCCCCACTCCAGTTACAGGCTCCGCCCCCACTCCCAGCTCTACACCCACACCGGATCCCAGCTCCCAGCCCTCCAGACCTTCCCCTCACTGAGGACGAATGATCAGTTCTCACAAAGGCCTCACCTTCATCTCCCTCCGTCCACATATCAATGAATTTAATACACGCTGTGACGTCGAACACTTCTTCCACTGCCTCCGCCTCCGAGCTTACTTTCACAATCAGGACTCCTGCCCACCTTCCGAGGACCCCTTCGTCCACTTCCAACACACTGCATCCACCTGGACACCCGCGCTGGTCTATTACCTGCCCTCGACCTCTTCATTTCCAACTGCCATTGGGACATTAACCACCTCAACCTGTCTACCCCCCTCCCCCACTCCAACCTTTCACCCTCACAACACGCAGCCGTCCAATCCCTCTGCTCCAATTCCAACCTCACCATTTTGCCAGCGGATAAAGGGGGCACAGTGGTAGTCTGGCCTCTTCCTTCTGTCCCCTCGACCATGACCCCACCCCCATCACCAAACCATCATCTCCCAGACCATACAGAACCTCATCACCTCAGGAGATCTCCCACACACAGCTTCCAACCTCATAGTCCAGGAACCCTGCACTGCCTGGTTCTACCTCCTTCCCAAGATGCACAAGCCTGACCACCCTGGCCTACCCATTGTCTCAGCATGCTCCTGCCCCACTGAACTCATCTCTACCTACCACGACACTGTCCTATCCCCCCAGTCCAGGAACTCCCCACATACGTTCGAGACACCACCCACGCCCTCCACCTCCTCCAAGACTTCCGTTTCCCCGGCCCCCAATGCCTCATCTTCACCATGGATATCCAATCCCTCTACACCTCCAAGCCCTCCGTTTTTTCCTCTCCCGATGTTCCCAACAGTACCCTTCCACTGACACTCTCATTCGTATGGCCGAACTGGTCCTCACCCTTAACAATTTCTACTTTGAATCCTCCCACTTCCTCCAGACCAAAGGGGTAGCCATGGGCACACGTATGGGCCCCAGCTATGCCTGTCTCTTTGTTGGCTATGTAGAACACTCAATCTTCTGTAATTACACTGGCACCACTTCCTCTGCTACATTGATGACTGCATTGGCGCCACCTCGTGCTCCCGTGAGGAGGTTGAGCAATTCATTAACTTCACCAACACATTCCACCCTGACCTTAAATTTACCTGAACCATCTCTGAAACCTCCCTCCCCTTTCTGGACCTCTCCATCTCCATTAGTGACGACCGACTTGACACTGACATTTTTTACAAACCCACCGACTCCCACAGCTGTGTGGATTACACCTCTTCCCACCCTACCTCTTGCAAAAACGCCATCCCATATTCCTAATTCCTCTTCCTCCGCCGTATCTGCTCCCAGGAGGATCAGTTCCCCCACAGAACACAAAAGGTGGCCTCCTTCTTTAGAGAGCGCAATTTCTCTTCCCACGTGGTTTAAGATGCCCTCCAACGCATCTCATCCACATCCCACACCTCTGCCCTCAGACCCCCCCACCTCCAACCGTAACAAGGACAGAACGCCCTGGTGCTCACCTTCCACCCCACTAACCTTCGCATAAACCAAATCATCCACCGACATTTCCGCCACCTCCAAACAGACCCCACCACCAGCGATATATTTCCCTCCCCACCCCTTTCTGCCTTCTGCAAAGACCGTTCCTTCCGTGACTACCCTGTCAGATCCACCCCCCCCCCCCCACAACCCACCCTCCCAACCTGGCACCTTCCCCTGCCACCTCAGGAATTGCAAAACCTGCGCCAAAACCTCCTCCCTCACCTCTATCCAAGGCCCTAAAGGAGCCTTCCACATCCATCAAAGTTTTACCTGCACATCTGCTAATATCATTTATTGTATCCGTTGCTCCCGATGCGGTCTCCTCTATATTGGGGACACTGGATGCCTCCTAGCAGAGCGCTTTAGTGAACATCTCCAGGACACCCGCACCAATCAACCCCACCGCCCTGTGGCCCAACATTTCAACTCTCCCTCCCACTCTGCCGAGGATATGGAGGTCCTGGGCCTCCTTCACCGCCGCTCCCTCACCACCAGACGCCTGGAGGAACAACGCCTCATCTTCCGCCTCGCAACACTTCAATCGCAGGGCATCAATGTGGACTTCAACAGTTTCCTCATTTCCCCTTCCCCCACCTCACCCCAGCTCAGCACTCTCCCCGTGACTTGTCCTGACTTGTCCTACCTGCCTATCTTCTTTTCCACCTATCCACTCCATCCTCCGACCGCCCCGGACCTATCACCTTCATCTTCTCCCCCATTCACCTATTGTACTCTATGCTACTTTATCCCCAACCCCACCCTCCTCTAGCTTATCTCTTCATGCTTCAGGCTCTCTGCCTTTATTCCTGATGAAGGGGTTTTGCCCGAAACATTGATTTTACTGCTCCTCGGATGCTGCCTGAACTGCTGTGCTCTTCCAGCACCACTAATCCTGAATCTATACCCCACTACATCACTTTGCCCCCCAATCGTGATATCTGGCTGTGCACAAGGAGTGGCACAGTCCGTGCTGGGATGCCCTGGGGCCCTGAAACACATGGTAAAGACTAAAATCACCAGAGCATTGAGAGCCCCACCACATTGTTTGCATGTTCTAATGTTTTTACTCTGTTCCTGCCTTCACTTGTTTTTTCTTAATAAAGTTGTTATTACACACACCTGCACAAGCTGTGAAATGAACTCAGGCCTCTCGATCCAAGATTCGAGATATTTTCACCACATCTCAAAACATCGACTCTAACTTCCCTTGTCCCTTAGCCTGCTGAGACGTGTCTGAATCAACTCCGCAATTGGGAGGAAGGGGACGAACAGGAGGACCGAGCAGCGGCCGGTCCACCAACCAGAGTGAGTGAGGAGCGGGGCCAAAGCATTCTCGTGGAGTGAACGCTTCAGGATTGGTCAGAAAGCAAACTATTTTGCAGGATTGATCATCCTCACTACATAGTGGAGTATTAAACCTCTCCCATGAATCAATGTGAGATTTTTAAGAAATAGTTGAGATGTAAATCTGATAACGTACATTAGGGAGATTTAAACAATCCTTAGATAAACACAAAGGCGATTTTGCAATAGTGTCGGGGGACGAGCTGAGAATAATTCACTGGTCGGTATGCACAACTCGAGTAAGAAACTTATTTTCAAACTCCCAGAACGATTGGTAATTTTCATATCTGGCGAGTATGGTTAAGTTGGACCTAACAATCTATTTATATACTAATCATCTCAATGACTATAACTCGGCAGAGCAATTGTTAATGACTATTATTTCACCCATGATTCTATGCAGATATGAATATTCTCTATAAATTCACCGATAATCTCAGACGCACGCGCAGTTTGGTTTCATATGGAGCATGCGCAGTGTCACATTGATCATTAGAGAAAGAGAGAAAGACATGGAGCTGCTTTCTCCGGCAGCGGCTGCGATTGGCTTCAGAGAGCGGCGCTCAGGGCCGGTGTGTGGGAGCCTCGCTGAGAGAAAGGAGCCGAGAGAATTCACAAGTCCCGGATAAAGGTTAAAAATAACTCGAAAAAGACCCTCCAGGCCCGGGTAAGGAGGTGGCGGTCTCTGATCAGGGAAGTGGCTCAGAGTCACCGCCGCCATTTGTTTGAGGGAAGAGTGAGGACGGCCAGGGCCGCCATCTTGAGAAGGTCAAGTTGCAGGAGGGCGGGGCTCCCGGGGTCTGTAGACCAATCAGAGGAAAGGGAAGCCCCATTGTTATTGATTAATTCCACGAACACAGCGTCACTGGGCGATCCTGCAGGAATATCCTCTCTCAGTCCTGCTGTGATGTTTCACCCCATCAGAACCAGCAGCTCTCCTCCTCTCTCATCTCCCCTTCTGTCCTTCCTGCAGCATCTGTCCCCTGGAACATTGAGCTGCCTGTCCTGTCCCTCCCTCCGCTGTTGTTCTGTAATACCTGTGATATCCCAGTCCCACCTTCGATTACTTCACTAAAGACAGGAATGAACCCGATGGATGTTTCTTAACATCAGCAATTGTTTAATACTCATTTATAGGTTTTTAATTACATCGTTTTTGAAGCATTTACTTCACATTCAATCATTTGCAATGGTGGGATTTGAACCTGTGTCCAGAGACCACTTGCTGAGTTTCTGGATAAATTGTCACACAATAATGCCACTAGGCCATCACTTCGCCTGCTCACAGTTTGTATATCCCAGTGCAGCATGAATCAAAACCCTTTCTCCCTGCACAATTGTTTGACCTGGCACTCTGGTGATGTGACTCTCCATGTGGTATCCCTTACTGTGTGGGTCTAATTGCTGCCTCTGTCAGTGTCTCTCACACTTGCAGCTACTCCAGATCATGAGCCAACAGAATTCTCCACTCCACAGAGATGAGGCAGTACAGGCCAGGAATGGAGACTGGGATTTTCCAGATCTCCTTGCGGCTCAGTGCCATTCTATACGTGTAACCCTCAAAGCATTAGTCTAATTTCCCATTCTGCCTATTTCTGTGTCTTCTACAGGTACTCATGGAGTTCCTGACTCAATAGACTTGCCAACTGCTGGTTGGGACGATGGTTGGTCAGCCAGAAAGACAAAGTCAGGGAGGTCAGGAGTCTTCAATAAATCCTGCTGCCAGGTAAGATCATTCCAGTGCACAGAGGAGAAAGTAATAAGGGGGATCCAAACATCAGCTAACAAGACATGACATAGAGAAAGTGCTGGAGGGGGAGCACAGTACAGACACACCCCAGGCTCAATCCCCACGCCTGCTGCAAGTTTTGTTGTAATGAGACAGCATTGGGAGTTCCCAGTTATCAGTCCAGGCCTGTGCTTTCTTAGGGAGCATCAGAACAACTGAGGGGAAAGCAGGCCTCCCACGAGAGGGTGGTAATGCTGTCTGGGATCTTTCTGTTCCCTATTCCCTCTTCAACACTGTATCTATGGCTTGTATTGAGGACCAGTGTCTTCAATCATTCTAACTCCTATAACAGTTCCTATCTCTGTCATCTCCTCCCCTCTCAACAATTATTTCACACTTAGCTAAGTGTGAAGTCAGTCAGTTTGGTAGGAGTAATAAGAAGATGGATTACTGGGCTAATGGTAGGCTATTTGGTAGTGTCGATGAGCAGAGGGATCTTGGTGTCCATGTACACAGATCTCTGAAAGTTGCCACCCAGGTAAATAGTGCTGTGAAGAAGGCATATGGCGTACTGGGCTTTATTGGTAGAGGAATTGAGTTCCGGAGTCCTGAGGTCATGTTGCAGTTGTACAAGACTCTGGTGCAGCCTCATCTGGAGTATTGTGTACAGTTTTGGTCGCCATACTATAGGAAGGATGTGGAGGCACTGGAACGGCTGCAGAGGAGGTTTCCCAGGATGTTGCCTGGCATGGTAGGAAGATCGTATGAGGAAAGGCTGAGGCACTTGGGGCTGTTCTCATTGGAGAAAAGAAGGTTTAGGGGAGATTTGATAGAGGTGTACAAGATGATTAGGGGTTTAGATAGGGTTGACAGTGAGAACCTTTTTCTGCGTATGGAGTCAGCTGTTACTAGGGGACACAGCTTTAAATTAAGGGGAGGTTGGTATAGGACAGATGTTAGAGGTAGATTCTTTACTCAGCGGGTTGTGAGTTCATGGAATGCCCTGCCAGTATCAGTGGTGGACTCTCCCTCTTTATGGTCATTCAAGCGGGCATTGGATAAGCATATGGAGGTTATTGGGCTAGTGTAGGTTAGGTAGGCTTCAGTCGGCGCAACATCGAGGGCCGAAGGGCCTGTACTGCGCTGTATTTTTCCATGTTCTATGTTCTATATTTGAAACCTCCAGTCCAGATGACCATCTTTATCGCTGTAACTTGCTTCAGTCTCGACAACATGCCTTGTCTCGATAGTCTCCTCCTCCAATAACTGGAGACATCGGGTCTGTTTCTATGCGGCATGACTCTTCGGCCGAGGTTTCCTAAATGGAATGAGTTGCATTTGCCTGTGTTTGGCTCATATCCCTTCAAACCTTCTCCTCTCCATGTACCTGCCTGAGTGTCTTTTCCATGTTGTAATTGTACTTGTTTTTACCATTTCCTCTGGCAGTCCATTCCGTCTATACACCATCCTCTGTGGATAATGTTGCCCCTCAGCTCCCTCTTTAAATCCTTGCTCTCTTACCTCACGTTTATGCCTCCAGCTTTGGACTCACCTACCTTTGGCAATTCACCTTACTTCGGCCCTACATGGTTTCATAAACCTTTATAAGGTCACCCCGTGGCCTCCTCTGCCCAGAGAAATTTGACGACAGTGTTACCAATATCTCCAACTCATGTACTTAATGCTCTGACCGATGAAGACAAGTGTGCCAATTGCCGCTTTCAACACCCTGTCGCCCTGTGATGCCAGTCCAAGGAACAATGTTACTGCACCCCTTGGTCTCTCTCTTTTCTACAACACTGTCCCGGCCCAACCATTACCCTTGTTAGTCCTCCCTGGTTTGTTTTAACTAAATCCAACACCTGAATTAAATTCCATCCTTCATTCCTTGGCCCACTGGCCCAGTTGATTACCATACCCTTCAATAACTATATTCCCTGCCCACTCTTCCACTAATCTTGGTATCCACAAACATACTAACAGGGACTCCTGTATTTTCACTCAAATTGTTTATGTAAGTGGTGCACAACAGTGGTCCCAGCACCAATCCTTACAGCACACTGCTGGTCAGAGGCCTCCAGTCTGAACAACAACCCTCTCCCACCACCCTCTGTCTCCCACTGTCATCCCACTTTGTATCCAGTTGGCTCGCTCTCCCTGATCCTTTGTGATCTACCGTTACTAACCAGTGTATCATTCTACACCCTGAACAAGGGTTTGTTGAAGTCAGAAACCATGTCTGTTGCTCTGCCTTCATTTATCTTTTTGGTCGCATCTTGAGCAAACTCCAGTCAAGTTTGTGGGACATGTTTTCCCATGCACAAAGCCATGCTGGCTGTCCGTAATCAGGCCTTATCTTTCCAAATGCATGTAAGGCCTACCTCTCAGAATAATCTCCAACAACTGACCCACCCTGATGTCTCGCTCATCAGTCTGTAGTTCCCTGGCTTTCTCTTGCAGCCTTTCTTAATTGATGACATACCATTATAATCATAGTCAGAGTCATACCGCACTGTTTGGTTAACGCTAACCATTCTCTAAAATGGATCTCATCCCACCTGCCTGTTCCTGGATCATATCCCTTCAAACCTTTCCTATTCCTGTACTAATGCAAATGTCTTTTAAACATTGTAATTGTCCCCATGTTCACCCCTTCCTTGGGAAGTTCATTTCACACACAACCCACCCTCTGTAACAATGTGCCTCATGTCTTTTTTTTAATATGTCTCTCCTCTAAACTTAAAAATGTAGTGCCTTGTCTTGAAACTCCCCTGTCCATGGGAAAAGACAACTCCCATTAACTCTATCTATCCCCCTCATGATTTTATAAACTTCTATGAGGTCATCTGTCAACATTCCGGTTTCAGTGAAAAATACCAACCTATTCAGCCTTTCTTGATACTGAAGCCTTTCGTACCCAGCCACATCCCAGTAAATGTCCTCCCAACCCTTTCCAGCTTCATAATATCCTTCCGATAACTGGGCGACCAGAACTGGACACAGTATTCCAGAAGAGGACTTACCAATGGCCTGTATAATCTCAATATGAAATCCAACTCCTGTATCCAAAGGACTGAGCAATGAAAGCAAGTGAGGCAAGCACTTTTTTTTCAACTATCCTGTCTCTCCATGTTGCAAACTTCAAAGAATTATGTAGCTGAACCCTGAGGTCCCTCTGTTCTACAACACTACCGAAGGTCTTGACAGCCAGACTACTATGACCGCGAGGACTCATAACAGCACACAAACCAACAGCCACTCTCCAACAACAACAAAATCCCATGCAAGGACTGCACAAAACACGACATAGGACAAACAGGAAGACAGTTAACGATCCGCATCCATGAACACCAACTAGCCACGAAACGACACGACCAGCTATCCTTAGTAGCCACACACACAGATGACAAGCAACGTGAGTTCGACTGGGACAACACTACTATTATAGGACAAGCCAAACAGAGAACAGCCAGGGAATTCCTCGAGGCATGGCACTCATCCACAGATTCAATCAATAAGCACATCGACCTGGATCCAATATACCGACCACTGCAGCGGACAGCTGGAACTGACAACCGGAAGCGGCAGATACAAATCACTAAGTGTCAGAGGAAAGATCACAGAAGTGCTTCACAGGAGGCTCCCTGAGGAAGTCACCTAAACAGGGGACGAAATGTCCCTCCCTCACTGTGTGTGTGAGCCTGTCCCTCCCTCACTTTCTGAGCACATGTCGCACCCTCGCTGTGTCTGTGTGTCTCAACCTCACTTTGTGTGTGCGCGTGTCCCACCCTCGCTGTATGTGCCCCTCTTGCTGTGAGTGAGGGTGTCCTCCCCTCGCTCTGTATGTGTGTGTGTGTATGCATTTCACTCAGTCTGTGTGTCCCTCCCTCACTGTGTGTGTGTGTGTGTGTGTGTGTGTGTGTGTGTGTGTGTGTGTGTGTGTCCCTCTCACTGTGTGCGCGTCGCTCTTGCTGTGTGTGGCTGTGTGTGTCCGTGTCGTTCGCTGTGGGTGTCCCTGCCTCGCTGTGTGTGTGTCCGTGTCCCTAGATGTGTGTGTGTGCGCCTTTTCCTCGCTCTGTGTGTGTGTCCCTCTCATAGTGTGCGCGTCACTCTTGCTGTGTGTGTGTGTGTGTGTGTGTGTGTTCCTCCCTTGCTGTGTGTATCCGTGTCCCTCGCTGTGTGTCCGTATGTGTGTCCTTCCCTCACTGAGTGTGTCCGTGTGTGTGTCCCTCTTTCGCTGAGTGTGTCTGTGTGTGCGTGTTTCCCTCCCTCGCTGATTGTGTCCGTGTGCGGGTGTCCCTCCCTCGCTCTGTGCGCGTCCGTGTGCGGGTGTCCCTCCCTCGCTCTGTGCGCGTCCGTGTGCGGGTGTCCCTCCCTCGCTCTGTGCGCGTCCGTGTGCGGGTGTCCCTCCCTCGCTCTGTGCGCGTCCGTGTGCGGGTGTCCCTCCCTCGCTCTGTGCGCGTCCGTGTGCGGGTGTCCCTCCCTCGCTCTGTGCGCGTCCGTGTGCGGGTGTCCCTCCCTCGCTCTGTCCGCGTCCGTGTGCGGGTGTCCCTCCCTCGCTCTGTGCGCGTCCGTGCGGGTGTCCCTCCCTCGCTCTGTGCGCGTCCGTGTGCGGGTGTCCCTCCCTCGCTCTGTGCGTGTCCGTGCGGGTGTCCCTCCCTCGCTCTGTGCGCGTCGCTCTTGCCGTGTGTATCCCTCTCACTGTGTGCGCGTCCGTGTGTGTGTCCCTCTCACTGTGTGCGCGTCGCTCTTGCTGTGTGTGTGTGTGCGTGTGTCCCTCTCACTGTGTGCGCGTCCGTGTGTGCGTGTGTCCCTCTCACTGTGTGCGTGTGTCCCTCTCACTGTGTGCGCGTCCGTGTGTGCGTGTGTCCCTCTCGCTGTGTGCGCGTCCGTGTGTGCGCGTGTCCCTCTCACTGTGGGCGCGTCCGTGTGTGCGTGTGTCCCTCTCACTGTGGGCGCGTCCGTGTGTGCGTGTGTGTGTGCGTGTCCCTCTCACTGTGTGCGCGTCCGTGTGTGCGTGTGCATGTGTCCCTCTCACTGTGTGTGCGTCGCTCTTGCTGTGTGTGCGTGTGTCCCTCTCACCGTGTGCGCGTCGCTCTAGCTGTGTGTGCGTGTGTCCCTCTCACTGTGTGCGCGTCCGTGTGTGCGTGTGTCCCTCTCACTGTGTGCGCGTCGCTCTTGCTGTGTGTGTGTGTCCCTCTCACTGTGTGCGCGTCCGTGTGTCCCTCTCACTGTGTGCGCGTCCGTGTGTCCCTCTCACTGTGTGCGCGTCCGTGTGTCCCTCTCACTGTGTGCGCGTCCGTGTGTCCCTCTCACTGTGTGCGCGTCCGTGTGTCCCTCTCACTGTGTGCGCGTCCGTGTGTCCCTCTCACTGTGTGCGCGTCCGTGTGTCCCTCTCACTGTGTGCGCGTCCGTGTGTCCCTCTCACTGTGTGCGCGTCCGTGTGTCCCTCTCACTGTGTGCGCGTCCGTGTGTCCCTCTCACTGTGTGCGCGTCCGTGTGTCCCTCTCCCTGTGTGCGCGTCCGTGTGTCCCTCTCCCTGTGTGCGCGTCCGTGTGTCCCTCTCCCTGTGTGCGCGTCCGTGTGTCCCTCTCCCTGTGTGCGCGTCCGTGTGTCCCTCTCCCTGTGTGCGCGTCCGTGTGTCCCTCTCACTGTGTGCGCGTCCGTGTGTCCCTCTCACTGTGTGCGCGTCCGTGTGTCCCTCTCACTGTGTGCGCGTCCGTGTGTCCCTCTCACTGTGTGCGCGTCCGTGTGTCCCTCTCACTGTGTGCGCGTCCGTGTGTCCCTCTCACTGTGTGCGCGTCCGTGTGTCCCTCTCACTGTGTGCGCGTCCGTGTGTCCCTCTCACTGTGTGCGCGTCCGTGTGTCCCTCTCACTGTGTGCGCGTCCGTGTGTCCCTCTCACTGTGTGCGCGTCCGTGTGTCCCTCTCACTGTGTGCGCGTCCGTGTGTCCCTCTCACTGTGTGCGCGTCCGTGTGTCCCTCTCACTGTGTGCGCGTCCGTGTGTCCCTCTCACTGTGTGCGCGTCCGTGTGTCCCTCTCACTGTGTGCGCGTCCGTGTGTCCCTCTCACTGTGTGCGCGTCCGTGTGTCCCTCTCACTGTGTGCGCGTCCGTGTGTCCCTCTCACTGTGCGCGCGTGCGTGTGTCCCTCTCACTGTGCGCGCGTGCGTGTGTCCCTCTCACTGTGCGCGCGTGCGTGTGTCCCTCTCACTGTGCGCGCGTGCGTGTGTCCCTCTCACTGTGCGCGCGTGCGTGTGTCCCTCTCACTGTGCGCGCGTGCGTGTGTCCCTCTCACTGTGCGCGCGTGCGTGTGTCCCTCTCACTGTGCGCGCATGCGTGTGTGTCCCTCTCGCGGTGTGTGCGTGTGTCTGTGTGTCTCTCTCACGGTGTGCGCGTCCGTGTGTGCGTGTGTCCCTCTCACTGTGTGCGCGTCCGTGTGTGCGTGTGTCCCTCTCACTCTGTGCGCGTGCGTGTCCCTCTCACTGTGTGCGCGTCCGTGTGACCCTCTCACTGTGTGCGCGTCCGTGTGTGCGTGTGTGTCCCTCTCGCGCTGTGCGTGTGTGTGTGTGTGTGTGTCCCTCTCACGGTGTGCGCGTTGCTCTTGCTGTGAGCGCGTCCGTGTGTCCGTGTGTGCGCGTCCGTGTGTGCGCGTCCGTGTGTGCGTGTGTCCCTCTCACTGTGTGCGCGTCGCTCTTGCTGTGTGTGTGTGTGTCCTTCTCACTGTGTGCGCGTGTGTGTGTGTGTGTGTGTCCCTCTCACTGTGTGCGCGTCCGTGTGTGTGTGTCCCTCTCACTGTGTGCGCGTCCATGTGTGTGTGTCCCTCTCACTGTGTGCACGTCCGTGTGTGTGTGTGTGTGTGTGTGTGTGTGTGTGTGTGTGTGTCCCTCTCACCGTGTGCGCGTCCGTGTGTGCATGTGTCCCTCTCACTGTGTGCGCGTTCGTGTGTGCGTGTGTCCCTCTCACTGTGTACGTGTTTGTGTGTGTCCCTCTTACTGTTTGCGCGTCGCTCTTGCTGTGTGTGTGTGTCCCTCTCACTGTGTGCGTGTCGCTCTTGCTGTGTGTGTGTGTGTGTGTGTGTGTGTGTGTGTGTGTGTGTCCCTCTCACTGTGTGCGCGTCCGTGTGTGTGTGTTTGTGTGTGCGTGTCCCTCTCACTGTGTGCGCGTCGCTCTTGCTGTGTGTGTGTGTCTCCCTCTCACTGTGTGCGCGTCCGTGTGTGTGTCCCTCTCACTGTGTGCACGTTCGTGTGTGCGTGTGTCCCTCTCTCAGTGTGCGCGTGCGTGTGTCCCTCTCGCTGTGTGCCCGTCCCTGTGTGCGTGTCCCTCCCACTGTGTGCGCGTCGCTCTTGCTGTGTGTGTCCCTCTCACTGTGTGCGCGTCCGTGTGTGTGTCCCTCTCACTGTTTGCGCGTCCGTGTGTGTGTGTATCCCTCTCACTGTGCGCGTCACTCTTGCTGTGTGTGTGTGTGTCCCTCTCACTGTGTGCGCGTCCGTGTGTGTGTCCCTCTCACTGTTTGCGCGTCCGTGTGTGTGTGTATCCCTCTCACTGTGCGCGTCACTCTTGCTGTGTGTGTGTTTGTGTGTGTCCCTTTCACAGTGTGCGCGTGTCCCTCTCACTGTGTGCACGTTCGTGTGCGTGCGTGCGTGTGTGTCCCTCTCACTGTGTGCGCGTCGCTCTTGCTGTGTGTGTGTGTGTGTCCCTCTCGCTGTGTGTGTGTGTGTCCCTCTCACTGTGTGCGCGTCCGTGTGTGTCCCTCTCACTGTGTGCGCGTGCGTGTGTGTGTGTGTCCCTCTCACTGTGCGCGTCGCTCTTGCTGTGCGTGCGTGCGTGTGTGTCCCTCTCTGTGTGTGCGCGTCGCTCTTGCTGTGTGTGTGTGTGTCCCTCTCGCTGTGTGTGTGTGTCCCTCTCACTGTGTGCGCGTCCGTGTGTGTGTATCCCTCTCACTGTGCGCGTCGCTCTTGCTGTGTGTGTGTGTGTGTGTGTGTGTGTGTGTCCCTCTCACTGTGCGCGTCGCTCTTGCTGTGCGTGCGTGCGTGTGTGTCCCTCTCTGTGTGTGCGCGTCACTCTTGCTGTGTGTGTGTGTGTCCCTCTCGCTGTGTGTGTGTGTGTCCCTCTCACTGTGTGCGCGTCCGTGTGTGTGTATCCCTCTCACTGTGCGCGTCACTCTTGCTGTGTGTGTGTTTGTGTGTGTCCCTTTCACAGTGTGCGCGTGTCCCTCTCACTGTGTGCGCGTTCGTGTGCGTGCGTGCGTGTGTGTCCCTCTCACTGTGTGCGCGTCGCTCTTGCTGTGTGTGTGTGTGTGTCCCTCTCGCTGTGTGTGTGTGTGTCCCTCTCACTGTGTGCGCGTCCGTGTGTGTCCCTCTCACTGTGTGCGCGTGCGTGTGTGTGTGTGTCCCTCTCACTGTGCGCGTCGCTCTTGATGTGTGTGTGTGGTTGTCCCTCTCACTGTGTGCGCATCCGTGTGTGCGTGCGTCCCTCTCACTGTGTGCGCGTCCGTGTGTGCCTGTGTCCCTCTCACTGTGTGTGCGTGTGTCCCTCTCACTGTGTGCGCATCCGTGTGTGTACGTGTCCCTCTCACTGTATGCGCGTCCGTGTGTGCGCGCGCGTGTACCTCTCACTGTGTGCGCGTCCGTGTGTGCGTGTGTCCCTCTCACTGTGTGTGCGTCCGTGTGTCCCCCTCACTCTGTGCACGTCCGTGTGTGTGTGTCCCTCTCACTGTGTGCACGTGCGTGTGTCCCTCTCACTGTGTGCGCATCCGTGTGTGCGTGTCCTCTCACTGTGTGCGCGTCCGTGTGTGCGTATGTCCCTCTCACTGTGTGTGCGCCCGTGTGTGCGTGTGTCCCTCTCACTGTGCGCGCGTCCGTGTGTGTGTGTCCCTCTCACTGTGTGCGCGTCGCTCTTGCTGTGTGTGTGTGTGTGTGTCCCTCTCACTGTGTGCACATCCGTTTGTGTGTCCCTCTCGCTGTGTGCACGTCCGTCCGTGTGTGTGTGTGTGTTCCTCTCACTGTGTGCGCGTCCGTGTGTGTGTGTGTCCCTCTCACTATGTGCGCGTCCGTGTGTGTGTGTCCCTCTCACTGTGTGCGCGTCCATGTATGTGCGTTTGTCCCTCTCACTGTGTGCGCGTCCATGTGTGTGCGTTTGTCCCTCTCACTGTGTGCGCGTCCGTGTGTGCGTTTGTCCCTCTCACAGTGTGCGCGTCCGTGTGTGCGTGTATCCCTCTCACTGTGCCTCTGTGTGTGCGTGTGTTCCTCTCACTGTGTGCGCGTGCGTGTGTCCCTCTCACTGTGTGTGCGTCCGTGTGTGCGGGTGTGCCTCTCACTGTGCGTGCGTCCATGTGTGCGTGTGTCCCTCTCACTGTGCGCGCGTCTGTGTGTGCGTGTGTCCCCCTCAATGTGCGCGCGTCCATGTGTGCGTGTGTCCCTCTAACTGTGCGCGCGTCCGTGTGTGCGTGTGTCCCTCTCACTGTGTGCGTGTGCGTGTGTCCCTCTCACTGTGTGCGCGTGCGTGTCCGTGTGTGCGTGTGTGTCCCTCTCACTGTGTGCGCGTCCGTGTGTGCGTGTGTCCCTCTCACTGTGTGCGCGTGCGTGTGTCCCTCTCACTGTGTGCGCGTGCGTGTGTCCCTCTCACTGTGTGCGCGTGCGTGTGTCCCTCTCACTGTGTGCGCGTGCGTGTGTCCCTCTCACTGTGTGCGCGTGCGTGTGTCCCTCTCACTGTGTGCGCGTGCGTGTGTCCTTCTCACTGTGTGCGTGTCCGTGTGTCCCTCTCACTGTGTGCGTGTGCGTGTGTCCCTCTCACTGTGTGCGCGTCCGTGTGTGCGTGTGTGTCCCTCTCACTGTGTGCGCGTCCGTATGTGCGTGTGTCCCTCTCACTGTGCGCGCGTGCGTGTGTCCCTCTCACTGTGCGCGCGTGCGTGTGTCCCTCTCACTGTGCGCGCGTGCGTGTGTCCCTCTCACTGTGCGCGCGTGCGTGTGTCCCTCTCACTGTGCGCGCGTGCGTGTGTCCCTCTCACTGTGCGCGCGTGCGTGTGTCCCTCTCACTGTGCGCGCGTGCGTGTGTCCCTCTCACTGTGCGCGCGTGCGTGTGTCCCTCTCACTGTGCGCGCGTGCGTGTGTCCCTCTCACTGTGCGCGCGTGCGTGTGTCCCTCTCACTGTGCGCGCGTGCGTGTGTCCCTCTCACTGTGCGCGCGTGCGTGTGTCCCTCTCACTGTGCGCGCATGCGTGTGTCCCTCTCACTGTGTGCGCATGCGTGTGTGTCCCTCTCGCGGTGAGCGCGTGTGTCTGTGTGTCTCTCTCACGGTGTGCGCGTCGCTCTTGCTGTGTGCGTGTCCGTGTGTGTGTGTGCCCCTCTCGCTGTGCGCGCGTCCGTGTGTGCGTGTGTCCCTCTCACTGTGCGCGCGTCCGTGTGTGCGTGTGTCCCTCTCACTGTGCGCGCGTCCGTGTGTCCCTCTCACTGTGTGCGCGTGCGTGTGACCCTCTCACTGTGTGCGCGTCCGTGTGTGCGTGTGTGTCCCTCTCGCGCTGTGCGCGTCCGTGTGTGCGTGGGTGTGTGTGTGTGTCCCTCTCACGGTGTGCGCGTTGCTCTTGCTGTGAGCGCGTCCGTGTGTGTGTGTGTGTCCCTCACTGTGTGTGCGTCCGTGTGTGCGTGTGTCCCTCTCACTGTGTGCGCGTCGCTCTTGCTGTGTGTGTGTGTGTCCTTCTCACTGTGTGCGCGTGTGTGTCCCTCTCACTGTGTGCGCGTCCGTGTGTGTGTGTCCCTCTCACTGTGTGCACGTCCGTGTGTGTGTGTGTGTGTCCCTCTCACCGTGTGCGCGTCCGTGTGTGCATGTGTCCCTCTCACTGTGTGTGCGTCGCTCTTGCTGTGTGTGCGTGTGTCCCTCTCACTGTGTGCGCGTCGCTCTTGCTGTGTGTGCGTGTGTCCCTCTCAGTGTGTGCGCGTCCGTGTGTGCGTGTGTCCCTCTCACTGTGTGCGCGTCGCTCTTGCTGTGTGTGTGTGTCCCTCTCACTGTGTGCGCGTCCGTGTGTCCCTCTCGCTGTGTGCGCGTCCGTGTGTCCCTCTCGCTGTGTGCGCGTCCGTGTGTCCCTCTCGCTGTGTGCGCGTCCGTGTGTCCCTCTCGCTGTGTGCGCGTCCGTGTGTCCCTCTCGCTGTGTGCGCGTCCGTGTGTCCCTCTCGCTGTGTGCGCGTCCGTGTGTCCCTCTCGCTGTGTGCGCGTCCGTGTGTCCCTCTCGCTGTGTGCGCGTCCGTGTGTCCCTCTCGCTGTGTGCGCGTCCGTGTGTCCCTCTCGCTGTGTGCGCGTCCGTGTGTCCCTCTCGCTGTGTGCGCGTCCGTGTGTCCCTCTCGCTGTGTGCGCGTCCGTGTGTCCCTCTCGCTGTGTGCGCGTCCGTGTGTCCCTCTCGCTGTGTGCGCGTCCGTGTGTCCCTCTCGCTGTGTGCGCGTCCGTGTGTCCCTCTCGCTGTGTGCGCGTCCGTGTGTCCCTCTCGCTGTGTGCGCGTCCGTGTGTCCCTCTCGCTGTGTGCGCGTCCGTGTGTCCCTCTCGCTGTGTGCGCGTCCGTGTGTCCCTCTCGCTGTGTGCGCGTCCGTGTGTCCCTCTCGCTGTGTGCGCGTCCGTGTGTCCCTCTCGCTGTGTGCGCGTCCGTGTGTCCCTCTCGCTGTGTGCGCGTCCGTGTGTCCCTCTCGCTGTGTGCGCGTCCGTGTGTCCCTCTCGCTGTGTGCGCGTCCGTGTGTCCCTCTCGCTGTGTGCGCGTCCGTGTGTCCCTCTCGCTGTGTGCGCGTCCGTGTGTCCCTCTCGCTGTGTGCGCGTCCGTGTGTCCCTGTGTCCCTCTCGCGGTGCGCGCGTCCGTGTGTCCCTGTGTCCCTCTCGCGGTGCGCGCGTCCGTGTGTGCCTGTGTCCCTCTCGCGGTGCGCGCGTCCGTGTGTGCGCCTGTGTCCCTCTCGCTGTGTGCGCGTCCGTGTGTGCGTGTGTCCCTCTCACTGTGCCTCCGTGTGTGCGTGTGTTCCTCTCACTGTGTGCGCGTGCGTGTGTCCCTCTCACTGTGCGCGCGTCTCTGTGTGCGTGTGTCCCTCTCACTGTGCGCGCGTCTCTGTGTGCGTGTGTCCCTCTCACTGTGCGCGCGTGCGTGTGTCCCTCTCACTGTGCGCGCGTGCGTGTGTCCCTCTCGCTGTGTGCGCGTCCGTGTGTGTGCCTGTGTCCCTCTCGCGGTGCGCGCGTCCGTGTGTGCCTGTGTCCCTCTCGCGGTGCGCGCGTCCGTGTGTGCCTGTGTCCCTCTCGCGGTGTGCGCGTCCGTGTGTGCGCCTGTGTCCCTCTCGCTGTGTGCGCGTCCGTGTGTGCGTGTGTCCCTCTCACTGTGCCTCCGTGTGTGCGTGTGTTCCTCTCACTGTGTGCGCGTGCGTGTGTCCCTCTCACTGTGCGCGCGTCTCTGTGTGCGTGTGTCCCTCTCACTGTGCACGCGTCTCTGTGTGCGTGTCCCTCTCACTGTGCGCGCGTGCGTGTGTCCCTCTCACTGTGCGCGCGTGCGTGTGTCCCTCTCGCTGTGCGCGCGTGCGTGTGTCCCTCTCGCTGTGTGCGCGTCCGTGTGTGTGCCTGTGTCCCTCTCGCTGTGTGCGCGTCCGTGTGTGTGCCTGTGTCCCTCTCGCTGTGTGCGCGTCCGTGTGTGTGCCTGTGTCCCTCTCGCTGTGTGCGCGTCCGTGTGTGCGCCTGTGTCCCTCTCACTGTGCCTCCGTGTGTGCGTGTGTCCCTCTCACTGTGCGCGCGTGCGTGTGTCCCTCTCACTGTGCGCGCGTGCGTGTGTCCCTCTCGCGGTGTGCGCGTCCGTGTGTGCCTGTGTCCCTCTCGCTGTGTGCGCGTCCGTGTGTGCGCCTGTGTCCCTCTCGCTGTGTGCGCGTCCGTGTGTGCGTGTGTCCCTCTCACTGTGCCTCCGTGTGTGCGTGTGTTCCTCTTACTGTGTGCGCGTGCGTGTGTCCCTCTCACTGTGCGCGCGTCTCTGTGTGCGTGTGTCCCTCTCACTGTGCACGCGTCTCTGTGTGCGTGTCCCTCTCACTGTGTGCGTGTGCGTGTGTCCCTCTCACTGTGTGCGCGTGCGTGTGTCCCTCTCACTGTGTGCGCGTGCGTGTGTCCCTCTCACTGTGCGCGCGTGCGTGTGTCCCTCTCACTGTGCGCGCGTGCGTGTGTCCCTCTCACTGTGCGCGCGTGCGTGTGTCCCTCTCGCTGTGTGCGCGTCCGTGTGTGTGCCTGTGTCCCTCTCGCTGTGTGCGCGTCCGTGTGTGTGCCTGTGTCCCTCTCGCTGTGTGCGCGTCCGTGTGTGTGCCTGTGTCCCTCTCGCTGTGTGCGCGTCCGTGTGTGTGCCTGTGTCCCCCTCGCTGTGTGCGCGTCCGTGTGTGCGTGTGTCCCTCTCACTGTGCCTCCGTGTGTGCGTGTGTTCCTCTCACTGTGTGCGCGTGCGTGTGTCCCTCTCACTGTGCGTGCGTCTCTGTGTGCGTGTGTCCCTCTCACTGTGCGCGCGTCCGTGCGTGCGTGTGTCCCTCTCACTGTGTGCGCGTGCGTGTGTCCCTCTCACTGTGTGCGCGTGCGTGTGTCCCTCTCACTGTGTGCGCGTGCGTGTGTCCCTCTCGCGGTGTACGCGTGCGTGTGTCCCTCTCGCGGTGTGCGCGTGCGTGTGTCCCTCTCGCGGTGTGCGCGTGCGTGTGTCCCTCTCGCGGTGTGCGCGTGCGTGTGTCCCTCTCGCGGTGTGCGCGTGCGTGTGTCCCTCTCGCGGTGTGCGCGTGCGTGTGTCCCTCTCGCGGTGTGCGCGTGCGTGTGTCCCTCTCGCGGTGTGCGCGTGCGTGTGTCCCTCTCGCGGTGTGCGCGTGCGTGTGTCCCTCTCGCGGTGTGCGCGTCCGTGTGTGCGTGTGTCCCTCTCACGGTGTGCGCGTCCGTGTGTGCGTGTGTCCCTCTCACGGTGTGCGCGTCCGTGTGTGCGTGTGTCCCTCTCACTGTGTGCGTGTTTGTGTGTGTCGCTCTTACTGTTTGCGCGTCGCTCTTGCTGTGTGTGTGTGTCCCTCTCACTGTGTGCGTGTCGCTCTTGCTGTGTGTGTGTGTGTGTGTGTGTGTGTGTGTGTGTGTGCGTGTCCCTCTCACTGTGTGCGCGTCCGTGTGTGTGTGTTTGTGTGTGCGTGTCCCTCTCACTGTGTGCGCGTCGCTCTTGCTGTGTGTGTGTGTCTCCCTCTCACTGTGTGCGCGTCCGTGTGTGTGTCCCTCTCACTGTTTGCGCGTCCGTGTGTGTGTGTGTCCCTCTCTGTGTGCGCGTGCATGTGTCCCTCTCACTGTGTGCGCGTCGCTCTTGCTGTGTGTGTGTGTGTCCCTCTCGCTGTGTGCCCGTCCCTGTGTGCGTGTCCCTCTCACTGTGTGCGCGTCGCTCTTGCTGTGTGTGTGTGTCCCTCTCACTGTGTGCACATCCGTGTGTGTGTGTGTGTGTGTGTGTGTGTGTGTGTGTGTCCGTCTCACCGTGTGCGCGTTCGTGTGTGCGTGTGTCCCTCTCTCAGTGTGCGCGTGCGTGTGTCCCTCTCACTGTGTGCGCGTCGCTCTTGCTGTGTGTGTGTGTGTCCCTCTCGCTGTGTGCCCGTCCCTGTGTGCGTGTCCCTCTCACTGTGTGCGCGTCGCTCTTGCTGTGTGTGTGTGTCCCTCTCACTGTGTGCGCGTCCGTGTGTGTGTCCCTCTCACTGTTTGCGCGTCCGTGTGTGTGTGTATCCCTCTCACTGTGCGCGTCACTCTTGCTGTGTGTGTGTTTGTGTGTGTCCCTTTCACAGTGTGCGCGTGTCCCTCTCACTGTGTGCGCGTTCGCGTGCGTGCGTGTGTCCCTCTCACTGTGTGCGTGTCCCTCTCGCTGTGTGTGTGTGTGTCCCTCTCGCTGTGTGCGCGTCCGTGTGTGTCCCTCTCACTGTGTGCGCGTGCGTGTGTGTGTGTGTCCCTCTCACTGTGCGCGTCGCTCTTGCTGTGTGTGTGTGTGTGTGTGTGTCCCTCTCACTGTGCGCGTCGCTCTTGCTGTGCATGCGTGTGTGTCCCTCTCACTGTGTGTGTGTGTGTCCCTCTCACTGTGTGCGCATCCGTGTGTGTCCCTCTCACTGTGTGCGCGTCCGTGTGTGTGTGTATCCCTCTCACTGTGCGCGTCACTCTTGCTGTGTGTGTGTTTGTGTGTGTCCCTTTCACAGTGTGCGCGTGTCCCTCTCACTGTGTGCGCGTTCGTGTGCGTGCGTGCGTGTGTGTCCCTCTCACTGTGTGCGCGTCGCTCTTGCTGTGTGTGTGTTTGTGTCCCTCTCGCTGTGTGTGTGTGTGTCCCTCTCACTGTGTGCGCGTCCGTGTGTGTCCCTCTCACTGTGTGCGTGTGTGTGTGTGTCCCTCTCACTGTGCGCGTCGCTCTTGCTGTGTGTGTGTGGTTGTCCCTCTCACTGTGTGCGCATCCGTGTGTGCGTGCGTCCCTCTCACTGTGTGCGCGTCCGTGTGTGCCTGTGTCCCTCTCACTGTGTGTGCGTGTGTCCCTCTCACTGTGAGCGCATCCGTGTGTGTACGTGTCCCTCTCACTGTATGCGCGTCCGTGTGCGCGCGCGCGTGTACCTCTCACTGTGTGCGCGTCCGTGTGTGTGTGTGTCCCTCTCACTGTGTGCACGTGCGTGTGTCCCTCTCACTGTGTGCGCGTCCGTGTGTGCGTGTCCTCTCACTGTGTGCACGTCCGTGTGTGCGTATGTCCCTCTCACTGTGTGTGCGCCCGTGTGTGCGTGTGTCCCTCTCACTGTGTGCGCGTCGCTCTTGCTGTGTGTGTGTGTGTGTGTGTGTGTCCCTCTCACTGTGTGCACATCCGTTTGTGCGTGTGTGTCCCTCTCACTGTGTGCACGTCCGTGTGTGTGTCCCTCTCGCTCTGTGCACGTCCGTGTGTGTGTGTGTGTGTGTTCCTCTCACTGTGTGCGCGTCCGTGTGTGTGTGTGTCCCTCACACTGTGTGTGTGTGCGTGTGTCCCTCTCACTGTGTGCGCGTCCGTGTGTGCGTGTCCCTCTCACTATGTGCGCGTCCATGTGTGTGCGTTTGTCCCTCTCACTGTGTGCGCGTCCATGTGTGTGCGTTTGTCCCTCTCACTGTGTGCGCGTCCGTGTGTGCGTTTGTCCCTCTCACTGTGTGCGCGTCCATGTGTGCCTGTGTCCCTCTCACTGTGTGCGCGTCCGTGTGTGCGTGTGTCCCTCTCACTGTGCCTCCGTGTTTGCGTGTGTTCTTCTCACTGTGTGCGCGTGCGTGTGTCCCTCTCACTGTGTGTGCGTCCGTGTGTGCGGGTGTGCCTCTCACTGTGCGTGCGTCCATGTGTGCGTGTGTCCCTCTCACTGTGCGCGCGTCTCTGTGTGCGTGTGTCCCCCTCAATGTGCGCGCGTCCATGTGTGCGTGTGTCCCTCTCACTGTGTGCGCGTCCGTGTGTGCGTGTGTCCCTCTCACTCTGTGCGCGTCCGTGTGTCCCTCTCACTGTGTGCGCGTGCGTGTGTCCCTCTCACTGTGTGCGCGTGCGTGTGTCCCTCTCACTGTGTGCCGTTGCGTGTGTCCCTCTCACTGTGTGCGCGTACGTGTGTCCCTCTCACTGTGTGCGCGTCCGTGTTTCCCTCTCACTGTGTGCGCATGCGTGTGTGTCCCTCTCGCGGTGAGCGCGTGTGTCTGTGTGTCTCTCTCACGGTGTGCGCGTCGCTCTTGCTGTGTGCGTGTCCGTGTGTGCGTGTGCCCCTCTCACTGTGCGCTCGTCCGTGTGTGCGTGTGTCCCTCTCACTGTGCGCGCGTCCGTGTGTGCGTGTGTCCCTCTCACTGTGTGCGCGTCCGTGTGTCCCTCTCACTGTGTGTGCGTGCGTGTGACCCTCTCACTGTGTGCGCGTCCGTGTGTGCGTGTGTGTCCCTCTCGCGCTGTGCGCGTCCGTGTGTGCGTGTGTGTGTGTGTGTGTGTGTGTCCCTCTCACGGTGTGCGCGTTCCTCTTGCTGTGAGCGCGTCCGTGTGTGCGTGTCCGTGTGTGCGTGTGTCCCTCTTACTGTGTGCGCGTCGCTCTTGCTGTGTGTGTGTGTGTGTGTCCTTCTCACTGTGTGCGCGTGTGTGTCCCTTTCACTGTGTGCGCGTCCGTGTGTGTGTGTCCCTCTCACTGTGTGCACGTCCGTGTGTGTGTGTGTGTGTCCCTCTCACCGTGTGCGCGTCCGTGTGAGCATGTGTCCCTCTCACTGTGTGCGCGTTCGTGTGTGCGTGTGTCCCTCTCACTGTGTGCGTGTTTGTGTGTGTCCCTCTTACTGTTTGCGCGTCGCTCTTGCTGTGTGTGTGTGTCCCTCTCTCAGTGTGCGCGTGCGTGTGTCCCTCTCACTGTGTGCGCGTTCGTGTGCGTGTGTGTCCCTCTCACTGTGTGCGCGTCGCTCTTGCTGTGTGTGTGTGTCCCTCTCACTGTGTGCCCGTCCCTGTGTGTGTGTCCCTCTCACTGTGTGTATGTGCGTGTGTGTATGTCCCTCTCACTGTGTGCGCGTCCGTGTGTGTCCCTCTCACTGTTTGCGCGTCCGTGTGTGCGTGTGTCCCTCTCACTGTGCGCGTCCATGTGTGTGTGTCCCTCTCACTGTGTGCATGTCCGTGTGTGTTTGTGCGCGTGCGTGTCGGTGTGTGCGTGTGTCCCTCTCACTGTGTGCGTGTCGCTCTTGCTGTGTGTGTGTCCCTCTCACTGTGTGCGCGTCCGTGTGTGTGTGTGTGTCCCTCTCACTGTGTGCGCGTTCGTGTGCGTGCGTGCGTGTGTGTCCCTCTCACTGTGTGCGCGTCGCTCTTGCTGTGTGTGTGTGTGTCCCTCTTGCTGTGTGTGTGTGTGCGTGTGTCCCTCTCACTATGTGCGCGTCCGTGTGTGTGTGTCCCTCTCACTGTGTGCGCGTCCATGTGTGTGCGTTTGTCCCTCTCACTGTGTGCGCGTCCATGTGTGTGCGTTTGTCCCTCTCACTGTGTGTGCCTCCGTGTGTGCGTGTGTTCCTCTCACTGTGTGCGCGTGCGTGTGTCCCTCTCACTGTGTGTGCGTGCGTGTGTCCCTCTCACTGTGTGCGCGTCCGTGTGTGCGTGTCCTCTCACTGTGTGCGCGTCCGTGTGTGCGTGTGTCCCTCTCACTGTGCGCGCGCCCGTGTGTGCGTGTGTCCCTCTCACTGTGCGCGCGTCCGTGTGTGCGTGTGTCCCTCTCACTGTGCGCGCGTCCGTGTGTGCGTGTGTCCCTCTCACTGTGTGCGCGTACGTGTGTCCCTCTCACTGTGTGCGCGTACGTGTGTCCCTCTCACTGTGTGCTCGTACGTGTGTCCCTCTCACTGTGTGCGCGTACGTGTGTCCCTCTCACTGTGTGCGCGTACGTGTGTCCCTCTCACTGTGTGCGCGTACGTGTGTCCCTCTCACTGTGTGCGCGTACGTGTGTCCCTCTCACTGTGTGCGCGTGCGTGCGTCCCTCTCACTGTGTGCGCGTGCGTGCGTCCCTCTCACTGTGTGCGCGTGCGTGCGTCCCTCTCACTGTGTGCGCGTACGTGCGTCCCTCTCACTGTGTGCGCGTACGTGCGTCCCTCTCACTGTGTGCGCGTACGTGCGTCCCTCTCACTGTGTGCGCGTACGTGCGTCCCTCTCACTGTGTGCGCGTACGTGTGTCCCTCTCACTGTGTGCGCGTCCGTGTTTCCCTCTCACTGTGTGCGCGTCCGTGTTTCCCTCTCACTGTGTGCGCGTGCGTGTGTGTCCCTCTCGCGGTGTGCGCGTGTGTGTGTGTGTCCCTCTCACGATGTGCGCGTCGCTCTTGCTGTGTGCGTGTCCGTGTGTGCGTGTGTCCCTCTCACTGTGTGAGCGTCCGTGTGTGTGTGTGTCCCTCTCACTGTGTGCGCGTCCATGTGTGTGCGTTTGTCCCTCTCACTGTGTGCGCGTCCATGTGTGTGCGTTTGTCCCTCTCACTGTGTGCGCGTCCATGTGTGTGCGTTTGTCCCTCTCACTGTGTGCGCCTCCGTGTGTGCGTGTGTCCCTCTCACTGTGTGTGCCTCCGTGTGTGCGTGTGTTCCTCTCACTGTGTGCACGTGCGTGTGTCCCTCTCACTGTGTGTGCGTCCGTGTGTGCGGGTGTGCCTCTCACTGTGCGTGCGTCCATGTGTGCGGGTGTCCCTCTCACTGTGCGCGCGTCCGTGTGTGCGTGTGTCCCTCTCAATGTGCGCGCGTCCATGTGTGCGTGTGTCCCTCTAACTGTGCGCGCGTCCGTGTGTGCGTGTGTCCCTCTCACTGTGTGCGTGTGCGTGTGTCCCTCTCACTGTGTGCGCGTGTGTGTGTCCCTCTCACTGTGTGCGCGTGTGTGTGTCCCTCTCACTGTGTGCGCGTGCGTGTGTGTCCCTCTCACGGTGTGCGCGTCCGTGTGTGTGTGTATCCCTCTCACTGTGTGTGCGTGTGTCCTCTCACTGTGTGCGCGTCCGTGTGTGCGTGTGTCCCTCTCACTCTGTGCGCGCCCGTGTGTCCCTCTCACTGTGCGCGCGTCTGTGTGTGCGTGTGTCCCTCTCACTGTGTGCGCGTCCGTGTGTGCGTGTGTGTCCCTCTCGCGCTGTGCGCGTCCGTGTGTGTGTCCCTCTCACGGTGTGCGCGTTGCTCTTGCTGTGAGCGCGTCCGTGTGTGCGTGTGTCCCTCACACTGTGTGCGCGTCGCTCTTGCTGTGTGTGTGTGTGTCCTTCTCACTGTGTGCGCGTGTGTGTGTGTGTCCCTCTCACTGTGTGCGCATGTGTGTGTGTGTGTCCCTCTCACTGTGTGCGCGTCCGTGTGTGTGTCCCTCTCACTGTGTGCGCGTCCATTTGTGTGTGTCCCTCTCACTGTGTGCACGTCCGTGTGTGTGTGTGTGTGTGTGTCCCTCTCACTGTGTGCACGTCCGTGTGTGTGTGTGTGTGTGTGTGTGTGTCCCTCTCACCGTGTGCGCGTCCGTGTGTGCATGTGTCCCTCTCACTGTGTGCGCGTTCGTGTGTGCGTGTATCCCTCTCACTGTGTGTGCGTGTGTCCTCTCACTGTGCGCGCGTCCGTGTGTGCGTGTGTCCCTCTCACTCTGTGCGCGCCCGTGTGTCCCTCTCACTGTGCGCGCGTCTGTGTGTGCGTGTGTCCCTCTCACTGTGCGCGCGTCTGTCCCTCTCACTGCGTGTGCGTGTGTCCCTCTCACTGTGTGCGCGTGCGTGTGTCCTTCTCACTGTGTGCGTGTCCGTGTGTCCCTCTCACTGTGTGCGCATGCGTGTGTGTCCCTCTCGCGGTGTGCGCGTGTGTCTGTGTGTCTCACTCACGGTGTGCGCGTCGCTCTTGCTGTGTGCGTGTCCGTGTGTGCGTGTGCCCCTCTCACTGTGTGCGCGTCCGTGTGTGCGTGTGTCCCTCTCACTGTGCACGCGTCCGTGTGTGCGTGTGTCCCTCTCACTGTGTGCGCGTGCGTGTGTCCCTCTCACTGTGTGCGCGTGCGTGTGACCCTCTCACTGTGTGCGCGTCCGTGTGTGCGTGTGTGTCCCTCTCGCGCTGTGCGCGTCCGTGTGTGTGTCCCTCTCACGGTGTGCGCGTTGCTCTTGCTGTGAGCGCGTCCGTGTGTGTGTGTGTGTGTGTGTCCCTCACTGTGTGTGCGTCCGTGTGTGCGTGTGTCCCTCACACTGTGTGCGCGTCGCTCTTGCTGTGTGTGTGTGTGTCCTTCTCACTGTGTGCGCATGTGTGTGTGTGTGTGTCCCTCTCACTGTGTGCGCGTCCGTGTGTGTGTGTCCCTCTCACTGTGTGCGCGTCCATGTGTGTGTGTCCCTCTCACTGTGTGCACGTCCGTGTGTGTGTGTGTGTGTGTGTCCCTCTCACTGTGTGCACGTCCGTGTGTGTGTGTGTGTGTGTGTCCCTCTCACCGTGTGCGCGTCCGTGTGTGCATGTGTCCCTCTCACTGTGTGCGCGTTCGTGTGTGCATGTATCCCTCTCACTGTGTGCGTGTTTGTGTGTGTCCCTCTTACTGTTTGCGCGACGCTCTTGCTGTGTGTGTGTCCCTCTCAGTGTGCGTGTCGCTCTTGCTGTGTGTGTGTGTGTGTGTGTGTGCGTGTCCCTCTCACTGTGTGCGCGTCCGTGTGTGTGTGTTTGTGTGTGCGTGTCCCTCTCACTGTGTGCGCGTCGCTCTTGCTGCGTGTGTGTCTCCCTCTCACTGTGTGCACGTCCGTGTGTGTGTCCCTCTCACTGTTTGCGCGTCCTTGTGTGTGTGTGTCCCTCTCACTGTGCGCGTCGCTCTTGCTATGTGTGTGTGTGTGTGTGTCCCTCTCACTGTGTGCGCATTCGTGTGCGTGTGTGTCCCTCTCACTGTGTGCGCGTCGCTCTTGCTGTGTGTGTGTGTCCCTCTCACTGTGTGCCCGTCCCTGTGTGTGTGTCCCTCTCACTGTGTGCGCGTGCGTGTGTGTGTGTGTCCCTCTCACTGTGCGCGTCGCTCTTGCTGTGTGTGTGTGTGTGTGTGTGTGTCCCTCTCACTGTGTGCGCGTCAGTGTGTGCCTGTGTCCCTCTCACTGTGTGTGCGTCCGTGTGTGCGTGTGTCCCTCTCACTGTGTGCGCGTCCGTGTGTGTGTCCCTCTCACTGTGTGCGCGTTCGTGTGCGTGCGTGTGTGTCCCTCTCACTGTGTGCGCGTCGCTCTTGCTGTGTGTGTGTGTGTCCCTCTCACTGTGCGCGTCGCTCTTGCTGTGTGTGTGTGTGTGTGTGTGTGTCCCTCTCACTGTGTGCGCGTCCGTGTGTGCCTGTGTCCCTCTCACTGTGTGTGCGTCCGTGTGTGTGTCCCTTTCACTGTGTGCGCGTTTGTGTGCGTGCGTGTGTGTCCCTCTCACTGTGTGCGTGTCGCTCTTGCTGTGTGTGTGTGTGTCCCTCTCACTGTGTGCCCGTCCGTGTGTGTGTGTCCCTCTCACTGTGTGCCCGTCCGTGTGTGTGTGTCCCTCTCACTGTGTGTGTGTGCGTGTGTGTATGTCCCTCTCACTGTGTGCGCGTCCGTGTGTGTCCCTCTCACTGTGTGCGTGTGCGTGTGTGTGTGTGTCCCTCTCACTGTGCGCGTCGCTCTTGCTGTGTGTGTGTGTGTGTCCCTCTCACTGTATGCGTGTCCGTGTGCGTGTGTCCCTCTCACTGTGTGCGCGTCCATGTGTGTGTGTCCCTCTCTCTGTGTGCACGTCCGTGCGTGTGTGTGTGTGTGTGTGTCCCTCTCACCGTGTGCGCGTCTGTGTGTGCATGTGTCCCTCTCATTGTGTGTGCGTTCGTGTGTGCGTGTGTCCCTCTCACTGTGTGCGTGTTTGTGTGTGTCCCTCTTACTGTTTGCGTGTCGCTCTTGCTGTGTGTGTGTGTCCCTCTCACTGTGTGCGTGTCGCTCTTGCTGTGTGTGTGTGTGTGTCCCTCTCACTGTGCGCGTCGCTCTTGCTGTGTGTGTGTGTGTGTGTCCCTCTCACTGTGTGCGCGTCCGTGTGTGCCTGTGTCCCTCTCACTGTGTGTGCGTCCGTGTGTGCGTGTCCCTCTCACTGTGTGCGCGTCCGTGTGTGTGTCCCTCTCACTGTGTGCGCGTTCGTGTGCGTGCGTGTGTGTCCCTCTCACTGTGTGCCCGTCCGTGTGTGTGTGTCCCTCTCACTGTGTGTGTGTGCGTGTGTGTATGTCCCTCTCACTGTGTGCGCGTCCGTGTGTGTCCCTCTCACTGTGTGCGCGTGCGTGTGTGTGTCCCTCTCACTGTGCGCGTCGCTCTTGCTGTGTGTGTGTGTGAGTGTCCCTCTCACTGTATGCGTGTCCGTGTGTGTGTGTGTCCCTCTCACTGTGTGCGCGCGTTTCCCTCTCACTGTGTCCGCGTCCATGTGTGCGTGTCCCTGTCACTGTGTCCGCGTCCGTGTGTCCCTCTCACTGTGTGCACGTCCGTGTGTGTGTGTGTCCCTCTCACTGTGTGCGAGTCCGTGTGTGCGTGTGTCCCTCTCACTGTGTGCGCGCCCGTGTGTGCGTGTGTCCCTCTCACGGTGCGCACGTCCGTGTGTGTGTCCCTTTCACTGTGTGCGCGTCGCTCTTGCTGTGTGTGTGTCCCTGTCACTGTGTGCGCGTCCGAGTGTGTGTCCCTCTCACTGTTCGCGATTTGGTGTGTGTGTGTGTCCCTCTCACTGTGCGCGTCGCTCTTGCTGTGTGTGTGTGTGTCCCTCTCACTGTGTGCGCATCCGTGTGTGCGTGTGTCCCTCTCACTGTGTGCGCGTTCGTGTGTGTGTGTGTGTGTGTGTGTGTGTGTGTGTCCCTCTCACTGTGTGCGCCTCCCTGTGTGTGTGTGTGTCCCTCTCACTGTGTGCACGTCCGTGCGTGTGTCCCTCTCGCTGTGTGCACGTCCGTGTGTGTGTGTGTCCCTCGCACTGTGTGTGTGTGCGCGTGTGTGTGTGTCCCACTCACTGTGCGTGTCAGTGTGTGCGTGTGTCCCCTTCACTGTCTGCGTGTGCATGTGTCCCTCTCAATGTGTGCGCGTCCATGTGTGCGTGTGTCCCTCTCACTGTGTGCGCGTCCATGTGTGCGTGTGTCCCTCTCACTGTGTGCGCGTCCGTGTGTGCATGTGTGTCCCTCTCATGGTGTGCGCGTGCGAGTGTGTGTGCATGTGCCCCTCTCACTGTGTGTGCGTCCGTGTGTGCGTGTGTGTCCCTCTCACGGTGTGCGCGTGCGTGTGTGTGTCCCTCTCACGGTGTGCGCGTCGCTCTTGCTGTGTGTGTGTGTGTGTGTGCCTCTCACGGTGTGCGCGCCGCTCTGGCTGTGTGTGTGTGTGTCCCGCTCACGGACTGCGCGTCGCTCTTTCTGTGTGTGTGTGTCCCTCTCACTGTGTGCGCGTCCATGTGTGCGTGTGTCCCTCTCACTGTGTGCGCGTCCGTGTGTGCGTGTGTCCCTCTCACTGTGTGCACGTCCGTGTGTGCGTGTCCCTCTCACTGTGTGCGCGTCCGCGTGTGCGTGTCCCTGTCACTGTGTGCGCGTCCGTGTGTGTGTCCCTCTCAGTGTGCGCGCACATGTGTGTGCGTCCGTGTGTGCCTGTGTCCCTCTCACCTTGTGCGCGTGTGTCCCTCTCACTGTGTGCGCGTCCGTGTGTGCGTGTGTCCCTCTCACTGTGTGCACGTCCGTGTGTGCGTGTCCCTGTTACTGTGTGCGCGTCCGTGTGTGTGTCCCTCTCAGTGTGCGCGCACATGTGTGAGCGTCCGTGTGTGCCTGTGTCCCTCTCACCTTGTGCGCGTGTGTCCCTCTCACTGTGCGCGCGTCCGTGTGTGTGTGTGTCCCTCTCACTGTGCGCGCGTCCATGTGTGCGTGTGTGCGTGTGTCCCTCTCACTGTGCGTGCGTCCGTGTGTGCGTGTGTCCCTCTCACTGTGTGCGCGTACGTGTGTCCCTCTCAATGTGTGCGCGTGCGTGTGTCCCTCTCACTGTGTGCGCGTGCGTGTGTGTCCCTCTCGTGGTGTGCGCGCGCGTGTGTGTGTCCCTCTCACGCTTTGCGCGTCGCTCTTGCTGTGTGTGTGTGCATGTGTCCCTCTCACTGTGTGCGCGTCCGTGTGTGCGTGTCCCTCTCACTGTGTGCGCGTACGTGTGTCCTCCTCACTGTGTGCGCGTACGTGTGTCCCTCTCACTGTGTGCGCGTACGTGTGTCCCTCTCACTGTGTGCGCGTGCGTGTGTCCCTCTCACTGTGTGCGCGTCCATGTGTGCGTGTGTGTCCCTCTCGCGGTGTGCGCGTCCGTGTGTGCGTGTGTGTGTGTGTCCCTCTCACGGTGTGCGCATCGCTCTTGCTGTGTGCGCATGCGTGTGTCCCTCTCACTGTGTGCGCGTCCGTGTGTGTGCGTGTGTCCCTCTCACTGTGTGCACGTCCGTGTGTGCCTGTGTCCCTCTCACAGTGTGCGCGTCCGTGTGCCTGTGTCCCTCTCACCTTGTGCGCGTGTGTCCCTCTCACTGTGTGCGCGTGCGTGTGTCCCTCTCACTGTGTGCGCGTCCGTGTGTGCGTGTGTCCTCTCACTGTGTGTGCGTCCGTGTGTGCGTGTGTCCCTCTCACTGTGTGCGCGCCCGTGTGTCCCTCTCAATGTGCGCGCGTCCGTGTGTGCGTGTGTCCCTCTCACTGTGCGTGTGTCCCTCTCACTGTGTGCGCGTACGTGTGTCCCTCTCACTGTGTGCGCGTCGCTCTTGCGGTGTGTGTGCGTGTCCCTCTCACTGTGTGTGCGTCCGCGTGTGTGTGTTTGTGTGTGCGTGTCCCTCTCACTGTGTGCGCGTCACTCTTGCTGTGTGTGTGTGTGTGTGTGTGTCCCTCTCAATGTGCGCGCGTCCGTGTGTGCGTGTCCCTCTCACTGTGTGCGCGTCCGTGTGTGCGTGTGTCCTGTCACTGTGTGCGCGTCCGTGTGTGCGTGTGTCCCTCTCACTGTGTGCGCGCCCGTGTGTACCTCTCACTGTGCACGCGTCCGTGTGTGCGTGTGTCCCTCTCACTGTGCGCGCCCCTTCACTGTGTGCGCGTACGTGTGTCCCTCTCACTGTGTGCGCGTACGTGTGTCCCTCTCACTGTGTGCGCGTACGTGTGTCCCTCTCACTGTGTGCGCGTACGTGTGTACCTCTCACTGTGTGCGCGTCCGTGTGTCCCTCTCACTGTGTGCGCGTGCGTGTGTCCCTCTCACTGTGTGCGTGTACGTGTGTCCCTCTCAGTGTGCACGTGCGGGTGTCCCTCTCACTGTGTGCACGTGCGTGTGTGTCCCTCTCACGCTGTGCGCGTCGCTCTTACTGTGTGTGTGTGCATGTGTCCCTCTCACTGTGTGCGTGTCAATGTGTGCGTGTGTCCCTCTCACTGTGCGCGCGTCCGTGTGTGCGTGTGTCCCTCTCACTGTGTGCGCGTGCGTGTGTCCCTCTCACTGTGTGCGCGTGCGTGTGTCCCTCTCACTGTGTGCGTGTCCGTGTGTGCGTGTGTGTGTGTGTCCCTCTCACAGTGTGCGTATCGCTCTTGCTGTGTGCGCGTCCGTGTGTGTGTGTGTCCCTCTCACTGTGTGCACGTCCGTGTGTGTGTGTGCGTGTCCCTCTCACTGTGTGCGCGTGCTTGTCGGTGTGTGCGTGTGTCCCTCTCACTGTGTGCGTGTCGCTCTTGCTGTGTGTGTGTCCCTCTCACTGTGTGCGCATGTGTGTGTCCCTCTCACTGTGTGCGCGTCCGTGTGTGTGTGTGTGTCCCTCTCACTGTGTGCGCGTCCATGTGTGTGTGTCCCTCTCACTGTGTGCACGTCCGTGTGTGTGTGCGTGTGTCCCTCTCACCGTGTGCGCATCCGTGTGTGCATGTGTCCCCCTCACTGTGTGCGCGTTCGTGTGTCCCACTTACTGTGTGCGCGTCGCTCTTGCTGTGTGTGTGTCCCTCTCACTGTGTGCGTGTCGCTCTTGCTGTGTGTGTGTGTGTCCCTCTCACTGTGTGCGCGTCCGTGTGTGTGTCCCTCTCACTGTGTGCGCGTCTGTGTGTGTGTGTGTCCCTCTCACTGTGTGCGCGTCGCTCTTGCTGTGTGTGTGTGTCCCTCTCACTGTGTGCGTGTCCGTTTGTGTGTCCCTCTCACTGTTTGCGCGTCCGTGTGTGTGTGTCCCTCTCACTGTGCGCGTCGCTCTTGCTGTGTGTGTGTGTGTGTGTGTGTGTGTGTCCCTTTCACAGTGTGCGCGTCTGTGTGCGTGTGTCCCTCTCACTGTGTGCGCGTGCGTGTGTGTCTCTCTCACTGTGTGCGTGTCGCTCTTGCTGTGTGTGTGTGTCCCTCTCACTGTGTGCGCGTCCGTGTGTGCCTGTGTCCCTCTCACTGTGTGCGCGTCCGTTTGCCTGTGTCCCTCTCACTGTGTGCGCGTCCGTGTGTGCGTGTGTCCTCTCACTGTGTGCGCGTGCGTGTGTCCCTCTCACTGTGTGTGCGCGTCCGTGTGTCCCTCACTGTGTGCGCGTACGTGTGTCCCTCTCACTGTGTGCGCGTGCATGTGTCCCTCTCACTGTGTGCGCGTGCGTATGTGTCCCTCTCACGCTGTGCGCGTTGCTCTTACTGTGTGTGTGTGCGTGTGTCCCTCTCACTGTCTGCGCGTCCGTGTGCGCGTACGTGTGTCCCTCTCACTGTGTGCGCGTACGTGTGTCCCTCTCACTGTGTGCGCGTGCGTGTGTCCCTCTCACGGAGTGCGCGTGCGTGTGTGCGTGTGTCCCTCTCACTGTGTGCAAGTCCATGTGTGTGTGTCCCTCTCACTGTGTGCACGTCCGTGTGTGTGTGCGTGTTTCCCTCTCACCGTGTGCGCATCCGTTTGTGCATGTGTCCCTCTCACTGTGTGCGCGTTCGTGTGTGCGTGTGTCCCTCTCAGTGTGCGTGTTTGTGTGTCCCACTTACTGTGTGCGCGTCGCTCTTGCTGTGTGTGTGTCCCTCTCACTGTGTGCGCATCCGTGTGTGTGTTTGTGTGTGCGTGTCCCTCTCACTGTGTGCGCGTCCGTGTGTGTGTGTGTCCCTCTCACTGTGTGCGCGTCGCTCTTGCTGTGTGTGTGTCCCTCTCACTGTGTGCGCGTCCGTGTGTGTGTCCCTCTCACGGTGTGCGCGTGTGTGTGTCCCTCTCACGTTGTGCGCGTCGCTCTTGCTGTGTGTGTGTGTGTGTGCCTCTCACGGTGTGCGCGTCGCTCTGGCTGTGTGTGTGTGTGTCCCGCTCACGGTGTGCGCGTCGCTCTTGCTGTGTGTGTGTGTGTCCCTCTCACTGTGTGCGCGTCCATGTGTGCGTGTGTCCCTCTCACTGTGTGCGCGTCCGTGTGTGCGTGTGTCCCTCACACTGTGTGCGTGTCGCTCTTGCTGTGTGTGTGTGTGTGTGTGTGTGCGTGTCCCTCTCACTGTGTGCGTGTTCGTGTGTGTCCCTCTCACTGTGTGCGCGTCCATGTGTGTGCGTGTGTCCCTCTCACTGTGTGCGCGTCCGTGTGTGCCTGTGTCCCTCTCACTGTGTGCGCGTCCGTGTGCGTGTGTCCCTCTCACCTTGTGCGCGTGTGTCCCTCTCACTGTGTGCGCGTGCGTGTGTCCCTCTCACTGTGTGCGCGTCCGTGTGCCTGTGTCACTCTCACCTTGTGCGCGGGTGTCCCTCTCACTGTGTGCGTGTGTCCCTCTCACTGTGTGCGCGTCCGTGTGTGCGTGTGTCCCTCTCACTGTGCGCGCCCCTTCACTGTGTGCGCGTACGTGTGTCCCTCTCACTGTGTGCGCGTACGTGTGTCCCTCTCACTGTGTGCACGTCCGTGTGTCCCTCTCACTGTGTGCGCGTGCGTGTGTCCCTCTCACTGTGTGCGTGTACGTGTGTCCCTCTCAGTGTGCACGTGCGGGTGTCCCTCTCACTGTGTGCACGTGCGTGTGTGTCCCTCTCACGGTGTGCGCGCGTGTGTGTCCCTCTCACGCTGTGCGCGTCGCTCTTACTGTGTGTGTGTGCATGTGTCCCTCTCACTGTGTGCGCGTCAATGTGTGCGTGTGTCCCTCTCACTGTGCGCGCGTCCGTGTGTGCGTGTGTCCCCCTCACTGTGTGCGCGTGCGTGTGTCCCTCTCACTGTGTGCGCCTGCGTGTGTCCCTCTCACTGTGTGCGCCTGCGTGTGTCCCTCTCACTGTGTGCGTGTCCGTGTGTGCGTGTGTGTGTGTGTCCCTCTCACAGTGTGCGTATCGCTCTTGCTGTGTGCGCGTCCGTGTGTGCGTGTGTCCCTCTCACTGTGTGCGCGTCCATGTGTGTGTGTCCCTCTCACTGTGTGCACGTCCGTGTGTGTGTGTGCGTGTCCCTCTCACTGTGTGCGCGTGCTTGTCGGTGTGTGCGTGTGTCCCTCTCACTGTGTGCGTGTCGCTCTTGCTGTATGTGTGTCCCTCTCACTGTGTGCGCATGTGTGTGTCCCTCTCACTGTGTGCGCGTCCGTGTGTGTGTGTGTGTCCCTCTCACTGTGTGCGCGTCCATGTGTGTGTGTCCCTCTCACTGTGTGCACGTCCGTGTGTGTGTGCGTGTGTCCCTCTCACCGTGTGCGCATCCGTGTGTGCATGTGTCCCCCTCACTGTGTGCGCGTTCGTGTGTCCCACTTACTGTGTGCGCGTCGCTCTTGCTGTGTGTGTGTGTCCCTCTCACTGTGTGCGCGTCCGTGTGTGTGTCCCTCTCACTGTGTGCGCGTCTGTGTGTGTGTGTGTCCCTCTCACTGTGTGCGCGTCGCTCTTGCTGTGTGTGTGTGTCCCTCTCACTGTGTGCGTGTCCGTTTGTGTGTCCCTCTCACTGTTTGCGCGTCCGTGTGTGTGTGTCCCTCTCACTGTGCGCGTCGCTCTTGCTGTGTGTGTGTGTGTGTGTGTGTGTGTGTGTGTCCCTTTCACAGTGTGCGCGTCTGTGTGCGTGTGTCCCTCTCACTGTGTGCGCGTGCGTGTGTGTCTCTCTCACTGTGTGCGTGTCGCTCTTGCTGTGTGTGTGTGTCCCTCTCACTGTGTGCGCGTCCGTGTGTGCCTGTGTCCCTCTCACTGTGTGCGCGTCCGTTTGCCTGTGTCCCTCTCACTGTGTGCGCGTCCGTGTGTGCGTGTGTCCTCTCACTGTGTGCGCGTGCGTGTGTCCCTCTCACTGTGTGTGCGCGTCCGTGTGTCCCTCTCACTGTGTGCGCGTACGTGTGTCCCTCTCACTGTGTGCGCGTGCATGTGTCCCTCTCACTGTGTGCGCGTGCGTATGTGTCCCTCTCGCGGTGTGCGCGCGTGTGTGTGTGTCCCTCTCACGCTGTGCGCGTTGCTCTTACTGTGTGTGTGTGCGTGTGTCCCTCTCACTGTCTGCGCGTCCGTGTGTGCATGTGTCCCTCTCACTGTGTGCGCGTACGTGTGTCCCTCTCACTGTGTGCGCGTGCGTGTGTCCCTCTCACGGAGTGCGCGTGCGTGTGTGCGTGTGTCCCTCTCACTGTGTGCAAGTCCATGTGTGTGTGTCCCTCTCACTGTGTGCACGTCCGTGTGTGTGTGCGTGTTTCCCTCTCACCGTGTGCGCATCCGTTTGTGCATGTGTCCCTCTCACTGTGTGCGCGTTCGTGTGTGCGTGTGTCCCTCTCAGTGTGCGTGTTTGTGTGTCCCACTTACTGTGTGCGCGTCGCTCTTGCTGTGTGTGTGTCCCTCTCACTGTGTGCGCATCCGTGTGTGTGTTTGTGTGTGCGTGTCCCTCTCACTGTGTGCGCGTCCGTGTGTGTGTGTGTCCCTCTCACTGTGTGCGCGTCGCTCTTGCTGTGTGTGTGTCCCTCTCACTGTGTGCGCGTCCGTGTGTGTGTCCCTCTCACTGTTTGCGCGTCCGTGTGTGTGTGTGTCCCTCTCACTGTGCGCGTTGCTCTTGCTGTGTGTGTGTGCGTGTGTGTCCCTCTCACGGTGTGCGCGTCCGTGTGTGCGTGTGTGTGTCCCTCTCACGTTGTGCGCGTCGCTCTTGCTGTGTGTGTGTGTGTGTGCCTCTCACGGTGTGCGCGTCGCTCTGGCTGTGTGTGTGTGTGTCCCGCTCACGGTGTGCGCGTCGCTCTTGCTGTGTGTGTGTGTGTCCCTCTCACTGTGTGCGCATCCATGTGTGCGTGTGTCCCTCTCACTGTGTGCGCGTCCGTGTGTGCGTGTGTCCCTCACACTGTGTGCGTGTCGCTCTTGCTGTGTGTGTGTGTGTGCGTGTCCCTCTCACTGTGTGCGTGTTCGTGTGTGTCCCTCTCACTGTGTGCGCGTCCATGTGTGTGCGTGTGTCCCTCTCACTGTGTGCGCGTCCGTGTGTGCCTGTGTCCCTCTCACTGTGTGCGCGTCCGTGTGCGTGTGTCCCTCTCACCTTGTGCGCGTGTGTCCCTCTCACTGTGTGCGCGTGCGTGTGTCCCTCTCACTGTGTGCGCGTCCGTGTGCCTGTGTCACTCTCACCTTGTGCGCGGGTGTCCCTCTCACTGTGTGCGTGTGTCCCTCTCACTGTGTGCGCGTCCGTGTGTGCGTGTGTGTGTCCCTCTCACTGTGTGCGTCGCTCTTGCTGTGTGTGTGTGTGTCTGTGTGTGTGTCTGTGTGTGTCCCTCTCGCTGTGTGCGTCGCTCTTGCTGTGTGCGCGTCTGTGTGCCTGTGTCCCTCTCACCTTGTGCGCGTGTGTCCCTCTCACTGTGTGCGCGTCCGTGTGTGCGTGTGTCCTCTCACTGTGTGCGCGTCCGTGTGTGCGTGTCCCTCTCACTGTGTGCACGCCCGTGTGTCCCTCTCACTGTGCGTGCGTCCGTGTGTGTGTGTGTCCCTCTCAATGTGCGCGCGTCCATGTGTGCGTGTGTCCCTCTCACTGTGCGTGCGTCTGTGTGTGCGTGTGTCCCTCTCACTGTGTGCGCGTACGTGTGTTCCTCTCACTGTGTGCGCGTCCGTGTGTGCGTGTGTCCCTCTCACTGTGCGTGTGTGCGTGTGTCCCTCTCACTGTGTGCGCGTACGTGTGTTCCTCTCACTGTGTGCGCGTCCGTGTGTCCCTCTCAATGTGCGCGCGTCCGTGTGTGCGTGTCCCTCTCACTGTGTGCGCGTCCGTGTGTGCGTGTGTCCTCTCACTGTGTGCGCGTCCGTGTGTGCGTGTGTCCCTTTCACTGTGTGCGCGCCCGTGTGTCCCTCTCACTGTGCGCGCGTCCGTGTGTGCGTGTGTCCCTCTCACTGTGCGTGCGTCCGTGTGTCCGTGTGTCCCTCTCACTGTGTGCGCGTCCGTGTGTCCCTCTCACTGTGTGCGCGTCCGTGTGTCCCTCTCACTGTGTGCGCGTCCGTGTGTCCCTCTCACTGTGTGCACGTGCGTGTGTGTCCCTCTCGCGGTGTGCGCGCGTGTGTGTGTCCCTCTCACGCTGTGCGCGTCGCTCTTACTGTGTGTGTGTGTGTTTGTCCCTCTCACTGTGTGCGCGTCCATGTGTGCGTGTGTCCCTCTCACTGTGCGCGCGTCCGTGTGTGCGTGTGTCCCTCTCACTGTGTGCACGTACGTGTGTCCCTCTCACTGTGCACGTACGTGTGTCCCTCTCACTGTGTGCGCGTGCGTGTGTCCCTCTCACTGTGTGCGCGTGCGTGTGTCCCTCTCACTGTGTGCGCGTGCGTGTGACCCTCTCACTGTGTGCGCGTCCGTGTGTGTGTGTGTGTCCCTCTCACTGTGTGCGTATCGCTCTTGCTGTGTGCGCGTCCGTGTGTGCGTGTGTCCCTCTCACTGTGTGCGCGTCCATGTGTGTGTGTCCTTCTCACTGTGTGCGCGTCCGTGTGTGCGTGTCCGTGTGTGTGCGTGTCGCTCTTGCTGTGTGTGTGTCCCTCTCACTGTGTGCGCATGTGTGTGTGTGTGTGTCCCTCTCACTGTGTGCGCGTCCGTGTGTGTGTGTGTGTGCGTGTGTCCCTCTCACCGTGTGCGCATCCATGTGTGCATGTGTTCCTCTCACTGTGTGCGCGTTCGTGTGTGCGTGTGTCCCTCTCACTGTGTGCGTGTTTGTGTGTCCCACTTACTGTGTGCGTGTCGCTCTTGCTGTGTGTGTGTGTGTGTGTGTGCGTGTCCGTGTGTGTGCGTGTGCGTGTCCGTGTGTGTGTGTGTCCCTCTCACTGTGTGCGCATCGCTCTTGCTGTGTGTGTGTGTGTCCCTCTCACTGTGTGCGCGTCCGTGTGTGTGTCCCTCTCACTGTTTGCCCGTCCGTGTGTGTGTGTGTCCCTCTCACTGTGCGCGTCTCTCTTGCTGTGTGTGTGTGTGTCCCTTTCACAGTGTGCGCGTCTGTGTGCGTGTGTCCCTCTCACTGTGTGCGCGTGCGTGTGTCTCTCTCTCACTGTGTGCGTGTCGCTCTTGCTGTGTGTGTGTGTCCCTCTCGCTGTGTGTGTGTGTGTGTCCCTCTCACTGTGTGCGCGTCCGTGTGTGTCCCTCTCACTGTGTGCGCGTGTGTGTGTTTGTGTGTCCCTCTCACTGTGCGCGTCGCTCTTGCTGTGTGTGTGTGCGTGTGTGTCCCTCTCACTGTGTGCGCGTGCGTGTGTCCCTCTCACTGTGTGCGCGTGCGTGTGTCCCTCTCACTGTGTGCGCGTGCGTGTGACCCTCTCACTGTGTGCGCGTCCGTGTGTGTGTGTGTGTCCCTCTCACTGTGTGCGTATCGCTCTTGCTGTGTGCGCGTCCATCTGTGTGCGTGTGTCCCCCTCACTGTGTGCGCGTACGTGTGTACGTGTGTCCCTCTCACTGTGTGCGCGTGCGTGTGTCCCTCTCACTGTGTGCACGTGCGTGTGTCCCTCTCACTGTGTGCGCGTGCGTGTGTCCCTCTCACTGTGTGCGCGTGCGTGTGACCCTCTCACTGTGTGCGCGTCCGTGTGTGCGTGTGTGTCCCTCTCATGGTGTGCGCGTGCGTGTGTGTGTGTGTCCCTCTCACGGTGTGCGCATCGCTCTTGCTGTGTGTGTGTGTGTGTCCCTCTCACTGTGTGCGTGTGTGTGTCCCTCTCACTGTGTGCGCGTCCGTGTGTGTGTGTGTGTCCCTCTCACTGTGTGCACGTCAGTGTGTGTGTGTGTGTGTCCCTCTCACTGTGTGCGTGTGTGTGTGTGCGTGTGTGTGTGTGTGTCCCTCTCACTGTGTGCGCGTGTGTGTGTGTCCCTCTCACTGTGTGCGTCGCTCTTGCTGTGTGTATGTGTGTGTGTGTGTGTGTCTCTCTCACTGTGTGTGTGTGTGTGTGTCCCTCTCACTGTGTGCGCGTCCGTGTGTGCCTGTGTCCCTCTCACCTTGTGCGCGTGTGTCCCTCTCACTGTGTGCGCGTGCGTGTGTCCCTCTCACTGTGCGCGCGTCCGTGTGTGCCTGTGTCCCTCTCACTGTGTGTGCGTCCGTGTGTGTGTGTCCCTCTCACTGTGTGCGCGTTCGTGTGCGTGCGTGTGTGTCCCTCTCACTGTGTGCGTGTCGCTCTTGCTGTGTGTGTGTGTGTCCCTCTCACTGTGTGCCCGTCCGTGTGTGTGTGTCCCTCTCACTGTGTGTGTGTGCGTGTGTGTATGTCCCTCTCACTGTGTGCGCGTGCGTGTGTGTGTGTGTCCCTCTCACTGTGCGCGTCGCTCTTGCTGTGTGTGTGTGTGTCCCTCTCACTGTATGCGTGTCCATGTGTGTGTGTGTCCCTCTCACTGTGTGCGCGTCCGTGTGTGCCTGTGTCCCTCTCACCTTGTGCGCGTGTGTCCCTCTCACTGTGTGCGCGTGCGTGTGTCCCTCTCACTGTGCGTGCGTCCGTGTGTGCCTGTGTCCTATCACTGTGTCCGCGTCCGTGTGTGCGTGTGTCCCTCTCACTGTGTGTGCGCCCGTGTGTCCCTCTCACTGATCGCGTGTCCGTGTGTGCGGGTGTCCCTCTCACTGTGCGTGCGTCCGTGTGTGCGTGTGTCCCTCTCACTGTGTGCGCGTCCGTGTGTCCCTCTCACTGTGTGCGCGTGCGTGTGTGTGTGTCCCTCTCAATGTGCGCGCGTCCGTGTGTGCGTGTGTCCCTCTCACTGTGTGCGCGTCCGTGTGTGCGTGTCCCTCTCACTGTGTGCGCGCCCGTGTGTCCCTCTCACTGTGCTCGCGTCCGTGTTTGTGTGTGTCCCTCTCCATGTGCGCGCGTCCGTGTGTGCGTGTGTCCCTCTCACTGTGCGTGCGTCCGTGTGTGCGTGTGTCCCTCTCACTGTGTGCGCGTCCGTGTGCGCGTCCGTGTGTCCCTCTCACTGTGTGCGCGTGCGTGTGTGTCCCTCTCACTGTGTGCGCGTGCATGTGTGTCCCTCTCGTGGTGTGCGCGCGCGTGTGTGTGTCCCTCCCACGCTGTGCGCGTTGCTCTTACTGTGTGTGTGTGCGTGTGTCCCTCTCACTGTGTGCGCGTCCATGTGTGCGTGTGTCCCTCTCACTGTGCGCGCGTCCGTGTGTGCGTGTGTCCATCTCACTGTGTGCACGTACGTGTGTCCCTCTCACTGTGTGCGCGTCCATGTGTGTGTGTCCCTCTCACTGTGTGCACGTCCGTGTGTGTGTGTGTGTGTCCCTTTCACTGTGTGCGCGTCCGTGTGTGCGTGTCCCTCTCACTGTGTGTGTGTCGTTCTTGCTGTGTGTGTGTGTCCCTCTCGCTGTGTGTGTGTGTGTCCCTCTCACTGTGTGCGCGTCCGTGTGTGTCCCTCTCACTGTGTGCGCGTGCGTGTGTCCCTCTCACTGTGCGTGTCGCTCTTGCTGTGTGTGTGTGCATGTGTGTCCCTCTCGCGGTGTGCGCGTTCGTGTGTGTGTGTGTGTGTGTGTGTGTGTCCCTCTCACTGTGTGCACGTCCATGTGTGTGTCCCTCTCGCTGTGTGCACGTCCGTGTGTGTGTGCCCCACTCACTCTGCGTGTCAGTGTGTGCGTGTGTCCCTCTCAATGTGTGCGCGTCCGTGTGTGCATGTGTGTCCCTCTCATGGTGTGCGCGTGCGTGTGTTCGTGTGCCCCTCTCACTGTGTGCGCGTCCGTGTGTGCGTGTGTGTCCCTCTCACTGTGTGCGCGCCCGTGTGTCCCTCTCACTGTGCGCGCGTCCGTGTGTGCGTGTGTCCCTCTCACTGTGCGTGCGTCCGTGTGTGCGTGTGTCCCTCTCACTGTGTGCGCGTCCGTGTGTCCCTCTCACTGTGTGCGCGTCTGTGTGTCCCTCTCACTGTGTGCGCGTGCGTGTGTCCCTCTCACTGTGTGCACGTGCGTGTGTGTCCCTCTCGCGGTGTGCGCGTCCGTGTGTGCGTGTGTGTGTCCCTCTCACGGTGTGCGCGTCGCTCTTGCTGTGTGTGTGTATGTGTCCCGCTCACGGAGTGCGCGTCGCTCTTGCTGTGTGCGTGTGTCCCTCTCACTGTGTGCGCGTCCGTGTGTGCGTGTGTCCCTCTCACTGTGTGCGCGTCGCTCTTGCTGTGTGTGTGTGTGTGTGTCCCTCTCAATGTGTGCGCGTTGCTCTTGCTGTGTGTGTGTGTGTGTCCCTCACTGTGTGCGTGTCGCTCTTGCTGTGTGTGTGTGTGCGTTCCTCTCACTGTGTGCGCGTCCGTGTGTGTGTGTGTGTGTCCCTCTCACTGTGTGCGCGTCCGTGTGTGCGTGTGTCCCTCTCACTGTGTGCGCATCGCTCTTGCTGTGTGTGTGTGTGCGTTCCTCTCACTGTGTGCGCGTCCGTGTGTGTGTGTGTGTCCCTCTCACTGTGTGCGCGTCGCTCTTGCGGTGTGTGCGTGTGTCCCTCTCACTGTGTGCGCGTCCGTGTGTGCGTGTGTCCCTCTCACTGTGTGCGCGTCGCTCTTGCTGTGTGTGTGTGTGCGTTCCTCTCACTGTGTGCGCGTCCGTGTGTGTGTGTGTCCCTCTCACTGTGTGCGCGTCGCTCTTGCGGTGTGTGTGCGTGTCCCTCTCACTGTGTGTGCGTCCACGTGTGTGTGTTTGTGTGTGCGTGTCCCTCTCACTGTGTGCGCGTCACTCTTGCTGTGTGTGTGTGTGTGTGTCCCTCTCACTGTGTGCGCGTCCGTGTGTGTCCCTCTCACTGTGTGCGCATCCGTGTGTGCGTGTGTCCCTCTCACTGTGTGCGCGTTCGTGTGTGTGTGTGTGTGTGTGTGTGTCCCTCTCACTGTGTGCGCCTCCCTGTGTGTGTGTGTGTGTGTGTGTGTGTGTGTGTCCCTCTCACTGTGTGCACGTCCGTGTGTGTGTCCCTCTCGCTGTGTGCACATCCGTGTGTGTGTGTGTCCCACTCACTGTGCGTGTCAGTGTGTGCGTGTGTCCCCCTCACTGTCTGCGCGTGCGTGTGTCCCTCTCAATGTGTGCGTGTGTCCCTCTCACTGTGTGCGCGTCCGTGTGTGCATGTGTGTCCCTCTCATGGTGTGCGCGTGCGTGTGTGTGTGCGTGTGCCCCTCTCACTGTGTGCGCGTCCGTGTGTGCGTGTGTCCCTCTCACTGTGTGCGCGCCCGTGTGTCCCTCTCACTGTGCGCGCGTCCGTGTGTGCGTGTGTCCCTCTCACTGTGCGTGCGTCCGTGTGCGCGTCCGTGTGTCCCTCTCACTGTGTGCACGTCCGTGTGTCCCTCTCACTGTGTGCGCGTGCGTGTGTCCCTCTCACTGTGTGCGCGTGCGTGTGTCCCTCTCACTGTGTGCGCGTGCGTGTGTCCCTCTCACTGTGTGCACGTGCGTGTGTGTCCCTCTCGCGGTGTGCGTGTGTGTGTCCCTCTCACGGTGTGTGCGTCGCTCTTGCTGTGTGTGTGTGTGTGTGCCTCTCACCGTGTGCGCGCCGCTCTGGCTGTGTGTGTATGTGTCCCGCTCACGGAGTGCGCGTCGCTCTTGCTGTGTGTGTGTGTCCCTCTCACTGTGTGCGCGTCCATGTGTGCGTGTGTCCCTCTCACTGTGTGCGCGTCACTCTTGCTGTGTGTGTGTGTGTGTGTGTGTGTCCCTCTCACTGTGTGCGCGTCCGTGTGTGTCCCTCTCACTGTTTGTGCGTCCGTGTGTGTGTGTCCCTCTCACTGTGTGTGTGTGTGTGTGTGTCCCTCTCACTGTGTGCGCGTCCGTGTGTGTGTGTGTGTCCCTCTCACTGTGTGCACGTCAGTGTTTGTGTGTCCCTCTCACTGCGTGCGCGTCCGTGTGTGCGTGTCCCTGTCACTGTGTGCGCGTCCGTGTGTGTGTCCCTCTCACTGTGTGCGCGTCCGTGTGTGCGTGTGTCCCTCTCACTGTATGCGCGTACGTGTGTCCCTCTCACTGTATGCGCGTACGTGTGTCCCTCTCACTCTGTGCGCGTACGTGTGTCCCTCTCACTGTGTGCGCGTCCGTGTGTCCCTCTCACTGTGTGCGCGTCCGTGTGTCCCTCTCACTGTGTGCGCGTACGTGTGTCCCTCTCACTCTGTGCGCGTGCGTGTGTCCCTCTCACTGTGTGCGCGTGCGTGTGTGTCCCTCTCGTGGTGTGCGCGCGCGTGTGTGTGTCCCTCTCACGCTTTGCGCGTTGCTCTTGCTCTGTGTGTGTGCGTGTGTCCCTCTCACTGTGTGCGCGTCCATGTGTGCGTGTCCCTCTCACTGTGTGCGCGTACGTGTGTCCCTCTCACTGTGTGCGCGCACGTGTGTCCCTCTCACTGTGTGCGCGTGCGTGTGTCCCTCTCACTGTGTGCGCGTCCGTGTGTGCGTGTGTGTCCCTCTCGCGGTGTGCGCGTCCGTGTGTGCGTGTGTGTGTGTCCCTCTCACGGTGTGCGCATCGCTCTTGCTGTGTGCGCGTGTGTCCCTCTCACTGTGTGCGCGTCCGTGTGTGTGTGTCCCTCTCACTGTGTGCGTCGCTCTTGCTGTGTGTGTGTGTGTGTGTGTGTGTGTGTGTCCCTCTCACTGTGTGCGCGTCCGTGTGTGTGCGTGTGTCCCTCTCACTGTGTGCGCGTCCGTGTGTGCCTGTGTCCCTCTCACTGTGTGCGCGTCCGTGTGCCTGTGTCCCTCTCACCTTGTGCGTGTGTGTCCCTCTCACTGTGTGCGTGTGTGTGTGTCCCTCTCACTGTGTACGCGTCCGTGTATGTGTGTGTCCCTCTCACTGTGTGCGCGCCCGTGTGTGCGTGTGTCCCTCTCACTGTGCGTGTGTGCGTGTGTCCCTCTCACTGTGTGCGCGTACGTGTGACCCTCTCACTGTGTGCTCGTCGCTCTTGCGGTGTGTGTGCGTGTCCCTCTCACTGTGTGTGCGTCCGCGTGTGTGTGTTTGTGTGTGCGTGTCCCTCTCTCTGTGTGCGCGTCACTCTTGCTGTGTGTGTGTGTGTGTGTGTCCCTCTCACTGTGTGCGCGTCCGTGTGTGTCCCTCTCACTGTTTGTGTGTCCGTGTGTGTGTCCCTCTCAATGTGCGCGCGCCCGTGTGTGCGTGTCCCTCTCACTGTGTGCGCGTCCGTGTGTGCGTGTGTCCTCTCACTGTGTGCGCGTCCGTGTGTGCGTGTGTCCCTCTCATTGTGTGCGCGCGTGTGTGTGTCCCTCTCACGCTGTGCGCGTCGCTCTTACTGTGTGTGTGCGTGTGTCCCTCTCACTGTGTGCGCGTCAATGTGTGCGTGTGTCCCTCTCACTGTGTGCGCGCCCGTGTGTGCGTGTGTCCCTCTCACTGTGCGTGTGTGCGTGTGTCCCTCTCACTGTGTGCGCGTGCGTGTGACCCTCTCACTGTGTGCGCGTCGCTCTTGCGGTGTGTGTGCGTGTCCCTCTCACTGTGTGTGCGTCCGCGTGTGTGTGTTTGTGTGTGCGTGTCCCTCTCTCTGTGTGCGCGTCACTCTTGCTGTGTGTGTGTGTGTGTGTGTGTGTGTGTCCCTCTCACTGTGTGCGCGTCCGTGTGTGTCCCTCTCACTGTTTGTGTGTCCGTGTGTGTGTGTCCCTCTCAATGTGCGCGCGTCCGTGTGTGCGTGTCCCTCTCACTGTGTGCGCGTCCGTGTGTGCGTGTGTCCTCTCACTGTGTGCGCGTCCGTGTGTGCGTGTGTCCCTCTCATTGTGTGCGCGCGTGTGTGTGTCCCTCTCACGCTGTGCGCGTCGCTCTTACTGTGTGTGTGCGTGTGTCCCTCTCACTGTGCGCGTCAATGTGTGCGTGTGTCCCTCTCACTGTGCGCGCGTCCGTGTGTGCGTGTGTCCCTCTCACTGTGTGCGCGTGCGTGTGTCCCTCTCACTGTGTGCGCGTGCGTGTGTCCCTCTCACTGTGTGCGCGTGCGTGTGTGTGTGTGTGTCCCTCTCACAGTGTGCATATCGCTCTTGCTGTGTGCGCGTCCGTGTGTGCGTGTGTCCCTCTCACTGTGTGCGCGTCCATGTGTGTGTGTCCCTCTCACTGTGTGCACGTCCGTGTGTGTGTGTGCGTGTCCCTCTCACTGTGTGCGCGTCCGTGTGTCCGTGTGTGCGTGTGTCCCTCTCACTGTGTGCGTGTCGCTCTTGCTGTGTGCGCGTCCGTGTGTGCGTGTGTCCCTCTCACTGTGTGCGCGTCCGTGTGTGCGTGTGTCCCTCTCACCGTGTGCGCATCCGTGTGTGCATGTGTCCCTCTCACTGTGTGCGCGTCCGTGTGTGCGTGTGTGTGTGTGTCCCTCTCACGGTGTGCGTATCGCTCTCACTGTGTGCGCGTGCGTGTGACCCTCTCACTGTGTGCGCGTCCATGTGTGTGTCCCTGTCACTGTTTGCGCGTCCGTGTGTGTGTGTGTCCCTCTCACTGTGCGCGTCTCTCTTGCTGTGTGTGTGTGTGTGTGTGTGTGTGTGTGTGTCCCTTTCACAGTGTGCGCGTCTGTGTGCGTGTGTCCCTCTCACTGTGTGCGCGTCCGTGTGTGTCCCTCTCACTGTGTGCGCGTGTGTGTGTTTGTGTGTCCCTCTCACTGTGCGCGTCGCTCTTGCTGTGTGTGTGTGCGTGTGTGTCCCTCTCGCGGTGTGCGCGTTCGTGTGTGTGTGTGTGTCCCTCTCACTGTGTGCGCGTCCATCTGTGTGCGTGTGTCCCCCTCACTGTGTGCGCGTACGTGTGTACGTGTGTCCCTCTCACTGTGTGCGCGTGCGTGTGTCCCTCTCACTGTGTGCGCGTGCGTGTGACCCTCTCACTGTGTGCGCGTCCGTGTGTGCGTGTGTGTCCCTCTCATGGTGTGCGCGTGCGTGTGTGTGTGTGTCCCTCTCACGGTGTGCGCATCGCTCTTGCTGTGTGTGTGTGTGTGTGTGTGTGTGTCCCTCTCACTGTGTGCGTGTGTGTGTCCCTCTCACTGTGTGCGCGTCCATGTGTGTGTGTGTGTGTGTCCCTCTCACTGTGTGCACGTCAGTGTGTGCGTGTGTGTGTGTCCCTCTCACCGTGTGCGTCGCTCTTGCTGTGTGTGTGTGTCCCTCTCACTGTGTGCGTGTGTGTGTGTGTGTGTCCCTCTCACTGTGTGCGCGTGTGTGTGTGTCCCTCTCACTGTGTGCGTCGCTCTTGCTGTGTGTATGTGTGTGTGTCTCTCTCACTGTGTGCGTGTGCGTGTGTGTGTGTGTGTGTCCCTCTCACTGTGTGCGCGTCCGTGTGTGTGTGTGTCCCTCTCACCTTGTGCGCGTGTGTCCCTCTCACTGTGTGCGCATCGCTCTTGCTGTGTGTGTGTGTGTCCCTCTCACTGTGTGCGCGTCCGTGTGTGCCTGTGTCCTATCACTGTGCGCGCGTCCGTGTGTGCGTGTGTCCCTCTCACTGTGTGTGCGCCCGTGTGTCCCTCTCACTGATCGCGTGTCCGTGTGTGCGGGTGTCCCTCTCACTGTGCGTGCGTCCGTGTGTGCGTGTGTCCCTCTCACTGTGTGCGCGTACGTGTGTCCCTCTCACTGTGTGCGCGTCCGTGTGTCCCTCTCACTGTGTGCGCGTGTGTGTGTCCCTCTCAATGTGCGCGCGTCCGTGTGTGCCTGTGTCCTCTCACTGTGTGCGCGTCCGTGTGTGCGTGTGTCCCTCTCACTGTGTGTGCGCCCGTGGGTCCCTCTCACTGATCGCATGTCCGTGTGTGCGGGTGTCCCTCTCACTGTGCGTGCGTCCGTGTGTGCGTGTGTCCCTCTCACTGTGTGCGCGTACGTGTGTCCCTCTCACTGTGTGCGCGTACGTGTGTCCCTCTCACTGTGTGCGCGTACGTGTGTCCCTCTCACTGTGTGCGCGTACGTGTGTCCCTCTCACTGTGTGCGCGCCCGTGTGTCCCTCTCACTGTGTGCACGTGCGTGTGTGTCCCTCTCGTGGTGTGCGCGCGCGTGTGTGTGCCCCTCCCACGCTGTGCACGTTGCTCTTACTGTGTGTGTGTGCGTGTGTCCCTCTCACTGTGCGCGCGTCCGTGTTTGTGTGTGTCCCTCTCTATGTGCGCGCGTCCGTGTGTGCGTGTGTCCCTCTCACTGTGCGTGCGTCCGTGTGTGCGTGTGTCCCTCTCACTGTGTGCGCGTCCGTGTGTGCGTGTGTCCCTCTCACTGTGTGCGCGTCCGTGAGTCCCTCTCACTGTGTGCGCGTGCGTGTGTCCCTCTCACTGTGTGCGCGTGCGTGTGTGTCCCTCTCGTGGTGTGCGCGCGCGTGTGTGTGCCCCTCCCACGCTGTGCGCGTTGCTCTTACTGTGTGTGTGTGCGTGTGTCCCTCTCACTGTGTGCGCGTCCATGTGTGTGTCCCTGTCACTGTTTGCGCATCCGTGTGTGTGTGTGTCCCTCTCACTGTGCGCGTCTCTCTTGCTGTGTGTGTGTGTGTGTGTGTGTGTGTCCCTTTCACAGTGTGCGCGTCTGTGTGCGTGTGTCCCTCTCACTGTGTGCGCGTCCGTGTGTGTCCCTCTCACTGTGTGCGCGTGTGTGTGTTTGTGTGTCCCTCTCACTGTGCGCGTCGCTCTTGCTGTGTGTGTGTGCGTGTGTGTCCCTCTCGCGGTGTGCGCGTTCGTGTGTGTGTGTGTGTCCCTCTCACTGTGTGCGCGTCCATCTGTGTGCGTGTGTCCCCCTCACTGTGTGCGCGTACGTGTGTACGTGTGTCCCTCTCACTGTGTGCGCGTGCGTGTGTCCCTCTCACTGTGTGCGCGTGCGTGTGACCCTCTCACTGTGTGCGCGTCCGTGTGTGCGTGTGTGTCCCTCTCATGGTGTGCGCGTGCGTGTGTGTGTGTGTCCCTCTCACGGTGTGCGCATCGCTCTTGCTGTGTGTGTGTGTGTGTGTGTGTGTGTGTGTGTGTGTCCCTCTCACTGTGTGCGTGTGTGTGTCCCTCTCACTGTGTGCGCGTCCATGTGTGTGTGTGTGTGTGTCCCTCTCACTGTGTGCACGTCAGTGTGTGCGTGTGTGTGTGTCCCTCTCACCGTGTGCGTCGCTCTTGCTGTGTGTGTGTGTCCCTCTCACTGTGTGCGTGTGTGTGTGTGTGTGTCCCTCTCACTGTGTGCGCGTGTGTGTGTGTCCCTCTCACTGTGTGCGTCGCTCTTGCTGTGTGTATGTGTGTGTGTCTCTCTCACTGTGTGCGTGTGCGTGTGTGTGTGTGTGTGTCCCTCTCACTGTGTGCGCGTCCGTGTGTGTGTGTGTCCCTCTCACCTTGTGCGCGTGTGTCCCTCTCACTGTGTGCGCATCGCTCTTGCTGTGTGTGTGTGTGTCCCTCTCACTGTGTGCGCGTCCGTGTGTGCCTGTGTCCTATCACTGTGTGCGCGTCCGTGTGTGCGTGTGTCCCTCTCACTGTGTGTGCGCCCGTGTGTCCCTCTCACTGATCGCGTGTCCGTGTGTGCGGGTGTCCCTCTCACTGTGCGTGCGTCCGTGTGTGCGTGTGTCCCTCTCACTGTGTGCGCGTACGTGTGTCCCTCTCACTGTGTGCGCGTCCGTGTGTCCCTCTCACTGTGTGCGCGTGTGTGTGTCCCTCTCAATGTGCGCGCGTCCGTGTGTGCCTGTGTCCTCTCACTGTGTGCGCGTCCGTGTGTGCGTGTGTCCCTCTCACTGTGTGTGCGCCCGTGGGTCCCTCTCACTGATCGCATGTCCGTGTGTGCGGGTGTCCCTCTCACTGTGCGTGCGTCCGTGTGTGCGTGTGTCCCTCTCACTGTGTGCGCGTACGTGTGTCCCTCTCACTGTGTGCGCGTACGTGTGTCCCTCTCACTGTGTGCGCGCCCGTGTGTCCCTCTCACTGTGTGCGCGTGCGTGTGTGTCCCTCTCGTGGTGTGCGCGCGCGTGTGTGTGCCCCTCCCACGCTGTGCACGTTGCTCTTACTGTGTGTGTGTGCGTGTGTCCCTCTCACTGTGCGCGCGTCCGTGTTTGTGTGTGTCCCTCTCTATGTGCGCGCGTCCGTGTGTGCGTGTGTCCCTCTCACTGTGCGTGCGTCCGTGTGTGCGTGTGTCCCTCTCACTGTGTGCGCGTCCGTGTGTGCGTGAGTCCCTCTCACTGTGTGCGCGTCCGTGAGTCCCTCTCACTGTGTGCGCGTGCGTGTGTCCCTCTCACTGTGTGTGCGTGCGTGTGTGTCCCTCTCGTGGTGTGCGCGCGCGTGTGTGTGCCCCTCCCACGCTGTGCGCGTTGCTCTTACTGTGTGTGTGTGCGTGTGTCCCTCTCACTGTGTGCGCGTCCATGTGTGCGTGTGTCCCTCTCACTGTGCGCGCGTCCGTGTGTGCGTGTGTCCATCTCACTGTGTGCACGTACGTGTGTCCCTCTCACTGTGTGCGCGTCCATGTGGGTGTGTCCCTCTCACTGTGTGCACGTCCGTGTGTGTGTGTGTGTGTCCCTTTCACTGTGTGCGCGTCCGTGTGTGCGTGTCCCTCTCACTGTGTGCGTGTCCCTCTCACTGTGTGTGTGTGTCCCTCTCGCTGTGTGTGTGTGTGTCCCTCTCACTGTGTGCGCGTCCGTGTGTGTCCCTCTCACTGTGTGCGCGTGCGTGTGTGTGTGTGTCCCTCTCACTGTGCGTGTCGCTCTTGCTGTGTGTGTGTGCATGTGTGTCCCTCTCGCGGTGTGCGCGTTCGTGTGTGTGTGTGTGTGTGTGTCCCTCTCACTGTGTGCGCCTCCCTGTGTGTGTGTGTGTCCCTCTCACTGTGTGCACGTCCATGTGTGTGTCCCTCTCGCTGTGTGCACGTCCGTGTGTGTGTGCCCCACTCACTCTGCGTGTCAGTGTGTGCGTGTGTCCCTCTCAATGTGTGCGCGTCCGTGTGTGCATGTGTGTCCCTCTCATGGTGTGCGCGTGCGTGTGTGTGTGCGTGTGCCCCTCTCACTGTGTCCGCGTCCGTGTGTGCGTGTGTGTCCCTCTCACGGTGTGCGCGTGCGTGTGTGTGTCCCTCTCACGTTGTGCGCGTCGCTCTTGCTGTGTGTGTGTGTGTGTGTGTGTGTGCCTCTCACGGTGTGCGCGTCGCTCTGGCTGTGTGTGTGTGTGTCCCGCTCACGGTGTGCGCGTCGCTCTTGCTGTGTGTGTGTGTGTGTCTCTCTCACTGTGTGCGCGTCCATCCCTCTCACTGTGTGCACGTCCGTGTGTGCGTGTGTCCCTCTCACGGTGTGCGCGTCGCTCTTGCTGTGTGTGTGTGTGTCCCTCTCACTGTGTGCGTGTCGCTCTTGCTGTGTGTGTGCGCGTGTCCCTCTCACTGTGTGCGTGTTCGTGTGTGCGTGTGTGTGTGCGTTCCTCTCACTGTGTGCGCGTCCGTGTGTGCGCGTTTCCCTCTCACTGTGTGCGCGTCCGTGTGTGTGTCCCTCTCACTGTTTGCGCGTCCGTGTGTGTGTGTCCCTCTCACTGTGTGCGTCGCTCTTGCTGTGTGTGTGTGTGTGTGTCCCTCTCACTGTGTGCGTCCGTGTGTGTGTGTGTGTGTGTGTGTCCCTCTCACTGTGTGCATGTCCGTGTGTGTGTCCCTCTCACTGTGTGCGCGTCCATGTGTGTGCGTGTGTCCCTCTCACTGTGTGCGCGTCCGTGTGTGCCTGTGTCCCTCTCACTGTGTGCGCGTCCGTGTGCCTGTGTCCCTCTCACCTTGTGCGCGTGTGTCCCTCTCACTGTGTGCGCGTGCGTGTGTCCCTCTCACTGTGTGCGCGTCCGTGTGCCTGTGTCCCTCTCACCTTGTGCGCGTGCGTGTGTCCCTCCCACTGTGTGCGCGTCCGTGTGTGCGTGTGTCCTCTCGCTGTGTGCGCATCCGTGTGTGTGTGTGTCCCTCTCACTGTGCGCGCGTCTGTGTGTGCGTGTCCCTCTCAATGTGCGCGCGTCCATGTGTGCGTGTGTGCGTGTGTCCCTCTCACTGTGCGTGCGTCCGTGTGTGCGTATGTCCCTCTCACTGTGTGCGCGTACGTGTGTCCCTCTCACTGTGTGCGCGTCCGTGTGTCCCTCTCACTGTGTGCGCGTGCGTGTGTCCCTCTCACTGTGTGCGCGTGCTTGTTTCCCTCTCACTGTGTGCGCGTTCGTGTGCGTGTGTGTCCCTCTCACTGTGTGCGCGTCGCTCTTGCTGTGTGTGTGTGTCCCTCTCACTGTGTGCCCGTCCCTGTGTGTGTGTCCCTCTCACTGTGTGTGTGTGCGTGTGTGTATGTCCCTCTCACTGTGTGCGCGTCCGTGTGTGTCACTCTCACTGTGTGCGCGTGCGTGTGTGTGTGTCCCTCTCACTGTGCGCGTCGCTCTTGCTGTGTGTGTGTGTGTGTGTGTGTGTCCCTCTCACTGTGTTTGCGTCAGTGTGTGCCTGTGTCCCTCTCACTGTGTGTGCGTCCGTGTGTGCGTGTCCCTCTCACTGTGTGTGTGTGTGTGTGTGTGTGTGTCCCTCTCACTGTGTGCGCGTCCGTGTGTGCCTGTGTCCCTCTCACTGTGTGTGCGTCCGTGTGTGCGTGTCCCTCTCACTGTGTGCGCGTCCGTGTGTGTGTCCCTCTCTGTGTGCGCGTTCGTGTGCGTGCGTGTGTGTCCCTCTCACTGTGTGCGTGTCGCTCTTGCTGTGTGTGTGTGTGTCCCTCTCACTGTGTGCCCGTCCGTGTGTGTGTGTCCCTCTCACTGTGTGTGTGTGCGTGTGTGTATGTCCCTCTCACTGTGTGCGCGTGCGTGTGTGTGTGTGTCCCTCTCACTGTGCGCGTCGCTCTTGCTGTGTGTGTGTGTGTGTCCCTCTCACTGTATGCGTGTCTGTGTGTGTGTGTGTCCCTCTCACTGTGTGTGTGTGCGTGTGTGTATGTCCCTCTCAATGTGTGCGCGTCCATGTGTGCGTGTGTCCCTCTCACTGTGTGCGCGTCCGTGTGTGCATGTGTGTCCCTCTCATGGTGTGCGCGTGCGTGTGTGTGCGTGTGCCCCTCTCACCGTGTGCACGTCCGTGTGTGCACGTCCGTGTGTGCGTGTGTCCCTCTCACTGTGTGCGCGCCCGTGTGTCCCTCTCACTGTGTGCGCGTCTGTGTGTCCCTCTCACTGTGTGCGCGTGCGTGTGTCCCTCTCACTGTGTGCACGTGCGTGTGTGTCCCTCTCGCGGTGTGTGCGTGTGTGTGTCCCTCTCACGGTGTGCGCGTCGCTCTTGCTGTGTGTGTGTATGTGTCCCGCTCACGGAGTGCGCGTCGCTCTTGCTGTGTGCGTGTGTCCCTCTCACTGTGTGCGCGTCCGTGTGTGCGTGTGTCCCTCTCACTGTGTGCGCGTCGCTCTTGCTGTGTGTGTGTGTGTGTCCCTCTCACTGTGTGCGCGTTGCTCTTGCTGTGTGTGTGTGTGTCCCTCTCACTGTGTGCGTGTCGCTCTTGCTGTGTGTGTGTGTGTGCGTGTGTGTGTGCGTTCCTCTCACTGTGTGCGCGTCCATGTGTGTGTGTGTGTCCCTCTCACTGTGTGCGCATCGCTCTTGCGGTGTGTGTGTGTGTGCGTGTGTGTGTGCGTTCCTCTCACTGTGTGCGCATCCGTGTGTGCGTGTGTCCCTCTCACTGTGTGCGCGTTCGTGTGTGTGTGTGTGTGTCCCTCTCACTGTGTGCGCCTCCCTGTGTGTGTGTGTGTGTGTGTGTGTGTGTGTGTGTGTGTGTCCCTCTCACTGTGTGCACGTCCGTGTGTGTGTCCCTCTCGCTGTGTGCACGTCAGTGTGTGTGTGTCCCTCTCACTGTGTGTGTGTGCGCGTGTGCGTGTGTCCCCCTCACTGTCTGCGCGTGCGTGTGTCCCTCTCAATGTGTGCGTGTGTCCCTCTCACTGTGTGCGCGTCCGTGTGTGCATGTGTGTCCCTCTCATGGTGTGCGCGTGCGTGTGTGTGCGCGTGTGCCCCTCTCACTGTGTGCGCGTCCGTGTGTGCGTGTGTCCCTCTCACTGTGTGCGCGCCCGTGTGTCCCTCTCACTGTGCGCGCGTCCGTGTGTGCGTGTGTCCCTCTCACTGTGCGTGCGTCCGTGTGTGCGTGTGTCCCTCTCACTGTGTGCGCGTCCGTGTGTCCCTCTCACTGTGTGCACGTTCGTGTGTGTCCCTCTCGCGGTGTGCGTGTGTGTGTCCCTCTCACGGTGTGTGCGTCGCTCTTGCTGTGTGTGTGTGTGTGTGACTCTCACCGTGTGTGCGCCGCTCTGGCTGTGTGTGTATGTGTCCCGCTCACGGAGTGCGCGTCGCTCTTGCTGTGTGTGTGTGTCCCTCTCACTGTGTGCGCGTCCATGTGTGCGTGTGTCCCTCTCACTGTGTGCGCGACCGTGTGTGCGTGTGTCCCTCTCACTGTGTGCGCGTCGCTCTTGCTGTGTGTGTGTGTGTGTGTGTCCCTCTCACTGTGTGCGTGTCGCTCTTGCTGTGTGTGTGTGTGTGTGTGCGTGTTCGTGTGTGCGTGTGTGTGTGCGTTCCTCTCACTGTGTGCGCGTCCGTGTGTGTGTGTGTGTCCCTCTCACTGTGTGCGCGTCGCTCTTGCGGTGTGTGTGCGTGTCCCTCTCACTGTGTGTGCGTCCGCGTGTGTGTGTTTGTGTGTGCGTGTCCCTCTCACTGTGTGCGCGTCACTCTTGCTGTGTGTGTGTGTGTGTGTGTGTGTGTCCCTCTCACTGTGTGCGCGTCCGTGTGTGTCCCTCTCACTGTTTGTGCGTCCGTGTGTGTGTGTCCCTCTCACTGTGTGTGTGTGTGTGTGTCCCTCTCACTGTGTGCGCGTCCGTGTGTGTGTGTGTGTCCCTTTCACTGTGTGCACGTCCGTGTGTGTGTGTCCCTCTCACTGTGTGCACGTCCGTGTGTGTGTGTCCCTCTCACTGTGTGCGCGTCCGTGTGTGCGTGTCCCTCTCACTGTGTGCGCGTCCGTGTGTGCGTGTCCCTGTCACTGTGTGCGCGTCCGTGTGTGTGTCCCTCTCACTATGTTCGCGCACATGTGTGTGCGTGTGTCCCTCTCACTGTGTGCGCGTCCGTGTGTGCCTGTGTCCCTCTCACTGTGCGCGCGTCCATGTGTGCGTGTGTGCGTGTGTCCCTCTCACTGTGCGTGCGTCCGTGTGTGCGTGTGTCCCTCTCACTGTGTGCGCGTACGTGTGTCCCTCTCACTGTGTGCGCGTACGTGTGTCCCTCTCACTGTGTGCGCGTACGTTTGTCCCTCTCACTGTGTGCGCGTCCGTGTGTCCCTCTCACTGTGTGCGCGTCCGTGTGTCCCTCTCACTGTGTGCGCGTACGTGTGTCCCTCTCACTCTGTGCGCGTGCGTGTGTGTCCCTCTCGTGGTGTGTGCGCGCGCGTGTGTGTCCCTCTCACGGTTTGCGCGTTGCTCTTGCTCTGTGTGTGTGCGTGTGTCCCTCTCACTGTGTGCGCGTCCATGTGTGCGTGTCCCTCTCACTGTGTGCACGTACGTGTGTCCCTCTCACTGTGTGCGCGTACGTGTGTCCCTCTCACTGTGTGCGCGTAAGTGTGTCCCTCTCACTGTGTGCGCGTGCGTGTGTCCCTCTCACTCTGTGCGCGTCCGTGTGTGCGTGTGTGTCCCTCTCACTGTGTGCGTCGCTCTTGCTGTGTGTGTGTGTGTGTGTGTGTGTGTGTGTGTGTGTCCCTCTCACTGTGTGCGCGTCCGTGTGTGTGCGTGTGTCCCTCTCACTGTGTGCGCGTGCGTGTGTGTCCCTCTCGTGGTGTGTGCGCGCGCGTGTGTGTCGCTCTCACGGTTTGCGCGTTGCTCTTGCTCTGTGTGTGTGCGTGTGTCCCTCTCACTGTGTGCGCGTCCATGTGTGTGTGTCCCTCTCACTGTGTGCGCATCCGTGTGTGTGCGTGTGTCCCTCTCACTGTGTGCGCGTCCGTGTGTGCCTGTGTCCCTCTCACTGTGTGCGCGTCCGTGTGCCTGTGTCCCTCTCACTGTGTGCGCGTGCGTGTGTCCCTCTCACTGTGTACGCGTCCGTGTGTGTGTGTGTCCCTCTCACTGTGTGCGCGCCCGTGTGTCCCTCTCACTGTGCGCGTTCCGTGTGTGCGTGTGTCCCTCTCACTGTGCGTGTGTGCGTGTGTCCCTCTCACTGTGTGCGCGTACGTGTGACCCTCTCACTGTGTGCGCGTCGCTCTTGCGGTGTGTGTGCGTGTCCCTCTCACTGTGTGTGCGTCCGCGTGTGTGTGTTTGTGTGTGCGTGTCCCTCTCACTGTGTGCGCGTCACTCTTGCTGTGTGTGTGTGTGTGTGTGTGTGTCCCTCTCACTGTGTGCGCGTCCGTGTGTGTCCCTCTCACTGTTTGTGTGTCCATGTGTGTGTGTCCCTCTCACTGTGTGTGTGTGTGTCCCTCTCAATGTGCGCGCGTCCGTGTGTGCGTGTCCCTCTCACTGTGTGTGCGTCCGTGTGTGCGTGTGTCCTCTCACTGTGTGCGCGTCCGTGTGTGCGTGTGTCCCTCTCACTGTGTGCGCGTCCATGTGTGTGTGTCCCTCTCACTGTGTGCACGTCCGTGTGTGTGTGTGTGCGTGTCCCTCTCACTGTGTGCGCGTCCGTGTGTGCGTGTGTCCCTCTCACTGTGTGCGTGTCGGTCTTGCTGTGTGCGCGTCCGTGTGTGCATGTGTCCCTCTCACTGTGTGCGCGTCCGTGTGTGCGTGTGTCCCTCTCACCGTGTGCGCATCCGTGTGTGCATGTGTCCCTCTCACTGTGTGCGTGTTCGTGTGTCCCTCTCACTGTGTGCGCGTCGCTCTTGCTGTGTGTGTGTGTCCCTCTCACTGTGTGCGCGTCCGTGTGTGTGTCCCTCTCACTGTTTGCGCGTCCGTGTGTGTGTGTGTCCCTCTCACTGTGTGCGTCGCTCTTGCTGTGTGTGTGTGTGTCCCTTTCACAGTGTGCGCGTCCGTGTGCCTGTGTCCCTCTCACTGTGTGCGTGTCGCTCTTGCTGTGTGTGTGTGTCCCTCTCGCTGTGTGTGTGTGTGTGTCCCTCTCACTGTGTGTGCGTCCGTGTGTGTCCCTCTCACTGTGTGCGCGTGCGTGTGTGTGTGTCCCTCTCACTGTGCGCGTCGCTCTTGCTGTGTGTGTGTGCGTGTGTGTCCCTCTCACTGTGTGCGCCTCCCTGTGTGTGTGTGTGTCCCTCTCACTGTGTGCACGTCCATGTGTGTGTCCCTCTCGCTGTGTGCACGTCCGTGTGTGTGTCCCGCTCACTGTGTGTGTGTGCGCATGTGTGTGTGTCCCACTCACTCTGCGTGTCAGTGTGTGCGTGTGTCCCTCTCAATGTGTGCGCGCGTGTGTGTGTGTCCCACTCACTCTGCGTGTCAGTGTGTGCGTGTGTCCCTCTCACTGTGTGCGCGTCAATGTGTGCGTGTGTCCCTCTCACTGTGCGCGCGTCCGTGTGTGCGTGTGTCCCTCTCACTGTGTGCGCGTACGTGTGTCCCTCTCACTGTGTGCGCGTGCGTGTGTCCCTCTCACTGTGTGCGCGTCCGTGTGTGCGTGTGTCCCTCTCACTGTGTGCGCGCGTGTGTGTGTCCCTCTCACGCTGTGTGCGTCACTCTTACTGTGTGTGTGCGTGTGTCCCTCTCAATGTGTGCGTGTGTCCCTCTCACTGTGCGCGCGTCCGTGTGTGCGTGTGTCCCTCTCACTGTGTGCGCGTACGTGTGTCCCTCTCACTGTGTGCGCGTGCGTGTGTGTGTGTGTCCCTCTCACTGTGTGCGCGTCCATGTGTGTGTGTCCCTCTCACTGTGTGCGCGTCCGTGTGTGCGTGTGTGTCCCTCTCGCGGTGTGCGCGTCCGTGTGTGCGTGTGTGTGTGTCCCTCTCACGGTGTGCGCATCGCTCTTGCTGTGTGCGCGTGTGTCCCTCTCACTGTGTGCGTGTGCGTGTGTCCCTCTCACTGTGTGCGTCGCTCTTGCTGTGTGTGTGTGTGTGTGTCCCTCTCACTGTGTGCGCGTCCGTGTGTGTGCGTGTGTCCCTCTCACTGTGTGCGCGTCCGTGTGTGCCTGTGTCCCTCTCACTGTGTGCGCGTCCGTGTGCCTGTGTCCCTCTCACCTTGTGCGTGTGTGTCCCTCTCACTGTGTGCGCGTGCGTGTGTCCCTCTCACTGTGCGCGCTTCCGTGTGTGCGTGTGTCCCTCTCACTGTGCGTGCGTCCGTGTGTGCCTGTGTCCCTCTCACTGTGCGCGCGTCCATGTGTGCGTGTGTGCGTGTGTCCCTCTCACTGTGTGCGCGTCCGTGTGTGCGTGTGTCCCTCTCACTGTGTGCGCGTACGTGTGTCCCTCTCACTGTGTGCGCGTCCGTGTGTGCGTGTGTGTCCCTCTCGCGGTGTGCGCGTCCGTGTGTGCGTGTGTGTGTGTCCCTCTCACGGTGTGCGCATCGCTCTTGCTGTGTGCGCGTGTGTCCCTCTCACTGTGTGCGTGTCCGTGTGTGTGTGTCCCTCTCACTGTGTGCGTCGCTCTTGCTGTGTGTGTGTGTGTGTGTGTGTGTGTGTGTGTGTGTGTCCCTCTCACTGTGTGCGCGTCCGTGTGTGTGCGTGTGTCCCTCTCACTGTGTGCGCGTCCGTGTGTGCCTGTGTCCCTCTCACTGTGTGCGCGTCCGTGTGCCTGTGTCCCTCTCACCTTGTGCGTGTGTGTCCCTCTCACTGTGTGCGCGTGCGTGTGTCCCTCTCACTGTGCGCGCTTCCGTGTGTGCGTGTGTCCCTCTCACTGTGCGTGCGTCCGTGTGTGCGTGTGTCCCTCTCACTGTGTGTGCGTACGTGTGACCCTCTCACTGTGTGCGCGTCGCTCTTGCGGTGTGTGTGTGTGTCCCTCTCACTGTGTGTGCGTCCGCGTGTGTGTGTTTGTGTGTGCGTGTCCCTCTCACTGTGTGCGCGTCACTCTTGCTGTGTGTGTGTGTGTGTGTGTGTGTCCCTCTCACTGTGTGCGCGTCCGTGTGTGTCCCTCTCACTGTTTGTGTGTCCGTGTGTGTGTCCCTCTCACTGTGTGTGTGTGTGTCCCTCTCAATGTGCGCGCGTCCGTGTGTGCGTGTCCCTCTCACTGTGTGCGCGTCCGTGTGTGCGTGTGTCCTCTCACTGTGTGCGCGTCCGTGTGTGCGTTTGTCCCTCTCACTGTGTGCGCGCGTGTGTGTGTCCCTCTCACGCTGTGCGCGTCGCTCTTACTGTGTGTGCGCGTGTGTCCCTCTCACTGTGCGCGCGTCCGTGTGTGCGTGTGTCCCTCTCACTGTGTGCGCGTACGTGTGTCCCTCTCACTGTGTGCGCGTGCGTGTGTGTGTGTGTCCCTCTCACTGTGTGCGCGCGTGTGTGTGTCCCTCTCACGCTGTGCGCGTCGCTCTTACTGTGTGTGTGCGTGTGTCCCTCTCACTGTGCGCGCGTCCGTGTGTGCGTGTGTCCCTCTCACTGTGTGCGCGTACGTGTGTCCCTCTCACTGTGTGCGCGTGCGTGTGTGCGTGTGTGTGTGTGTGTCCCTCTCACTGTGTACGCGTCCATGTGTGTGTGTCCCTCTCACTGTGTGCGCGTCCGTGTGTGCGTGTGTGTCCCTCTCGCGGTGTGCGCGTCCGTGTGTGCGTGTGTGTGTGTCCCTCTCACGGTGTGCGCATCTCTCTTGCTGTGTGCGCGTGTGTCCCTCTCACTGTGTGCGTGTCCGTGTGTGTGTGTCCCTCTCACTGTGTGCGTCGCTCTTGCTGTGTGTGTGTGTGTGTGTGTGTGTGTGTCCCTCTCACTGTGTGCGTGTCCGTGTGTGTGCGTGCGTCCCTCTCACTGTGTGCGCGTCCGAGTGTGCCTGTGTCCCTCTCACTGTGTGCGCGTCCGTGTGCCTGTGTCCCTCTCACCTTGTGCGTGTGTGTCCCTCTCACTGTGCGCGCTTCCGTGTGTGCGTGCGTCCGTGTGTGCGTGTGTCCCTCTCACTGTGTGTGCGTACGTGTGACCCTCTCACTGTGTGCGCGTCGCTCTTGCGGTGTGTGTGCGTGTCCCTCTCACTGTGTGTGCGTCCGCGTGTGTGTGTTTGTGTGTGCGTGTCCCTCTCACTGTGTGCGCGTCACTCTTGCTGTGTGTGTGTGTGTCCCTCTCACTGTGTGCGCGTCCGTGTGTGTCCCTCTCACTGTTTGTGTGTCCGTGTGTGTGTGTCCCTCTCAATGTGCGCGCGTCCGTGTGTGCGTGTCCCTCTCACTGTGTGCGCGTCCGTGTGTGCGTGTGTCCTCTCACTGTGTGCGCGTCCGTGTGTGCGTGTGTCCCTCTCACTGTGTGCGCGCGTGTGTGTGTCCCTCTCACGCTGTGCGCGTCGCTCTTACTGTGTGTGCGCGTGTGTCCCTCTCACTGTGCGCGTGTCCGTGTGTGCGTGTGTCCCTCTCACTGTGTGCGCGTACGTGTGTCCCTCTCACTGTGTGCGCGTGCGTGTGTCCCTCTCACTGTGTGCGCGTGCGTGTGTGTGTGTGTGTCCCTCTCACAGTGTGCATATCGCTCTTGCTGTGTGCGCGTCCGTGTGTGCGTGTGTCCCTCTCACTGTGTGCGCGTCCATGTGTGTGTGTCCCTCTCACTGTGTGCACGTCCGTGTGTGTGTGTGCGTGTCCCTCTCACTGTGTGCGCATCCGTGTGTCCGTGTGTGCGTGTGTCCCTCTCACTGTGTGCGTGTCGCTCTTGCTGTGTGCGCGTCCGTGTGTGCGTGTGTCCCTCTCACTGTGTGCGCGTCCGTGTGTGCGTGTCCCTCTCACCGTGTGCGCATCCGTGTGTGCATGTGTCCCTCTCACTGTGTGCGCGTCACTCTTGCTGTGTGTGTGTGTGTGTGTGTGTGTGTCCCTCTCACTGTGTGCGCGTCCGTGTGTGTCCCTCTCACTGTTTGTGTGTCCGTGTGTGTGTGTCCCTCTCAATGTGCGCGCGTCCGTGTGTGCGTGTCCCTCTCACTGTGTGTGCGTCCGTGTGTGCGTGTGTCCTCTCACTGTGTGCGCGTCCGTGTGTGCGTGTGTCCCTCTCACTGTGTGCGCGCGTGTGTGTGTCCCTCTCACGCTGTGCGCGTCGCTCTTACTGTGTGTGTGCGTGTGTCCCTCTCACTGTGTGCGCGTCAATGTGTGCGTTTGTCCCTCTCACTGTGCGCGCGTCCGTGTGTGCGTGTGTCCCTCTCACTGTGTGCGCGTACGTGTGTCCCTCTCACTGTGTGCGCGTGCGTGTGTGTGTGTCCCTCTCACAGTGTGCATATCGCTCTTGCTGTGTGCGCGTCCGTGTGTGCGTGTGTCCCTCTCACTGTGTGCGCGTCCATGTGTGTGTGTCCCTCTCACTGTGTGCACGTCCGTGTGTGTGTGTGCGTGTCCCTCTCACTGTGTGCGCGTCCGTGTGTGCGTGTGTCCCTCTCACTGTGTGCGCGCGTGTGTGTGTCCCTCTCACGCTGTGCGCGTCGCTCTTACTGTGTGTGTGCGTGTGTCCCTCTCACTCTGTGCGCGTCAATGTGTGCGTTTGTCCCTCTCACTGTGCGCGCGTCCGTGTGTGCGTGTGTCCCTCTCACTGTGTGCGCTTACGTGTGTCCCTCTCACTGTGTGCGCGTGCGTGTGTGTGTGTGTGTCCCTCTCACTGTGTGCGCGTCCGTGTGTGTGTCCCTCTCACTGTTTGCGCGTCCGTGTGTGTGTGTGTCCCTCTCAATGTGCGCGCGTCCGTGTGTGCGTGTCGCTCTTGCTGTGTGCGCGTCCGTGTGTGCGTGTCCCTCTCACTGTGTGCGCGTCCGTGTGTGCGTGTGTCCCTCTCACCGTGTGCGCATCCGTGTGTGCATGTGTCCCTCTCACTGTGTGCGCGTTCGTGTGTCCCTCTCACTGTGTGCGCGTCGCTCTTGCTGTGTGTGTGTGTCCCTCTCACTGTGTGCGCGTCCGTGTGTGTGTCCCTCTCACTGTTTGCGCGTCCGTGTGTGTGTGTGTCCCTCTCACTGTGTGCGTCGCTCTTGCTGTGTGCGCGTCCGTGTGTCTGTGTCCCTCTCACTGTGTGCGTGTCGCTCTTGCTGTGTGTGTGTGTCCCTCTCACTGTGTGCGTGTCGCTCTTGCTGTGTGCGCGTCCGTGTGTGCGTGTGTCCCTCTCACTGTGCGCGCGTCCGTGTGTGCGTGTGTCCCTCTCACTGTGTGCGCGTACGTGTGTCCCTCTCACTGTGTGCGTGTGCGTGTGTGTGTGTGTGTGTCCCTCTCACAGTGTGCGTATCGCTCTTGCTGTGTGCGCGTCCGTGTGTGTGTGTGTCCCTCTCACTGTGTGCGTCGCTCTTGCTGTGTGTGTGTGTGTGTGTGTGTGTGTGTGTGTGTGTGTGTGTGTCCCTTTCACAGTGTGCGCGTCCGTGTGCCTGTGTCCCTCTCACTGTGTGCGTGTCGCTCTTGCTGTGTGTGTGTGTCCCTCTCGCTGTGTGTGTGTGTGTGTGTCCCTCTCACTGTGTGCGCGTCCGTGTGTGTCCCTCTCACTGTGTGCGCGTGCGTGTGTGTGTGTGTCCCTCTCACTGTGCGCGTCGCTCTTGCTGTGTGTGTGTGCGTGTGTGTCCCTCTCGCGGTGTGCGCCTCCCTGTGTGTGTGTGTGTCCCTCTCACTGTGTGCACGTCCATGTGTGTGTCCCTCTCGCTGTGTGCACGTCTGTGTGTGTCCCGCTCAGTGTGTTTGGGCGCATGTGTGTGTGTCCCACTCACTCTGCGTGTCAGTGTGTGCGTGTGTCCCTCTCAATGTGTGCGCGCGTGTGTGTCCCTCTCACGCTGTGCGCGTCGCTCTTACTGTGTGTGTGTGCGTGTGTCCCTCTCACTGTGTGCGCGTCAATGTGTGCGTGTCCCTCTCATTGTGCGCGCGTCCGTGTGTGCGTGTGTCCCTCTCACTGTGTGCGCGTACGTGTGTCCCTCTCACTGTGTGCGCGTGCGTGTGTCCCTCTCACTGTGTGCGCGTCCGTGTGTGCGTGTGTCCTCTCACTGTGTGCGCGTCCGTGTGTGCGTGTCCCTCTCACTGTGTGCGCGCGTGTGTGTGTCCCTCTCACGCTGTGCGCGTCGCTCTTACTGTGTGTGTGTGCGTGTGTCCCTCTCACTGTGTGCGCGTCAATGTGTGCGTGTGTCCCTCTCACTGTGTGCGCGTACGTGTGTCCCTCTCACTGTGTGCGCGTGCGTGTGTGTGTGTCCCTCTCACAGTGTGCGTATCGCTCTTGCTGTGTGCGCGTCCGTGTGTGTGTGTGTCCCTCTCACTGTGTGCGCGTCCATGTGTGTGTGTCCCTCTCACTGTGTGCACGTCCGTGTGTGTGTGTGCGTGTCCCTCTCACTGTGTGCGCAACCGTGTGTCCGTGTGTCCCTCTCACTGTGTGCGTGTCGCTCTTGCTGTGTGCGCGTCCGTGTGTGCGTGTGTCCCTCTCACTGTGTGCGCGTCCGTGTGTGTGTGTGCGTGTGTCCCTCTCACCGTGTGCGCATCCGTGTGTGCATGTGTCCCTCTCACTGTGTGCGCGTTTGTGTGTCCCACTTACTGTGTGCGCTTCGCTCTTGCTGTGTGTGTCCCTCTCACTGTGTGCGTTTCGCTCTTGCTGTGTGTGTGTGTGTGTGTGTGTGTGCGTGTCCCTCTCACTGTGTGCGCGTCCGTGTGTGTGTGTCCCTCTCACTGTGTGCGCATCGCTCTTGCTGTGTGTGTGTGTCCCTCTCACTGTGTGCGCGTCCGTGTGTGTGTCCCTCTCACTGTTTGCGCGTCCGTGTGTGTGTGTGTCCCTCTCACTGTGCGCGTCGCTCTTGCTGTGTGTGTGTGTGTGTGTGTGTGTGTGTCCCTTTCACAGTGTGCGCGTCCGTGTGCCTGTGTCCCTCTCACTGTGTGCGTGTCGCTCTTGCTGTGTGTGTGTGTCCCTCTCGCTGTGTGTGTGTGTGTGTGTCCCTCTCACTGTGTGCGCGTCCGTGTGTGTCCCTCTCACTGTGTGCGCGTGCGTGTGTGTGTGTCCCTCTCACTGTGCGCATCGCTCTTGCTGTGTGTGTGTGCGTGTGTGTCCCTCTCGCGGTGTGCGCCTCCCTGTGTGTGTGTGTGTCCCTCTCACTGTGTGCACGTCCATGTGTGTGTCCCTCTCGCTGTGTGCACGTCCGTGTGTGTGTCCCGCTCACTGTGTGTGTGTGTGCGCATGTGTGTGTGTCCCACTCACTCTGCGTGTCAGTGTGTGCGTGTGTCCCTCTCAATGTGTGCGCGTGCGTTTGTGTCCCTCTCATGGTGTGCGCGTGCGTGTGCGCGTCCGTGTGTGCGTGTGTGTCCCTCTCACGGTGTGCGTGTCCGTGTGTGCGTGTGTCCTGCTCACGGTGTGCGCGTCGCTCTTGCTGTGTGTGTGTGTGTCCATCTCACTGTGTGCGCGTCCATGTGTGCGTGTGTCCCTCTCACTGTGTGCGCGTCCGTGTGTCCCTCTCACTGTGTGCGCGTCGCTCTTGCTGTGTGTGTGTGTGTGTCCCTCTCACTGTGTGCGTGTCGCTCTTGCTGTGTGTGTGTGTGTCCCTCTCACTGTGTGCGTGTCGCTCTTGCTGTGTGTGTGTGTGTGTGCGTGTCCCTCTCACTGTGTGCGTGTTCGTGTGTGCGTTCCTCACTGTGTGTGCATCCGTGTGTGCGTGTGTCCCTCTCACTGTGTGTGCGTACGTGTGTCCCTCTCACTGTGTGCGCGTACGTGTGTCCCTCTCACTGTGTGCGCGTCCGTGTGTCCCTCTGACTGTGTGCGCGTACGTGTGTCCCTCTCACTGTGTGTGCGTGCGTGTGTCCCTCTCACTGTGTGCGCGTGCGTGTGTGTCCCTCTCGTGGTGTGCGCGCGCGTGTGTGTGTCCCTCTCACGCTTTGCGCGTTGCTCTTGCTCTGTGTGTGTGCGTGTGTCCCTCTCACTGTGTGCGCGTCCATGTGTGCGTGTCCCTCTCACTGTGTGCACGTACGTGTGTCCCTCTCACTGTGTGCGCGTACGTGTGTCCCTCTCACTGTGTGCGCGTACGTGTGTCCCTCTCACTGTGTGCGCGTACGTGTGTCCCTCTCACTGTGTGCGCGTGCGTGTGTCCCTCTCACTGTGTGCGCGTCCGTGTGTGCGTGTGTCCCTCTCGCGGTGTGCGCGTCCGTGTGTGCGTGTGTGTGTGTCCCTCTCACGGTGTGCGCATCGCTCTTGCTGTGTGCGCGTGTGTCCCTCTCACTGTGTGCGTGTGTGTGTGTGTGTGTCCCTCTCACTGTGTGCGTCGCTCTTGCTGTGTGTGTGTGTGTCCCTCTCACTGTGTGCGCGTCCGTGTGTGTGCGTGTGTCCCTCTCACTGTGTGCGCGTCCGTGTGTGCCTGTGTCCCTCTCACTGTGTGCGCGTCCGTGTGCCTGTGTCCCTCTCACCTTGTGCGTGTGTGTCCCTCTCACTGTGTGCGCGGGCGTGTGTCCCTCTCACTGTGTACGCGTCCGTGTGTGCGTGTGTCCCTCTCACTGTGTGCGCGCCCGTGTGTCCCTCTCACTGTGCGCGCTTCCGTGTGTGCGTGTGTCCCTCTCACTGTGCGTGTGTCCGTGTGTGCGTGTGTCCCTCTCACTGTGTGCGCGTACGTGTGACCCTCTCACTGTGTGCGCGTCGCTCTTGCGGTGTATGTGCGTGTCCCTCTCACTGTTGTGCGTCCGCGTGTGTGTGTTTGTGTGTGCATGTCCCTCTCACTGTGTGCGCGTCACTCTTGCTGTGTGTGTGTGTGTCCCTCTCACTGTGTGCGCGTCCGTGTGTGTCCCTCTCACTGTTTGTGTGTCCGTGTGTGTGTGTCCCTCTCACTGTGTGTGTGTGTCCCTCTCAATGTGCGCGCGTCCGTGTGTGTGTGTCCCTCTCACTGTGTGCGCGTCCGTGTGTGTCCCTCTCACTGTGTGCGCGTGCGTGTGTGTGTGTGTCCCTCTCACTGTGAGCATCGCTCTTGCTGTGTGTGTGTGCGTGTGTGTCCCTCTCGCGGTGTGCGCCTCCCTGTGTGTGTGTGTGTGTCCCTCTCACTGTGTGCACGTCCATGTGTGTGTCCCTCTCGCTGTGTGCACGTCCGTGTGTGTGTCCCGCTCACTGTGTGTGTGTGCGCATGTGTGTGTGTCCCACTCACTCTGCGTGTCAGTGTGTGCGTGTGTCCCTCTCAATGTGTGCGCGCGTGTGTGTGTCCCTCTCACGCTGTGCGCGTCGCTCTTACTGTGTGTGTGTGCGTGTGTCCCTCTCACTGTGTGCGCGTCAATGTGTGCGTGTGTCCCTCTCACTGTGCGCGCGTCCGTGTGTGCGTGTGTCCCTCTCACTGTGTGCGCGTACGTGTGTCCCTCTCACTGTGTGCGCGTGCGTGTGTCCCTCTCACTGTGAGCACGTCCGTGTGTGCGTGTGTCCTGTCACTGTGTGCGCGTCCGTGTGTGCGTGTGTCCCTCTCACTGTGCGCGCTTCCGTGTGTGCGTGTGTCCCTCTCACTGTGTGCGCGTGCGTGTGTGCGTGTGTGTCCCTCTCACAGTGTGCGTATTGCTCTTGCTGTGTGCGCGTCCGTGTGTGTGTGTGTCCCTCTCACTGTGTGCGCGTCCATGTGTGTGTGTCCCTCTCACTGTGTGCACGTCCGTGTGTGTGTGTGTGCGTGTCCCTCTCACTGTGTGCGCGTCCGTGTGTGCGTGTGTCCCTCTCACTGTGTGCGTGTCGCTCTTGCTGTGTGCGCGTCCGTGTGTGCGTGTGTCCCTCTCACTGTGTGCGCGTCCGTGTGTGCGTGTGTCCCTCTCACCGTGTGCGCATCCGTGTGTGCATGTGTCCCTCTCACTGTGTGCGCGTTCGTGTGTCCCACTTACTGTGTGCGCGTCGCTCTTGCTGTGTGTGTCCCTCTCACTGTGTGCATCGCTCTTGCTGTGTGTGTGTGCGTGTGTGTCCCTCTCACTGTGTGCACGTCCGTGTGTGTGTCCCGCTCACTGTGTGTGTGTGCGCATGTGTGTGTGTCCCACTCACTCTGCGTGTCAGTGTGTGCGTGTGTCCCTCTCAATGTGTGCGCGCGTGTGTGTGTCCCTCTCACGCTGTGCGCGTCGCTCTTACTGTGTGTGTGTGCGTGTGTCCCTCTCACTGTGTGCGCGTCAATGTGTGCGTGTCCCTCTCACTGTGCGCGCGTCCGTGTGTGCGTGTGTCCCTCTCACTGTGTGCGCGTACGTGTGTCCCTCTCACTGTGTGCGCGTGCGTGTGTCCCTCTCACTGTGTGCGCGTCCGTGTGTGCGTGTGTCCTCTCACTGTGTGCGCGTCAATGTGTGCGTGTGTCCCTCTCACTGTGCGCGCTTCCGTGTGTGCGTGTGTCCCTCTCACTGTGTGCGCGTGCGTGTGTGCGTGTGTGTGTGTGTGTCCCTCTCACAGTGTGCGTATCGCTCTTGCTGTGTGCGCGTCCGTGTGTGTGTGTGTCCCTCTCACTGTGTGCGCGTCCATGTGTGTGTGTCCCTCTCACTGTGTGCGTGTCGCTCTTGCTGTGTGCGCGTCCGTGTGTGCGTGTGTCCCTCTCACTGTGTGCGCGTCCGTGTGTGTGTGCGTGTGTCCCTCTCACCGTGTGCGCATCCGTGTGTGCATGTGTCCCTCTCACTGTGTGCGCGTTCGTGTGTCCCACTTACTGTGTGCGCGTCGCTCTTGCTGTGTGTGTCCCTCTCACTGTGTGCGTTTCGCTCTTGCTGTGTGTGTGTGTGTGTGTGTGTGCGTGTCCCTCTCACTGTGTGCGCGTCCGTGTGTGTGTGTCCCTCTCACTGTGTGCGCATCGCTCTTGCTGTGTGTGTGTGTCCCTCTCACTGTGTGCGCGTCCGTGTGTGTGTCGCTCTCACTGTTTGCGCGTCCGTGTGTGTGTGTGTCCCTCTCACTGTGCGCGTCGCTCTTGCTGTGTGTGTGTGTGTGTCCCTTTCACAGTGTGCGCGTCCGTGTGCCTGTGTCCCTCTCACTGTGTGCGTGTCGCTCTTGCTGTGTGTGTGTGTCCCTCTCGCTGTGTGTGTGTGTGTGTGTCCCTCTCACTGTGTGCGCGTCCGTGTGTGTCCCTCTCACTGTGTGCGCGTGCGTGTGTGTGTGTCCCTCTCACTGTGCGCATCGCTCTTGCTGTGTGTGTGTGCGTGTGTGTCCCTCTCGCGGTGTGCGCGTCCATGTGTGTGTGTCCCTCTCACTGTGTGCACGTCCGTGTGTGTGTGTGCGTGTCCCTCTCACTGTGTGCGCGTCTGTGTGTGCGTGTGTCCCTCTCACTGTGTGCGTGTCGCTCTTGCTGTGTGCGCGTCCGTGTGTGCGTGTGTCCCTCTCACTGTGTGCGCGTCCGTGTGTGCGTGTGTCCCTCTCACCGTGTGCGCATCCGTGTGTGCATGTGTCCCTCTCACTGTGTGCGCGTCCATGTGTGTGTGTCCCTCTCACTGTGTGCACGTCCGTGTGTGTGTGTGCGTGTCCCTCTCACTGTGTGCGCGTCTGTGTGTGCGTGTGTCCCTCTCACTGTGTGCGCGTCCATGTGTGTGTGTCCCTCTCACTGTGTGCACGTCCGTGTGTGTGTGTGCGTGTCCCTCTCACTGTGTGCGCGTCTGTGTGTGCGTGTGTCCCTCTCACTGTGTGCGCGTCCATGTGTGTGTGTCCCTCTCACTGTGTGCACGTCCGTGTGTGTGTGTGCGTGTCCCTCTCACTGTGTGCGCGTCTGTGTGTGCGTGTGTCCCTCTCACTGTGTGCGTGTCGCTCTTGCTGTGTGCGCGTCCGTGTGTGCGTGTGTCCCTCTCACTGTGTGCGCGTCCGTGTGTGCGTGTGTCCCTCTCACCGTGTGCGCATCCGTGTGTGCATGTGTCCCTCTCACTGTGTGCGCGTTCGTGTGTCCCACTTACTGTGTGCGCGTCGCTCTTGCTGTGTGTGTCCCTCTCACTGTGTGCGTTTCTCTCTTGCTGTGTGTGTGTGTGTGTGTGTGCGTGTCCCTCTCACTGTGTGCGCGTCCGTGTGTGTGTGTCCCTCTCACTGTGTGCGCGTCGCTCTTGCTGTGTGTGTGTGTCCCTCTCACTGTGTGCGCGTCCGTGTGTGTGTCCCTCTCACTGTTTGCGCGTCCGTGTGTGTGTGTGTCCTTCTCACTGTGCGCGTCGCTCTTGCTGTGTGTGTGTGTCCCTTTCACAGTGTGCGCGTTCGTGTGCCTGTGTCCCCCTCACTGTGTGCGTGTCGCTCTTGCTGTGTGTGTGTGTCCCTCTCGCTGTGTGTGTGTGTGTGTCCCTCTCACTGTGTGCGCGTCCGTGTGTGTCCCTCTCACTGTGTGCGCGTGCGTGTGTGTGTCCCCCTCTCACTGTGCGCGTCGCTCTTGCTGTGTGTGTGTGCGTGTGTGTCCCTCTCGCGGTGTGCGCCTCCCTGTGTGTGTGTGTGTCCCTCTCACTGTGTGCACGTCCATGTGTGTGTCCCTCTCGCTGTGTGCACGTCCGTGTGTGTGTCCCACTCACTGTGTGTGTGTGCGCATGTGTGTGTGTCCCACTCACTCTGCGTGTCAGTGTGTGCGTGTGTCCCTCTCAATGTGTGCGCGTGCGTTTGTGTCCCTCTCATGGTGTGCGTGTGTGCGTCCGTGTGTGCGTGTGTGTCCCTCTCACGGTGTGCGCGTCCGTGTGTGCGTGTGTGTGTCCCTCTCACGTTGTGCGCGTCGCTCTTGCTGTGTGTGTGTGTGTGCCTCTCACGGTGTGCGCGTCGCTCTGGCTGTGTGTGTGTGTGTCCTGCTCACGGTGTGCGCGTCGCTCTTGCTGTGTGTGTCCATCTCACTGTGTGCGCGTCCATGTGTGCGTGTGTCCCTCTCACTGTGTGCGCGTCCGTGTGTGCGTGTGTCCCTCTCACTGTGTGCGCGTCGCTCTTGCTGTGTGTGTGTGTGTCCCTCTCACTGTGTGCGTGTCGCTCTTGCTGTGTGTGTGTGTGTGCGTGTCCCTCTCACTTTGTGCATGTTCGTGTGTGCGTTCCTCTCACTGTGTGCGCGTCCGTGTGTGTGTGTGTCGCTCTCACTGTGTGCGCGTCGCTCTTGCGGTGTGTGTGCGTCCGCGTGTGTGTGTTTGTGTGCGCGTCACTCTTGCTGTGTGTGTGTGTGTGTGTCCCTCTCACTGTGTGTGTGTGTCCCTCTCACTGTGTGCGCGTCCGTGTGTGCGTGTCCCTGTCACTGTGTGCGCGTCCGTGTGTGTGACCTCTCACTGTGTGCGCGTCCATGTGTGTGCGTGTGTCCCTCTCACTGTGTGCGCGTCCGTGTGTGCCTGTGTCCCTCTCACTGTGTGCGTGTGTCCCTCTCACCTTGTGCGCGTGTGTCCCTCTCACTGTGTGCGCGTGCGTGTGTCCCTCTCACTCTGTGCGCGTCCGTGTGCCTGTGTCCCTCTCACCTTGTGCGCGTGTGTCCCTCTCACTGTGTGCGCGTGCGTGTGTCCCTCTCACTGTGTGCGTGTGTGTGTGTCCCTCTCACTGTGTGCGTCGCTCTTGCTCTGTGTGTGTGTGTGTGTGTGTGTGTCCCTCTCACTGTGTGCGCGTCCGTGTGTGTGTGTGTGTGTGTCCCTCTCACTGTGTGTGTCCCTCTCACTGTGTGCGCGTCCGTGTGTGCGTGTCCCTGTCACTGTGTGCGCGTCCGTGTGTGTGTCCCTCTCACTGTGTGCGCGTCCATGTGTGTTCGTGTGTCCCTCTCACTGTGTGCGCGTCCGTGTGTGCCTGTGTCCCTCTCACCTTGTGCGCGTGTGTCCCTCTCACTGTGTGCGCGTGCGTGTGTCCCTCTCACTGTGTGCGCGTCCGTGTGTGCGTGTGTCCTCTCACTGTGTGCGCGTCCGTGTGTGCGTGTGTCCCTCTCACTGTGTGCGCACCCGTGTGTCCCTCTCACTGTGCGTGCGTCCGTGTGTGTGTGTGTCCCTCTCAATGTGCGCGCGTCCATGTGTGCGTGTGTCCCTCTCACTGTGCGTGCGTCTGTGTGTGCGTGTGTCCCTCTCACTGTGTGCGCGTACGTGTGTTCCTCTCACTGTGTGTGTGTGCGTGTGTCCCTCTCACTGTGCGTGTGTGCGTGTGTCCCTCTCACTGTGTGCGCGTACGTGTGTACCTCTCACTGTGTGAGCGTCCGTGTGTCCCGCTCACTGTGTGCGCGTCCGTGTGTGCGTGTGTCCCTCTCACTGTGTGCGCGCCCGTGTGTACCTCTCACTGTGCACGCGTCCGTGTGTGCGTGTGTCCCTCTCACTGTGCGCGCCCCTTCACTGTGTGCGCGTACGTGTGTCCCTCTCACTGTGTGCGCGTACGTGTGTACCTCTCACTGTGTGCACGTCCGTGTGTCCCTCTCACTGTGTGCGTGCCCGTGTGTGCGTGTGTGTGTGTGTCCCTCTCACAGTGTGCGTATCGCTCTTGCTGTGTGTGCGTGTGTCCCTCTCACTGTGTGCACGTCCATGTGTGTGTGTCCCTCTCACTGTGTGCACGTCCGTGTGTATGTGTGCGTGTCCCTCTCACTGTGTGCGCGTGCGTGTGTCCCTCTCACTGTGTGCGTGTCGCTCTTGCTGTGTGCGCGTCCGTGTGTGCGTGTGTCCCCCTCACTGTGTGCGCGTCCGTGTGTGCATGTGTCCCTCTCACTGTGTGCGCGTCCATGTGTGTGTGTCCCTCTCACTGTGTGCACGTCCGTGTGTGTGTGTGCGTGTCCCTCTCACTGTGTGCGCGTGCTTGTCGGTGTGTGCGTGTGTCCCTCTCACTGTGTGCGTGTCGCTCTTGCTGTGTGTGTGTCCCTCTCACTGTGTGCGCATGTGTGTGTGTGTGTGTGTGTGTCCCTCTCACTGTGTGCGCGTCCGTGTGTGTGTGTGTGTGTGTCCCTCTCACTGTGTGCGCGTCCATGTGTGTGTGTCCCTCTCACTGTGTGCACGTCCGTGTGTGTGTGCGTGTGTCCCTCTCACCGTGTGCGCATCCGTGTGTGCATGTGTCCCTCTCACTGTGTGCGCGTTCGTGTGTCCCACTTACTGTGTGCGTGTCACTCTTGCTGTGTGTGTGTCCCTCTCACTGTGTGCGTGTCGCTCTTGCTGTGTGTGTGTGTGTGTGTGTGCGTGTCCCTCTCACTGTGTGCGCGTCTGTGTGTGTGTCCCTCTCACTGTGTGCGCGTCCGTGTGTGTGTGTCCCTCTCACTGTGTGCGCATCGCTCTTGCTGTGTGTGTGTGTCCCTCTCACTGTGTGCGCGTCCGTTTGTGTGTCCCTCTCACTGTTTGCGCGTCCGTGTGTGTGTCCCTCTCACTGTGCGCGTCGCTCTTGCTGTGTGTGTGTGTGTGTGTGTGTGTGTCCCTTTCACAGTGTGCGCGTCTGTGTGCGTGTGTCCCTCTCACTGTGTGCGCGTGCGTGTGTGTCTCTCTCACTGTGTGCGTGTCGCTCTTGCTGTGTGTGTGTGTCCCTCTCACTGTGTGCGCGTCCGTGTGTGTGCGTGTGTCCCTCTCACTGTGTGCGCGTCCGTGTGTGCCTGTGTCCCTCTCACTGTGTGCGCGTCCGTGTGCCTGTGTCCCTCTCACTGTGTGCGCGTGCGTGTGTCCCTCTCACTGTGTGCGCGTGCGTGTGTCCCTCTCACTGTGTGCGCGTGCGTGTGTCCCTCTCACTGTGTGCGCGTCCGTGTGTGCGTGTGTCCTCTCACTGTGTGCGCGTCCGTGTGCGTGTGTCCCTCTCACTGTGTGTGCGCCCGTGTGTCCCTCTCACTGTGTGCGCGTCCGTGTGTGTGTGTGTCCCTCTCACTGTGCGCGCGTCCGTGTGTGCGTGTCCCTCTCACTGTGTGCGCGTACGTGTGTCCCTCTCACTGTGTGCGCATCCGTGAGTCCCTCTCACTGTGTGCGCGTGCGTGTGTCCCTCTCACTGTGTGCGCGTGCGTGTGTGTCCCTCTCGCGGTGTGCGCGCATGTGTGTGTGTCCCTCTCACGCTGTGCGCGTTGCTCTTACTGTGTGTGTGTGCGTGTGTCCCTCTCACTGTGTGCGCGTCCGTGTGTGCGTGTGTCCCTCTCACTGTGTGCGCGTACGTGTGTCCCTCTCACTGTGTGCGCGTGCGTGTGTCCCTCTCACGGAGTGCGCGTGCGTGTGTGCGTGTGTCCCTCTCACTGTGTGCGAGTCCATGTGTGTGTCCCTCTCACTGTGTGCACGTCCGTGTGTGTGTGTGCGCGTGCGTGTGTCCCTCTCACTGTGTGCGCGTGCGTGTGTGTCCCTCTCGTGGTGTGCGCGCGCGTGTGTGTGTCCCTCTCACGCTGTGCGCGTTGCTCTTGCTCTGTGTGTGTGCGTGTGTCCCTCTCACTGTGTGCGCGTCCATGTGTGCGTGTCCCTCTCACTGTGTGCGCGTACGTGTGTCCCTCTCACTGTGTGCGCGTACGTGTGTCCATCTCACTGTGTGCGCGTGCGTGTGTCCCTCTCACTGTGTGCGCGTCCGTGTGTGCGTGTGTGTCCCTCTCGCAGTGTGCGCGTCCGCGTGTGTGTGTGTGTCCCTCTCACGGTGTGCGCATCGCTCTTGCTGTGTGCGCGTGCGTGTGTCCCTCTCACTGTGTGCGCGTCCGTGTGTGTGTGTCCCTCTCACTGTGTGCGTCGCTCTTGCTGTGTGTGTGTGTCCCTCTCACTGTGTGCGCGTCCGTGTGTGTGCGTGTGTCCCTCTCACTGTGCGCTCGTCCGTGTGTGCCTGTGTCCCTCTCACTGTGTGCGCGTCCGTGTGCCTGTGTCCCTCTCACCTTGTGCGCGTGTGTCCCTCTCACTGTGTGCGCGTGCGTGTGTCCCTCTTACTGTGTACGCGTCCGTGTGTGCGTGTGTCCCTCTCACTGTGTGCGCGCCCGTGTGTCCCTCTCACTGTGCGCGCTTCCGTGTGTGCGTGTGTCCCTCTCACTGTGTGCGCGTACGTGTGACCCTCTCACTGTGTGCGCGTCGCTATTGCGGTGTGTGTGCGTGTCCCTCTCACTGTGTGTGCGTCCGCGTGTGTGTGTTTGTGTGTGCGTGTGTCCTCTCACTGTGTGCGCGTCCGTGTGTGCGTGTGTCCCTCTCACTGTGTGCGCGCGTGTGTGTGTCCCTCTCACGCTGTGCGCGTCGCTCTTACTGTGTGTGTGCGTGTGTCCCTCTCACTGTGTGTGCGTCAATGTGTGCGTGTCCCTCTCACTGTGCGCGCATCCGTGTGTGCGTGTGTCCCTCTCACTGTGTGCACGTACGTGTGTCCCTCTCACTGTGTGCGCGTGCGTGTGTCCCTCTCACTGTGTGCGCGTGCGTGTGTGTGTGTGTCCCTCTCACTGTGTGCGCGTCCATGTGTGTGTGTCCCTCTCACTGTGTGCACGTCCGTGTGTGTGTGTGCGTGTCCCTCTCACTGTGTGCGCGTCCGTGTGTCCGTGTGTGCGTGTGTCCCTCTCACTGTGTGAGTGTCGCTCTTGCTGTGTGCGCGTCCGTGTGTGCGTGTGTCCCTCTCACTGTGTGCGCGTCCGTGTGTGTGTGTGTCCCTCTCACCGTGTGCGCATCCGTGTGTGCATGTGTCCCTCTCACTGTGTGCGCGTTCGTGTGTCCCACTTAATGTGTGCGCGTCGCTCTTGCTGTGTGTGTGTCCCTCTCACTGTGTGCGTTTCGCTCTTGCTGTGTGTGTGTGTGTGTGTGTGCGTGTCCCTCTCACTGTGTGCGCGTCCGTGTGTGTGTGTCCCTCTCACTGTGTGCGCGTCGCTCTTGCTGTGTGTGTGTGTCCCTCTCACTGTGTGCGCGTCCGTGTGTGTGTCCCTCTCACTGTTTGCGCGTCCGTGTATGTGTGTCCCTCTCACTGTGCGCGTCGCTCTTGCTGTGTGTGTGTGTGTGTGTGTGTGTCCCTTTCACAGTGTGCGCGTCCGTGTGTGCGTGTGTCCTCTCACTGTGTGCGCGTCCATGTGTGCGTGTGTCCCTCTCACTGTGTGCGCGCGTGTGTGTGTCCCTCTCACGCTTTGCGCGTCGCTCTTATTGTGTGTGTGCGCGTGTGTCCCTCTCACTGTGTGCGCGTCAATGTGTGCGTGTCCCTCTCACTGAGCGCGCATCCGTGTGTGCGTGTGTCCCTCTCACTGTGTGCACGTACGTGTGTCCCTCTCACTGTGTGCGCGTACGTGTGTCCCTCTCACTGTGTGCGCGTGCGTGTGTCCCTCTCACTGTGTGCGCGTGCGTGTGTGTGTGTGTGTGTCCCTCTCAGTGTGCGTATCGCTCTTGCTGTGTGCGCGTCCGTGTGTGCGTGTGTCCCTCTCACTGTGTGCGCGTCCATGTGTGTGTGTCCCTCTCACTGTGTGCACGTCCGTGTGTGTGTGTGCGTGTCCCTCTCACTGTGTGCGCGTCCGTGTGTCCGTGTGTGCGTGTGTCCCTCTCACTGTGTGCGTGTCGCTCTTGCTGTGTGCGCGTCCGTGTGTGCGTGTGTCCCTCTCACTGTGTGCGCGTCCGTGTGTGCGTGTGTCCCTCTCACCGTGTGCGCATCCGTGTGTGCATGTGTCCCTCTCACTGTGTGCGCGTTCGTGTGTCCCACTTAATGTGTGCGCGTCGCTCTTGCTGTGTGTGTGTCCCTCTCACTGTGTGCGTTTCGCTCTTGCTGTGTGTGTGTGTGTGTGTGCGTGTCCCTCTCACTGTGTGCGCGTCCGTGTGTGTGTGTCCCTCTCACTGTGTGCGCGTCGCTCTTGCTGTGTGTGTGTGTCCCTCTCACTGTGTGCGCGTCCGTGTGTGTGTCCCTCTCACTGTTTGCGCGTCCGTGTGTGTGTGTCCCTCTCACTGTGCGCGTCGCTCTTGCTGTGTGTGTGTGTGTGTGTGTGTGTGTGTGTGTCCCTTTCACAGTGTGCGCGTCCGTGTGCCTGTGTCCCTCTCACTGTGTGCGTGTCGCTCTTGCTGTGTGTGTGTGTGTGTCCCTCTCGCTGTGTGTGTGTGTGTCCCTCTCACTGTGCGCGTCGCTCTTGCTGTGTGTGTGTGCGTGTGTGTCCCTCTCGCGGTGTGCGCCTCCCTGTGTGTGTGTGTCCCTCTCACTGTGTGCACGTCCATGTGTGTGTCCCTCTCGCTGTGTGCACGTCCGTGTGTGTGTCCTGCTCACTGTGTGTGTGTGCGCATGTGTGTGTGTCCCACTCACTCTGCGTGTCAGTGTGTGCGTGTGTCCCTCTCAATGTGTACGCGCGTGTGTGTGTCCCTCTCACGCTGTGCGCGTCGCTCTTACTGTGTGTGTGTGCGTGTGTCCCTCTCACTGTGTGCGCGTCAATGTGTGCATGTGTCCCTCTCACTGTGCGCGCGTCCGTGTGTGCGTGTGTCCCTCTCACTGTGTGCACGTACGTGTGTCCCTCTCACTGTGTGCGTGTCCGTGTGTGCGTGTGTCCCTCTCACTGTGTCCGCGTACGTGTGTCCCTCTCACTGTGCGCGCGTGCGTGTGTCCCTCTCACTGTGTGTGCGTGTGTGTGTGTGTGTCCCTCTCAGTGTGCGTATCGCTCTCACTGTGTGCGCGTACGTGTGTCCCTCTCACTGTGTGCGCGTCAATGTGTGCGTGTCCCTCTCACTGTGCGCGCGTCCGTGTGTGCGTGTGTCCCTCTCACTGTGTGCGCGTACGTGTGTCCCTCTCACTGTGTGCGCGTGCGTGTGTCCCTCTCACTATGTGCGCGTGCGTGTGTGCGTGTGTGTGTGTGTGTCCCTCTCAGTGTGCGAATCGCTCTTGCTGTGTGCGCGTCCGTGTGTGCGTGTGTCCCTCTCACTGTGTGCGCGTCCATGTGTATGTGTCCCTCTCACTGTGTGCACGTCCGTGTGTGTGTGTGCGTGTCCCTCTCACTGTGTGCGCATCCGTGTGTCCGTGTGTGCGTGTGTCCCTCTCACTGTGTGCGCGTCCGTGTGTGCGTGTCCCTCTCACCGTGTGCGCATCCGTGTGTGCATGTGTCCCTCTCACTGTGTGCGCGTTCGTGTGTCCCACTTAATGTGTGCGCGTCGCTCTTGCTGTGTGTGTGTCCCTCTCACTGTGTGCGTTTCGCTCTTGCTGTGTGTGTGTGTGTGTGCGTGTCCCTCTCACTGTGTGCGCGTCCGTGTGTGTGTGTCCCTCTCACTGTGTGCGCGTCGCTCTTGCTGTGTGTGTGTGTCCCTCTCACTGTGTGCGCGTCCGTGTGTGTGTCCCTCTCACTGTTTGCGCGTCCGTGTGTGTGTGTCCCTCTCACTGTGCGCGTCGCTCTTGCTGTGTGTGTGTGTGTGTGTGTGTGTGTGTGTGTGTGTGTGTGTGTGTGTGTCCCTTTCACAGTGTGCGCGTCCGTGTGCCTGTGTCCCTCTCACTGTGTGCGTGTCGCTCTTGCTGTGTGTGTGTGTGTGTCCCTCTCGCTGTGTGTGTGTGTGTCCCTCTCACTGTGCGCGTCGCTCTTGCTGTGTGTGTGTGCGTGTGTGTCCCTCTCGCGGTGTGCGCCTCCCTGTGTGTGTGTCCCTCTCACTGTGTGCACGTCCATGTGTGTGTCCCTCTCGCTGTGTGCACGTCCGTGTGTGTCCTGCTCACTGTGTGTGTGTGCGCATGTGTGTGTGTCCCACTCACTCTGCGTGTCAGTGTGTGCGTGTGTCCCTCTCAATGTGTGCGCGCGTGTGTGTGTCCCTCTCACGCTGTGCGCGTCGCTCTTACTGTGTGTGTGTGCGTGTGTCCCTCTCACTGTGTGCGCGTCAATGTGTGCGTGTGTCCCTCTCACTGTGCGCGCGTCCGTGTGTGCGTGTGTCCCTCTCACTGTGTGCGCGTACGTGTGTCCCTCTCACTGTGTGCGCGTGCGTGTGTCCCTCTCACTGAGTGCGCGTCCGTGTGTGCGTGTGTCCTCTCACTGTGTGCGCGTCCGTGTGTGCGTGTGTCCCTCTCACTGTGTGCGCGCGTGTGTGTGTCCCTCTCACACTGTGCGCATCGCTCTTACTGTGTGTGTGTGCGTGTGTCCCTCTCACTGTGTGCGCGTCAATGTGTGCGTGTGTCCCTCTCACTGTGCGCGCGTCCGTGGGTGCGTGTGTCCCTCTCACTGTGTGCGCGTACGTGTGTCCCTCTCACTGTGTGCGCGTCCGTGTGTGCGTGTGTGTGTGTGTGTCCCTCTCAGTGTGCGTATCGCTCTTGCTGTGTGCGCGTCCGTGTGTGCGTGTGTCCCTCTCACTGTGTGCGCGTCCATGTGTGTGTGTCCCTCTCACTGTGTGCACGTCCGTGTGTGTGTGTGTGTGTGTGCGTGTCCCTCTCACTGTGTGCGCGTCCGTGTGTGTGTGTGTCCCTCTCACTGTGTGCGTGTCGCTCTTGCTGTGTGCGCGTCCGTGTGTGCGTGTGTCCCTCTCACTGTGTGCGTGTCGCTCTTGCTGTGTGCGCGTCCGTGTGTGCGTGTGTCCCTCTCACTGTGTGCGTGTCGCTCTTGCTGTGTGCGCGTCCGTGTGTGCGTGTGTCCCTCTCACTGTGTGCACGTCCGTGTGTGTGTGTGTGTGTGTGTGCGTGTCCCTCTCACTGTGTGCGCGTCCGTGTGTGTGTGTGTCCCTCTCACTGTGTGCGTGTCGCTCTTGCTGTGTGCGCGTCCGTGTGTGCGTGTGTCCCTCTCACTGTGTGCACGTCCGTGTGTGCGTGTGTCCCTCTCACTGTGTGCGCGTTCGTGTGTCCCACTTACTGTGTGCGCGTCGCTCTTGCTGTGTGTGTGTCCCTCTCACTGTGTGCGTTTCGCTCTTGCTGTGTGTGTGTGTGTGCGTGTCCCTCTCACTGTGTGCGCGTCCGTGTGTGTGTGTCCCTCTCACTGTGTGCGCGTCGCTCTTGCTGTGTGTGTGTGTCCCTCTCACTGTGTGCGCGTCCGTGTGTGTGTCCCTCTCACTGTTTGCGCGTCCGCGTGTGTGTGTGTCCCTCTCACTGTGCGCGTCACTCTTGCTGTGTGTGTGTGTGTGTGTGTGTGTCCCTTTCACAGTGTGCGCGTCCGTGTGCCTGTGTCCCTCTCACTGTGTGCGTGTCGCTCTTGCTGTGTGTGTGTGTCCCTCTCGCTGTGTGTGTGTGTCCCTCTCACTGTGTGCGCGTCCGTGTGTGTCCCTCTCACTGTGTGCGCGTGCGTGTGTGTGTGTGTCCCTCTCACTGTGCGCGCCGCTCTTGCTGTGTGTGTGTGCGTGTGTGTCCCTCTCGCGGTGTGCGCCTCCCTATGTGTGTGTGTCCCTCTCACTGTGTGCACGTCCATGTGTGTGTCCCTCTCGCTGTGTGCACGTCCGTGTGTGTGTCCCGCTCACTGTGTGTGTGCGCATGTGTGTGTGTCCCACTCACTCTGCGTGTCAGTGTGTGCGTGTGTCCCTCTCAATGTGTGCGCGTGCGTTTGTGTCCCTCTCATGGTGTGCGCGTGCGTGTGTGTGCACGTCCGTGTGTGCGTGTGTGTCCCTCTCACGGTGTGCGCGTCCGTGTGTGCGTGTGTGTGTCCCTCTCACGTTGTGCGCGTCGCTCTTGCTGTGTGTGTGTGTGTGCCTCTCACGGTGTGCGCGTCGCTCTGGCTGTGTGTGTGTGTGTCCTGCTCACGGTGTGCGCGTCGCTCTTGCTGTGTGTGTGTGTGTCCCTCTCACTGTGTGCGCGTCCATGTGTGCGTGTGTCCCTCTCTCACTGTGTGCGCGTCGCTCTTGCTGTGTGTGTGTGTGTCCCTCTCACTGTGTGCGTGTCGCTCTTGCTGTGTGTGTGTGTGTGTGCGTGTCCCTCTCACTGTGTGCGTGTTCATGTGTGCGTTCCTCTCACTGTGTGCGTGTCCGTGTGTGTGTGTGTCCCTCTCACTGTGTGCGCGTCGCTCTTGCGATGTGTGTGTGTGTTTGTGTGCGTTTCCCTCTCACTGTGTGCGCGTCACTCTTGCTGTGTGTGTGTGTGTGTCCCTCTTGCTGTGTGTGTGTGTCCCTCTCACTGTGTGCGCGTCCGTGTGTGTGTGTGTGTCCCTCTCACTGTGTGCACGTCCGTGTGTGTGTGTCCCTCTCACTGTGTGCGCGTCCGTGTGTGCGTGTCCCTGTCACTGTGTGCGCGTCCGTGTGTGTGTCCCTCTCACTGTGTGCGCGTCCATGTGTGTTCGTGTGTCCCTCTCACTGTGTGCGCGTCCGTGTGTGCCTGTGTCCCTCTCACTGTGTGCGCGTCCGTGTGCCTGTGTCCCTCTCACCTTGTGCGCGTGTGTCCCTCTCACTGTGTGCGCGTGCGTGTGTCCCTCTCACTGTGTGCGCGTCCGTGTGTGCGTGTGTCCTCTCACTGTGTGCGCATCCGTGTGTGTGTGTGTCCCTCTCAATGTGCGCGCGTCCGTGTGTGCGTGTCTACTCTCACTGTGCGTGCGTCTGTGTGTGCGTGTGTCCCTCTCACTGTGTGCGCGTACGTGTGTTCCTCTCACTGTGTGCGCGTCCGTGTGTGCGTGTGTCCCTCTCACTGTGCGTGTGTGCGTGTGTCCCTCTCACTGTGTGCGCGTACGTGTGTTCCTCTCACTGTGTGCGCGTCCGTGTGTCCCTCTCATTGTGTGCGCGTGCGTGTGTGTGTCCCTCTCAATGTGCGCGCGTCCGTGTGTGCGTGTCCCTCTCACTGTGTGCGCGTCCGTGTGTGCGTGTGTCCCTCTCACTGTGTGCGCGCCCGTGTGTACCTCTCACTGTGCACGCGTCCGTGTGTGCGTGTGTCCCTCGCACTGTGCGCGCCCCTTCACTGTGTGCGCGTACGTGTGTCCCTCTCACTGTGTGCGCGTACGTGTGTACCTCTCACTGTGCGCACGTCCGTGTGTCCCTCTCACTGTGTGCGCGTGCGTGTGTCCCTCTCACTGTGTGCGTGTACGTGTGTCCCCCTCACTGTGTGCACGTGCGGGTGTCCCTCTCACTGTGTGCACGTGCGTGTGTGTCCCTCTCGCGGTGTGCGCGCGTGTGTGTGTCCCTCTCACGCTGTGCGCGTCGCTCTTACTGTGTGTGTGTGCGTGTGTCCCTCTCACTGTGTGCGCGTCAATGTGTGCGTGTGTCCCTCTCACTGTGCGCGCGTGCGTGTGTCCCTCTCACTGTGTGCGCGTACGTGTGTCCCTCTCACTGTGTGCGCGTGCGTGTGTCCCTCTCACTGTGTGCGTGTCCGTGTGTGCGTGTGTGTGTGTGTCCCTCTCACAGTGTGCGTATCACTCTTGCTGTGTGCGCGTCCGTGTGTGCGTGTGTCCCTCTCACTGTGTGCGCGTCCATGTGTGTGTGTCCCTCTCACTGTGTGCACGTCCGTGTGTGTGTGTGCGTGTCCCTCTCACTGTGTGCGCGTGCTTGTCGGTGTGTGCGTGTGTCCCTCTCACTGTGTGTGTGTCCCTCTCACTGTGTGCGCATGTGTGTGTGTGTGTGTGTCCCTCTCACTGTGTGCGCGTCCGTGTGTGTGTGTGTGTGTGTCCCTCTCACTGTGTGCGCGTCCATGTGTGTGTGTCCCTCTCACTGTGTGCACGTCCGTGTGTGTGTGCGTGTGTCCCTCTCACCGTGTGCGCATCCGTGTGTGCGTGTGTCCCTCTCACTGTGCGCGCGTCCGTGTGTGTGTGTGTCCCTCTCACTGTGCGCGCGTCTGTGTTTGTGTGTGTCCCTCTCACTGTGCGTGCGTCCGTGTGTGCGTGTGTCCCTCTCACTGTGTGCGCGTACGTGTGTCCCTCTCACTGTGTGCGCATCCGTGTGTCCCTCTCACTGTGTGCGCGTGCGTGTGTCCCTCTCACTGTGTGCGCGTTCGTGTGTCCCACTTACTGTGTGCGCGTCGCTCTTGCTGTGTGTGTGTCCCTCTCACTGTGTGCATGTCGCTCTTGCTGTGTGTGTGTGTGCGTGTCCCTCTCACTGTGTGCGCGTCCGTGTGTGTGTCCCTCTCACTGTGTGCGCGTCCGTGTGTGTGTGTGTGTCCCTCTCACTGTGTGCGCATCGCTCTTGCTGTGTGTGTGTGTCCCTCTCACTGTGTGCGCGTCCGTTTGTGTGTCCCTCTCACTGTTTGCGCGTCCGTGTGTGTGTGTCCCTCTCACTGTGCGCGTCGCTCTTGCTGTGTGTGTGTGTGTGTGTGTGTGTGTCCCTTTCACAGTGTGCGCGTCTGTGTGCGTGTGTCCCTCTCACTGTGTGCGCGTGCGTGTGTGTCTCTCTCACTGTGTGCGTGTCGCTCTTGCTGTGTGTGTGTGTCCCTCTCACTGTGTGCGCGTCCATGTGTGTGCGTGTGTCCCTCTCACTGTGTGCGCGTCCGTGTGTGCCTGTGTCCCTCTCACTGTGTGCGCGTCCGTGTGCCTGTGTCCCTCTCACTGTGTGCGCGTGCGTGTGTCCCTCTCACTGTGTGCGCGTGCGTGTGTCCCTCTCACTGTGTGCGCGTCCGTGTGTGCGTGTGTCCTCTCACTGTGTGCGCGTCCGTGTGTGCGTGTGTCCCTCTCACTGTGTGTGCGCCCGTGTGTCCCTCTCACTGTGTGCGCGTCCGTGTGTGTGTGTGTCCCTCTCACTGTGCGCGCGTCTGTGTTTGTGTGTGTCCCTCTCACTGTGCGTGCGTCCGTGTGTGCGTGTGTCCCTCTCACTGTGTGCGCGTACGTGTGTCCCTCTCACTGTGTGCGCATCCGTGAGTCCCTCTCACTGTGTGCGCGTGCGTGTGTCCCTCTCACTGTGTGCGCGTGCGTGTGTGTCCCTCTCGCGGTGTGCGCGCGTGTGTGTGTGTCCCTCTCACGCTGTGCGTGTTGCTCTTACTGTGTGTGTGTGCGTGTGTCCCTCTCACTGTGTGCGCGTACGTGTGTCCCTCTCACTGTGTGCGCGTGCGTGTGTCCCTCTCACGGAGTGCGCGTGCGTGTGCGCGTGTGTCCCTCTCACTGTGTGCGAGTCCATGTGTGTGTGTCCCTCTCACTGTGTGCACGTCCATGTGTGTGTGTGCGCGTCCATGTGTGCGTGTCCGTGTGTGCGTGTGTCCCTCTCACTGTGTGCGTGTCGCTCTTGCTGTTTGTGTGTCCCTCTCACTGTGTGCGCATGTGTGTGTGTGTGTGTGTCCCTCTCACTGTGTGCGCGTCCGTGTGTGCGTGTGTATGTGTCCCTCTCACTGTGTGCGTATCGCTCTTGCTGTGTGCGCGTCCGTGTGTGCGTGTGTCCCTCTCACTGTGTGCGCGTCCATGTGTGTGTGTCCCTCTCACTGTGTGCACGTCCGTGTGTGTGTGCGTGTGTCCCTCTCACCGTGTGCGCATCCGTTTGTGCATGTGTCCCTCTCACTGTGTGCGCGTTCGTGTGTCCCTCTTGCTGTGTGTGTGTCCCTCTCACTGTGTGCGCATCCGTGTGTGTGTTTGTGTGTGCGTGTCCCTCTCACTGTGTGCGCGTCGCTCTTGCTGTGTGTGTGTGTCCCTCTCACTGTGTGCGCGTCCGTGTGTGTGTCCCTCTCACTGTTTGCGCGTCCGTGTGTGTGTGTGTCCCTCTCACTGTGCGCGTCGCTCTTGCTGTGTGTGTGTGTGTGTGTGTGTCCCTTTCACAGTGTGCGCGTCCGTGTGTGTCCCTCTCACTGTGTGCGCGTGCGTGTGTGTGTGTGTCCCTCTCACTGTGCGCGTCGCTCTTGCTGTGTGTGTGTGCGTGTGTGTCCCTCTCGCGGTGTGCGCGTTCGTGTGTGTGTGTGTCCCTCTCACTGTGTGCGCCTCCCTGTGTGTGTGTGTGTCCCTCTCACTGTGTGCACGTCCATGTGTGTGTCCCTCTCGCTGTGTGCACGTCCGTGTGTGTGTCCCTCTCACTGTGTGTGTGTGCGCGTGTGTGTGTGTCCCACTCACTCTGCGTGTCAGTGTGTGCGTGTGTCACTCTCAATGTGTGCGCGTGCGTGTGTGTCCCTCTCATGGTGTGCGTGCGTGTGCGCGTCTGTGTGTGCGTGTGTGTCCCTCTCATGGTGTGCGCGTCCGTGTGTGCGTGTGTGTGTCCCTCTCACGTTGTGCGCGTCGCTCTTGCTGTGTGTGTGTGTGTGTGTGCCTCTCACGGTCTGCGCGTCGCTCTGGCTGTGTGTGTGTGTGTCCCGCTCACGGTGTGCGCGTCGCTCTTGCTGTGTGTGTGTGTGTCCCTCTCACTGTGTGCGCGTCCATGTGTGCGTGTGTCCCTCTCACTGTGTGCGCGTCCGTGTGTGAGTGTGTCCCTCTCACTGTGTGCGCGTCGCTCTTGCTGTGTGTGTGTGTGTGTCCCTCTCACTGTGTGCGCGTCCGTGTGTGCGTGTGTCCCTCTCACTGCGTGCGCGCCCGTGTGTCCCTCTCACTGTGCGTGCATCCGTGTGTGTGTGTCCCTCTCAATGTGCGTGCGTCCGTGTGTGCGTGTGTCCCTCTCACTGTGCGTGCGTCTGTGTGTGCGTGTGTCCCTCTCACTGTGTGCGCGTACGTGTGTCCCTCTCACTGTGTGCGCGTACGTGTGTTCCTCTCACTGTGTGCGCGTCCGTGTGTGCGTGTGTCCCTCTCACTGTGCGTGTGTGTGTGTGTCCCTCTCACTGTGTGCGCGTACGTGTGTTCCTCTCACTGTGTGCGCGTCCGTGTGTCCCTCTCACTGTGTGCGCGTGCGTGTGCGTGTGTCCCTCTCAATGTGCGCGCGTCCGTGTGTGCGTGTCCCTCTCACTGTGTGCGCGTCCGTGTGTGCGTGTGTCCTCTCACTGTGTGCGCGTCCGTGCGTGCGTGTGTCCCTCTCACTGTGTGCACGTGCGTGTGTGTCCCTCTCGCGGTGTGCGCGCGTGTGTGTGTCCCTCTCACGCTGTGCGCGTCGCTCTTACTGTGTGTGTGTGTGTGTGTGTGTCCCTCTCACTGTGTGCGCGTCCATGTGTGCGTGTGTCCCTCTCACTGTGCGCGCGTCCGTGTGTGCCCGTGTCCCTCTCACTGTGTGCGCGTCCGTGTGTGTGTGTCCCTCTCACTGTGTGCGTTTCGCTCTTGCTGTGTGTGTGTGTGTGTGTGTGTGTGCGTGTCCCTCTCTGTGTGCGCGTCCGTGTGTGTGTGTCCCTCTCACTGTGTGCACGTCGCTCTTGCTGTGTGTGTGTGTCCCTCTCACTGTGTGCGCGTCCATGTGTGTGTCCCTCTCACTGTTTGCGCGTCCGTGTGTGTGTGTGTCCCTCTCACTGTGCGCGTCGCTCTTGCTGTGTGTGTGTGTGTGTGTGTGTGTGTGTCCCTTTCACAGTCTGCGCGTCCGTGTGCCTGTGTCCCTCTCACTGTGTGCGTGTCGCTCTTGCTGTGTGTGTGTGTCCCTCTTGCTGTGTGTGTGTGTGTGTCCCTCTCACTGTGTGCGCGTCCGTGTGTGTCCCTCTCACTGTGTGCGCGTGCGTGTGTGTGTGTCCCTCTCACTGTGCGCGTCGCTCTTGCTGTGTGTGTGTGCGTGTGTGTCCCTCTCGCGGTGTGCGCCTCCCTGTGTGTGTGTGTGTCCCTCTCACTGTGTGCACATCCATGTGTGTGTCCCTCTCGCTGTGTGCACGTCTGTGTGTGTGTCCCGCTCACTGTGTGTGTGTGCGCATGTGTGTGTGTCCCACTCACTCTGCGTGTCAGTGTGTGTGTGTGTCCCTCTCACTGTGTGCGCGTCCGTGTGTGTGTGTGTCCCTCTCACTGTGCGCGTCGCTCTTGCTGTGTGTGTGTGCGTGTGTGTCCCTCTCGCGGTGTGCGCCTCCCTGTGTGTGTGTGTGTCCCTCTCACTGTGTGCACGTCCATGTGTGTGTCCCTCTCGCTGTGTGCACGTCCGTGTGTGTGTCCCGCTCACTGTGTGTGTGTGCGCATGTGTGTGTGTCCCACTCACTCTGCGTGTCAGTGTGTGCGTGTGTCCCTCTCAATGTGTGCGCGTGCGTTTGTGTCCCTCTCATGGTGTGCGCGTGCGTGTGTGTGCGCGTCCGTGTGTGCGTGTGTGTCCCTCTCACGGTGTGCGCGTGCGTGTGTGTGTCCCTCTCACGTTGTGCGCGTCGCTCTTGCTGTGTGTGTGTGTGTGTGTGCCTCTCACGGTGTGCGCGTCGCTCTGGCTGTGTGTGTGTGTGTCCTGCTCACGGTGTGCGCGTCGCTCTTGCTGTGTGTGTGTGTGTCCCTCTCACTGTGTGCGCGTCCATGTGTGCGTGTGTCCCTCTCACTGTGTGCGCGTCCGTGTGTGCGTGTCCCTCTCACTGTGTGCGCGTCCGTGTGTGCGTGTGTCCTCTCACTGTGTGCGCGTCCGTGCGTGCGTGTGTCCCTCTCACTGTGTGCACGTGCGTGTGTGTCCCTCTCGCGGTGTGCGCGCGTGTGTGTGTCCCTCTCACGCTGTGCGCGTCGCTCTTACTGTGTGTGTGTGTGTGTGTGTGTCCCTCTCACTGTGTGCGCGTCCATGTGTGCGTGTGTCCCTCTCACTGTGCGCGCGTCCGTGTGTGCCCGTGTCCCTCTCACTGTGTGCGCGTCCGTGTGTGTGTGTCCCTCTCACTGTGTGCGTTTCGCTCTTGCTGTGTGTGTGTGTGTGTGTGTGTGTGCGTGTCCCTCTCTGTGTGCGCGTCCGTGTGTGTGTGTCCCTCTCACTGTGTGCACGTCGCTCTTGCTGTGTGTGTGTGTCCCTCTCACTGTGTGCGCGTCCGTGTGTGTGTCCCTCTCACTGTTTGCGCGTCCGTGTGTGTGTGTGTCCCTCTCACTGTGCGCGTCGCTCTTGCTGTGTGTGTGTGTGTGTGTGTGTGTGTCCCTTTCACAGTGTGCGCGTCCGTGTGCCTGTGTCCCTCTCACTGTGTGCGTGTCGCTCTTGCTGTGTGTGTGTGTCCCTCTTGCTGTGTGTGTGTGTGTGTCCCTCTCACTGTGTGCGCGTCCGTGTGTGTCCCTCTCACTGTGTGCGCGTGCGTGTGTGTGTGTCCCTCTCACTGTGCGCGTCGCTCTTGCTGTGTGTGTGTGCGTGTGTGTCCCTCTCGCGGTGTGCGCCTCCCTGTGTGTGTGTGTGTCCCTCTCACTGTGTGCACGTCCATGTGTGTGTCCCTCTCGCTGTGTGCACGTCTGTGTGTGTGTCCCGCTCACTGTGTGTGTGTGCGCATGTGTGTGTGTCCCACTCACTCTGCGTGTCAGTGTGTGTGTGTGTCCCTCTCACTGTGTGCGCGTCCGTGTGTGTGTGTGTCCCTCTCACTGTGCGCGTCGCTCTTGCTGTGTGTGTGTGCGTGTGTGTCCCTCTCGCGGTGTGCGCCTCCCTGTGTGTGTGTGTGTCCCTCTCACTGTGTGCACGTCCATGTGTGTGTCCCTCTCGCTGTGTGCACGTCCGTGTGTGTGTCCCACTCACTGTGTGTGTGTGCGCATGTGTGTGTGTCCCACTCACTCTGCGTGTCAGTGTGTGCGTGTGTCCCTCTCAATGTGTGCGCGTGCGTTTGTGTCCCTCTCATGGTGTGCGCGTGCGTGTGTGTGCGCGTCCGTGTGTGCGTGTGTGTCCCTCTCACGGTGTGCGCGTGCGTGTGTGTGTCCCTCTCACGTTGTGCGCGTCGCTCTTGCTGTGTGTGTGTGTGTGTGTGCCTCTCACGGTGTGCGCGTCGCTCTGGCTGTGTGTGTGTGTGTCCTGCTCACGGTGTGCGCGTCGCTCTTGCTGTGTGTGTGTGTGTCCCTCTCACTGTGTGCGCGTCCATGTGTGCGTGTGTCCCTCTCACTGTGTGCGCGTCCGTGTGTGCGTGTGTCCCTCTCACTGTGTGCGCGTCGCTCTTGCTGTGTGTGTGTGTGTGTGTCCCTCTCACTGTGTGCGCGTCGCTCTTGCTGTGTGTGTGTGTGTCCCTCTCACTGTGTGCGTGTCGCTCTTGCTGTGTGTGTGTGCGTGCGTGTCCCTCTCACTGTGTGCGTGTTCGTGTGTGCGTTCCTCTCACTGTGTGCGCGTCCGCGTGTGTGTGTGTCCCTCTCACTGTGTGCGCGTCGCTCTTGCGGTGTGTGTGCGTCCGCGTGTGTGTGTTTGTGTGCGTTTCCCCCTCACTGTGTGCGCGTCACTCTTGCTGTGTGTGTGTGTGTGTCCCTCTCACTGTGTGTGTGTGTGTCCCTCTCACTGTGTGCGTCGCTCTTGCTGTGTGTGTGTGTGTCCCTCTCACTGTGTGCATGTCCGTGTGTGTGTGTCCCTCTCACTGTGTGCGCGTCCGTGTGTGCGTGTCCCTGTCACTGTGTGCGCGTCCGTGTGTGTGACCTCTCACTGTGTGCGCGTCCATGTGTGTGCGTGTGTCCCTCTCACTGTGTGCACGTCCGTGTGTGCCTGTGTCCCTCTCACTGTGTGCGCGTCCGTGTGCGTGTGTCCCTCTCACCTTGTGCGCGTGTGTCCCTCTCACTGTGTGCGCGTGCGTGTGTCCCTCTCACTCTGTGCGCGTCCGTGTGCCTGTGTCCCTCTCACCTTGTGCGCGTGTGTCCCTCTCACTGTGTGCGCGTGCGTGTGTCCCTCTCACTGTGTGCGTGTCCGTGTGTGCGTGTGTGTGTCCCTCTCACTGTGTGCGTCGCTCTTGCTGTGTGTGTGTGTGTGTGTGTGTGTGTGTGTGTGTCCCTCTCACTGTGTGCGCGTCCGTGTGTGTGTGTGTGTCCCTCTCACTGTGTGTGTGTCCCTCCCGCTGTGTGCACGTCCGTGTGTGTGTGTCCCTCTCACTGTGTGCGCGTCCGTGTGTGCGTGTCCCTGTCACTGTGTGCGCGTCCGTGTGTGTGTCCCTCTCACTGTGTGCGCGTCCATGTGTGTTCGTGTGTCCCTCTCACTGTGTGCGCGTCCGTGTGTGCCTGTGTCCCTCTCACTGTGTGCGCGTCCGTGTGCCTGTGTCCCTCTCACCTTGTGCGCGTGTGTCCCTCTCACTGTGTGCGCGTGCGTGTGTGTCTCTCTCACTGTGTGCGTGTCGCTCTTGCTGTGTGTGTGTGTCCCTCTCACTGTGTGCGCGTCCATGTGTGTGCGTGTGTCCCTCTCACTGTGTGCGCGTGTGTCCCTCTCACTGTGTGCGCGTCCGTGTGTGCCTGTGTCCCTCTCACTGTGTGCGCGTCCGTGTGCCTGTGTCCCTCTCACTGTGTGCGCGTGCGTGTGTCCCTCTCACTGTTTGCGCGTGCATGTGTCCCTCTCACTGTGTGCGCATCCATGTGTGCATGTGTCCCTCTCACTGTGTGCGCGTTCGTGTGTGCGTGTGTCCCTCTCACTGAGTGCGTGTTTGTGTTTCCCACTTACTGTGTGCGTGTCGCTCTTGCTGTGTGTGTGTGTGTGTGTGTGTGTGCATGTCCGTGTGTGTGTGTGTCCCTCTCACTGTGTGCGCGTCGCTCTTGCTGTGTGTGTGTGTCCCTCTCACTGTGTGCGCGTCCATGTGTGTGTCCCTCTCACTGTTTGCGCGTCCGTGTGTGTGTGTGTCCCTCTCACTGTGCGCGTCTCTCTTGCTGTGTGTGTGTGTGTGTGTGTGTGTGTGTGTGTGTGTCCCTTTCACAGTGTGCGCGTCTGTGTGCATGTGTCCCTGTCACTGTGTGCGCATGCGTGTGTGTCTCTCTCACTGTGTGCGTGTCGCTCTTGCTGTGTGTGTGTGTCCCTCTCGCTGTGTGTGTGTGTGTCCCTCTCACTGTGTGCGCGTCCGTGTGTGTCCCTCTCACTGTGTGCGCGTGTGTGTGTCCCTCTCACTGTGTGCGCGTGTGTGTGTTTGTGTGTCCCTCTCATTGTGCGCGTCGCTCTTGCTGTGTGTGTGTGTGTGTGTGTCCCTCTCGCGGTGTGCGCGTTCGTGTGTGTGTGTGTGTGTCCCTCTCACTGTGTGCGCGTCCATCTGTGTGCGTGTGTCCCCCTCACTGTGTGCGCGTACGTGTGTCCCTCTCACTGTGTGCGCGTGCGTGTGTCCCTCTCACTGTGTGCGCGTGCGTGTGTCCCTCTCACTGTGTGCGCGTGCGTGTGTCCCTCTCACTGTGTGCGCGTGCGTGTGACCCTCTCACTGTGTGCGCGTCCGTGTGTGCGTGTGTGTCCCTCTCATGGTGTGCGCGTGCGTGTGTGTGTGTGTCCCTCTCACGGTGTGCGCATCGCTCTTGCTGTGTGTGTGTGTGTGTGTGTGTGTGTGTGTGTGTGTCCCTCTCACTGTGTGCGTGTGCGTGTGTGTGTCCCTCTCACTGTGTGCGCGTCCGTGTGTGTGTGTGTGTCCCTCTCACTGTGTGCACGTCAGTGTGTGCGTGTGTGTGTGTCCCTCTCACCGTGTGCGTCGCTCTTGCTGTGTGTGTGTGTCCCTCTCACTGTGTGCGTGTGTGTGTGTGTGTGTGTCCCTCTCACTGTGTGTGCGCGTGTGTGTGTGTCCCTCTCACTGTGTGCGTCGCTCTTGCTGTGTGTATGTGTGTGTCCCTCTCACTGTGTGCGTGTGTGTGTGTGTGTATGTGTGTCCCTCTCACTGTGTGCGCGTCCGTGTGTGTGTGTGTGTGTCCCTCTCACTGTGTGCGCGTCCGTGTGTGTGTGTCCCTCTCACTGTGTGTGTTTCGCTCTTGCTGTGTGTGTGTGTGTGTGTGTGTGCGTGTCCCTCTCACTGTGTGCGCGTCCGTGTGTGTGTGTCCCTCTCACTGTGTGCGCGTCGCTCTTGCTGTGTGTGTGTGTCCCTCTCACTGTGTGCGCGTCCGTGTGTGTGTCCCTCTCACTGTTTGCGCGTCCGTGTGTGTGTGTGTCCCTCTCACTGTGCGCGTCGCTCTTGCTGTGTGTGTATGTGTGTGTGTGTGTCCCTCTCACTGTGTGCGTGTGTGTGTGTGTGTCCGTGTCCCTCTCACTGTGTGCGCGTCCGTGTGTGTGTGTGTGTCCCTCTCACTGTGTGCGCGTCCGTGTGTGCCCGTGTCCCTCTCACTGTGTGCGCGTCCGTGTGTGTGTGTCCCTCTCACTGTGTGCGTTTCGCTCTTGCTGTGTGTGTGTGTGTGTGTGTGTGTGTGCGTGTCCCTCTCACTGTGTGCGCGTCCGTGTGTGTGTGTCCCTCTCACTGTGTGCACGTCGCTCTTGCTGTGTGTGTGTGTGTCCCTCTCACTGTGTGCGCGTCCGTGTGTGTGTCCCTCTCACTGTTTGCGCGTCCGTGTGTGTGTGTGTCCCTCTCACTGTGCGCGTCGCTCTTGCTGTGTGTGTGTGTGTGTGTGTGTGTGTGTGTCCCTTTCACAGTGTGCGCGTCCGTGTGCCTGTGTCCCTCTCACTGTGTGCGTGTCGCTCTTGCTGTGTGTGTGTGTCCCTCTTGCTGTGTGTGTGTGTGTGTCCCTCTCACTGTGTGCGCGTCCGTGTGTGTCCCTCTCACTGTGTGCGCGTGCGTGTGTGTGTGTCCCTCTCACTGTGCGCGTCGCTCTTGCTGTGTGTGTGTGCGTGTGTGTCCCTCTCGCGGTGTGCGCCTCCCTGTGTGTGTGTGTGTCCCTCTCACTGTGTGCACGTCCATGTGTGTGTCCCTCTCGCTGTGTGCACGTCCGTGTGTGTGTCCCGCTCACTGTGTGTGTGTGCGCATGTGTGTGTGTCCCACTCACTCTGCGTGTCAGTGTGTGTGTGTGTCCCTCTCACTGTGTGCGCGTCCGTGTGTGTGTCCCTCTCACTGTGTGCGCGTGCGTGTGTGTGTGTGTCCCTCTCACTGTGCGCGTCGCTCTTGCTGTGTGTGTGTGCGTGTGTGTCCCTCTCGCGGTGTGCGCCTCCCTGTGTGTGTGTGTGTCCCTCTCACTGTGTGCACGTCCATGTGTGTGTCCCTCTCGCTGTGTGCACGTCCGTGTGTGTGTCCCGCTCACTGTGTGTGTGTGCGCATGTGTGTGTGTCCCACTCACACTGCGTGTCAGTGTGTGCGTGTGTCCCTCTCAATGTGTGCGCGTGCGTTTGTGTCCCTCTCATGGTGTGCGCGTGCGTGTGTGTGCGCGTCCGTGTGTGCGTGTGTGTCCCTCTCACGGTGTGCGCGTGCGTGTGTGTGTCCCTCTCACGTTGTGCGCGTCGCTCTTGCTGTGTGTGTGTGTGTGCCTCTCACGGTGTGCGCGTCGCTCTGGCTGTGTGTGTGTGTGTCCTGCTCACGGTGTGCGCGTCGCTCTTGCTGTGTGTGTGTGTGTCCCTCTCACTGTGTGCGCGTCCATGTGTGCGTGTGTCCCTCTCACTGTGTGCGCGTCCGTGTGTGCGTGTGTCCCTCTCACTGTGTGCGCGTCGCTCATGCTGTGTGTGTGTGTGTGTGTGTGTGTCCCTCTCACTGTGTGCGCGTCGCTCTTGCTGTGTGTGTGTGTCCCTCTCACTGTGTGCGTGTCGCTCTTGCTGTGTGTGTGTGCGTGTGTGTCCCTCTCACTGTGTGCGTGTTCGTGTGTGCGTTCCTCTCACTGTGTGCGCGTCCGCGTGTGTGTGTGTCCCTCTCACTGTGTGCGCGTCGCTCTTGCGGTGTGTGTCCGTCCGCGTGTGTGTGTTTGTGTGCGTTTCCCCCTCACTGTGTGCGCGTCACTCTTGCTGTGTGTGTGTGTGTGTCCCTCTCACTGTGTGTGTGTGTGTGTCCCTCTCACTGTGTGCGTCGCTCTTGCTGTGTGTGTGTGTCCCTCTCACTGTGTGCATGTCCTTGTGTGTGTGTCCCTCTCACTGTGTGCGCGTCCGTGTGTGCGTGTCCCTGTCACTGTGTGCGCGTCCGTGTGTGTGACCTCTCACTGTGCGCGCGTCCATGTGTGTGCGTGTGTCCCTCTCACTGTGTGCACATCCGTGTGTGCCTGTGTCCCTCTCACTGTGTGCGCGTCCGTGTGCCTGTGTCCCTCTCACCTTGTGCGTGTGTGTCCCTCTCACTGTGTGCGCGTCCGTGTGTGCCTGTGTCCCTCTCACCTTGTGCGCGTGTGTCCCTCTCACTGTGTGCGCGTGCGTGTGTCCCTCTCACTCTGTGCGCGTCCGTGTGCCTGTGTCCCTCTCACCTTGTGCGCGTGTGTCCCTCTCACTGTGTGCGCGTGCGTGTGTCCCTCTCACTGTGTGCGTGTCCGTGTGTGCGTGTGTGTGTCCCTCTCACTGTGTGCGTCGCTCTTGCTGTGTGTGTGTGTGTGTGTGTGTGTGTGTGTGTGTGTCCCTCTCACTGTGTGCGCGTCCGTGTGTGTGTGTGTGTCCCTCTCAGTGTGTGTGTCCCTCCCGCTGTGTGCACGTCCGTGTGTGTGTGTCCCTCTCACTGTGTGCGTGTCCCTGTCACTGTGTGCGCGTCCGTGTGTGTGTCCCTCTCACTGTGTGCGCGTCCATGTGTGTTCGTGTGTCCCTCTCACTGTGTGCGCGTCCGTGTGTGCCTGTGTCCCTCTCACTGTGTGCGCGTCCGTGTGCCTGTGTCCCTCTCACCTTGTGCGCGTGTGTCCCTCTCACTGTGTGCGCGTGCGTGTGTGTCTCTCTCACTGTGTGCGTGTCGCTCTTGCTGTGTGTGTGTGTCCCTCTCACTGTGTGCGCGTCCATGTGTGTGCGTGTGTCCCTCTCACTGTGTGCGCGTGTGTCCCTCTCACTGTGTGCGCGTCCGTGTGTGCCTGTGTCCCTCTCACTGTGTGCGCGTCCGTGTGCCTGTGTCCCTCTCACTGTGTGCGCGTGCGTGTGTCCCTCTCACTGTTTGCGCGTGCATGTGTCCCTCTCACTGTGTGCGCATCCATGTGTGCATGTGTCCCTCTCACTGTGTGCGCGTTCGTGTGTGCGTGTGTCCCTCTCACTGAGTGCGTGTTTGTGTTTCCCACTTACTGTGTGCGTGTCGCTCTTGCTGTGTGTGTGTGTGTGTGTGTGTGTGCATGTCCGTGTGTGTGTGTGTCCCTCTCACTGTGTGCGCGTCGCTCTTGCTGTGTGTGTGTGTCCCTCTCACTGTGTGCGCGTCCATGTGTGTGTCCCTCTCACTGTTTGCGCGTGCATGTGTCCCTCTCACTGTGTGCGCGTCCGTGTGTGCGTGTGTCCTCTCACTGTGTGCGCGTCCGTGTGTGCGTGTGTCCCTCTCACTGTGTGTGCGCTCGTGTGTCCCTCTCACTGTGTGCGCGTCCGTGTGTGTGTGTGTCCCTCTCACTGTGCGCGCGGCTGTGTTTGTGTGTGTCCCTCTCACTGTGCGTGCGTCCGTGTGTGCGCGTGTGCCTCTCACTGTGTGCGCGTACGTGTGTCCCTCTCACTGTGTGCGCATCCGTGAGTCCCTCTCACTGTGTGCGCGTACATGTGTCCCTCTCAGTGTGCGCGTGCGTGTGTGTCCCTCTCGCGGTGTGCGCGCGTGTGTGTGTGTCCCTCTCACGCTGTGCGCGTTGCTCTTACTGTGTGTGTGTGCGTGTGTCCCTCTCACTGTGTGCGCGTACGTGTGTCCCTCTCACTGTGTGCGCGTACGTGTGTCCCTCTCACTGTGTGCGCGTGCGTGTGTCCCTCTCACGGAGTGCGCGTGCGTGTGTGCGTGTGTCCCTCTCACTGTGTGCGAGTCCATGTGTGTGTGTCCCTCTCACTGTGTGCACGTCCGTGTGTGTGTGTGCGCGTCCATGTGTGCGTGTCCGTGTGTGCGTGTGTCCCTCTCACTGTGTGCGTGTCGCTCTTGCTGTGTGTGTGTCCCTCTCACTGTGTGCGCATGTGTGTGTGTGTGTGTGTCCCTCTCACTGTGTGCGCGTCCGTGTGTGCGTGTGTCCCTCTCACTGTGTGCGCGTCCATGTGTGTGTCCCTCTCACTGTGTGCACGTCCGTGTGTGTGTGCGTGTGTCCCTCTCACCGTGTGCGCATCCGTTTGTGCATGTGTCCCTCTCACTGTGTGCGCGTTCGTTTGTGCATGTGTCCCTCTCACTGTGTGCGCGTTCGTGTGTGCGTGTGTCCCTCTCACTGTGTGCGTGTTTGTGTGTCCCACTTACTGTGTGTGCGTCGCTCTTGCTGTGTGTGTGTCCCTCTCACTGTGTGCGCATCCGTGTGTGTGTTTGTGTGTGCGTGTCCCTCTCGCGGTGTGCGTGTCCCTCTCACTGTGTGCGCATCCGTGTGTGTGTTTGTGTGTGCGTGTCCCTCTCGCGGTGTGCGCGTCGCTCTTGCTGTGTGTGTGTGTCCCTCTCACTGTGTGCGCGTCCGTGTGTGTGTCCCTCTCACTGTTTGCGCGTCCGTGTGTGTGTGTGTCCCTCTCACTGTGCGCGTCGCTCTTGCTGTGTGTGTGTGTGTGTGTCCCTTTCACAGTGTGCGCGTCCGTGTGTGTCCCTCTCACTGTGCGCGTCGCTCTTGCTGTGTGTGTGTGCGTGTGTGTCCCTCTCGCGGTGTGCGCGTTCGTGTGTGTGTGTGTCCCTCTCACTGTGTGCGCCTCCCTGTGTGTGTGTGTGTCCCTCTCACTGTGTGCACGTCCATGTGTGTGTCCCTCTCGCTGTGTGCACGTCCGTGTGTGTGTCCCTCTCACTGTGTGCACGTCCATGTGTGTGTCCCTCTCGCTGTGTGCACGTCCGTGTGTGTGTCCCTCTCACTGTGTGTGTGTGTCCCACTCACTCTGCGTGTCAGTGTGTGCGTGTGTCCCTCTCAATGTGTGCGCGTGCGTGTGTGTCCCTCTCATGGTGTGCGTGTGTGTGTGTGTGTGTGCGCGTCCGTGTGTGCGTGTGTGTCCCTCTCACGGTGTGCGCGTCCGTGTGTGCGTGTGTGTGTCCCTCTCACGTGCGCGTCGCTCTTGCTGTGTGTGTGTGTGTGTGCCTCTCACGGTCTGCGCGTCGCTCTGGCTGTGTGTGTGTGTGTCCCGCTCACGGTGTGCGCGTCGCTCTTGCTGTGTGTGTGTGTGTCCCTCTCACTGTGTGCGCGTCCATGTGTGCGTGTGTCCCTCTCACTGTGTGCGCGTCCGTGTGTGCGTGCGTCGCTCTTGCTGTGTGTGTGTGTGTGTGTCCCTCTCACTGTGTGCGCATCGCTCTTGCTGTGTGTGTGTGTGTGTCCCTCTCACTGTGTGCATGTCGCTCTTGCTGTGTGTGTGTGTGTGTGTGCGTGTCCCTCTCACTGTGTGCGTGTTCGTGTGTGTGTCCCTCTCACTGTGTGTGCGTCCATGTGTGTGCGTGTGTCCCTCTCACTGTGTGCGCGTCCCTGTGTGCCTGTGTCCCTCTCACTGTGTGCGCGTCCGTGTGCGTGTTTCCCTCTCACCTTGTGCGCGTGTGTCCCTCTCACTGTGTGCACGTGCGTGTGTCCCTCTCACTGTGTGCGCGTCCGTGTGCCTGTGTCACTCTCACCTTGTGCGCGTGTGTCCCTCTCACTGTGTGCGCGTGCGTGTGTCCCTCTCACTGTGTGCGCGTCCGTGTGTGCGTGTGTGTGTCCCTCTCACTGTGTGCGTCGCTCTTGCTGTGTGTGTGTGTGTGTGTGTGTGTGTGTGTGTGTCCCTCTCACTGTGTGCGCGTCCGTGTGTGTGTGTCCCTCTCACTGTGTGCGCGTCCGTGTGTGTGTGTGTGTCCCTCTCACTGTGTGCACGTCCGTGTGTGTGTGTCCCTCTCACTGTGTGCGCGTCCGTGTGTGCATGTCCCTGTCAGTGTGTGCGCGTCCGTGTGTGCATGTGTCCCTCTCACTGTGTGCACGTACGTGTGTCCCTCTCACTGTGCGCGCGTCCGTGTGTGCATGTGTCCCTCTCACTGTGTGCTCGTACGTGTGTCCCTCTCACTGTGTGCGCATGCGTGTGTCCCTCTCACTGTGTGCCCGTGCGTGTGTCCCTCTCACTGTGTGCGCGTGTGTGTGTCCCTCTCACTGTGTGCACGTCCGTGTGTGTGTGTCCCTCTCACTGTGTGCACGTCCGTGTGTGCGTATCCCTGTCAGTGTGTGCGCGTCCGTGTGTGCGTGTCCCTGTCAGTGTGTGCGCGTCCGTGTGTGTGTCCCTCTCACTGTGTGCGCGTCCATGTGTGTTCGTGTGTCCCTCTCACTGTGCGCGCGTCCGTGTGCCTGTGTCCCTCTCACCTTGTGCGCGTGTGTCCTCTCACTGTGTGCGCGTCCGTGTGTGCGTGTGTCCCTCTCACTGCGTGCGCGCCCGTGTGTCCCTCTCACTGTGCGTGCGTCCGTGTGTGTGTGTGTCCCTCTCAATGTGCGTGTGTGCGTGTGTCCCTCTCACTGTGTGCGCGTACGTGTGTTCCTCTCACTGTGTGCGCGTCCGTGTGTGCGTGTGTCCCTCTCACTGTGCGTGTGTGCGTGTGTTCCTCTCACTGTGTGTGCGTCCGTGTGTCCCTCTCAGTGTGCGCGCGTCCGTGTGTGTGTGTGTCCCTCTCAATGTGCGTGTGTGCGTGTGTCCCTCTCACTGTGTGCGCGTGCGTGTGTGTCCCTCTCGCGGTGTGCGCGCGTGTGTGTGTGTCCCTCTCACGCTGTGCGCGTTGCTCTTACTGTGTGTGTGTGCGTGTGTCCCTCTCACTGTGTGCGCGTCCGTGTGTCCCTCTCACTGTGTGCGCGTACGTGTGTCCCTCTCACTGTGTGCGCGTGCGTGTGTCCCTCTCACGGAGTGCGCGTGCGTGTGTGCGTGTGTCCCTCTCACTGTGTGCGAGTCCATGTGTGTGTGTCCCTCTCACTGTGTGCACGTCCGTGTGTGTGTGTGCGCGTCCATGTGTGCGTGTCCGTGTGTGCGTGTGTCCCTCTCACTGTGTGCGTGTCGCTCTTGCTGTGTGTGTGTCCCTCTCACTGTGTGCGCATGTGTGTGTGTGTGTGTGTCCCTCTCACTGTGTGCGCGTCCGTGTGTGCGTGTGTCCCTCTCACTGTGTGCGCGTCCATGTGTGTGTGTCCCTCTCACTGTGTGCACGTCCGTGTGTGTGTGCGTGTGTCCCTCTCACCGTGTGCGCATCCGTTTGTGCATGTGTCCCTCTCACTGTGTGCGCGTTCGTGTGTGCGTGTGTCCCTCTCACTGTGTGCGTGTTTGTGTGTCCCACTTACTGTGTGTGCATCGCTCTTGCTGTGTGTGTGTCCCTCTCACTGTGTGCGCGTCCGTGTGTGTGTTTGTGTGTGCGTGTCCCTCTCACTGTGTGCGCATCCGTGTGTGTGTTTGTGTGTGCGTGTCCCTCTCGCGGTGTGCGCGTCGCTCTTGCTGTGTGTGTGTGTCCCTCTCACTGTGTGCGCGTCCGTGTGTGTGTCCCTCTCACTGTTTGCGCGTCCGTGTGTGTGTGTGTCCCTCTCACTGTGCGCGTCGCTCTTGCTGTGTGTGTGTGTGTGTGTGTCCCTTTCACAGTGTGCGCGTCCGTGTGTGTCCCTCTCACTGTGTGCGCGTGCGTGTGTGTGTGTGTCCCTCTCACTGTGCGCGTCGCTCTTGCTGTGTGTGTGTGCGTGTGTGTCCCTCTCGCGGTGTGCGCGTTCGTGTGTGTGTGTGTCCCTCTCACTGTGTGCGCCTCCCTGTGTGTGTGTGTGTCCCTCTCACTGTGTGCGCGTACGTGTGTCCCTCTCACTGTGTGCGCGTGCGTGTGTCCCTCTCACGGAGTGCGCGTGCGTGTGTGCGTGTGTCCCTCTCACTGTGTGCGAGTCCATGTGTGTGTGTCCCTCTCACTGTGCGCGCGTCCGTGTGCCTGTGTCCCTCTCACCTTGTGCGCGTGTGTCCTCTCACTGTGTGCGCGTCCGTGTGTGCGTGTGTCCCTCTCACTGCGTGCGCGCCCGTGTGTCCCTCTCACTGTGCGTGCGTCCGTGTGTGTGTGTGTCCCTCTCAATGTGCGTGTGTGCGTGTGTCCCTCTCACTGTGTGCGCGTACGTGTGTTCCTCTCACTGTGTGCGCGTCCGTGTGTGCGTGTGTCCCTCTCACTGTGCGTGTGTGCGTGTGTTCCTCTCGCTGTGTGTGCGTCCGTGTGTCCCTCTCAGTGTGCGCGCGTCCGTGTGTGTGTGTGTCCCTCTCAATGTGCGTGTGTGCGTGTGTCCCTCTCACTGTGTGCGCGTGCGTGTGTGTCCCTCTCGCGGTGTGCGCGCGTGTGTGTGTGTCCCTCTCACGCTGTGCGCGTTGCTCTTACTGTGTGTGTGTGCGTGTGTCCCTCTCACTGTGTGCGCGTCCGTGTGTCCCTCTCACTGTGTGCGCGTACGTGTGTCCCTCTCACTGTGTGCGCGTGCGTGTGTCCCTCTCACGGAGTGCGCGTGCGTGTGTGCGTGTGTCCCTCTCACTGTGTGCGAGTCCATGTGTGTGTGTCCCTCTCACTGTGTGCACGTCCGTGTGTGTGTGTGCGCGTCCATGTGTGCGTGTCCGTGTGTGCGTGTGTCCCTCTCACTGTGTGCGTGTCGCTCTTGCTGTGTGTGTGTCCCTCTCACTGTGTGCGCATGTGTGTGTGTGTGTGTGTCCCTCTCACTGTGTGCGCGTCCGTGTGTGCGTGTGTCCCTCTCACTGTGTGTGTGTCCCTCTCACTGTGTGCGCGTCCGTGTGTGTGTGTGCGTGTGTGTGCGTGTGTCCCCCTCACCGTGTGCGCATCTATGTGTGCATGTGTCCCTCTCACTGTGTGCGCGTTCGTGTGTGCGTGTGTCCCTCTCACTGTGTGCGTGTTTGTGTGTCCCACTTACTGTGTGCGTGTCGCTCTTGCTGTGTGTGTGTGTGTGTGTGTGTGTGTGTGTGTGTGTGTGCGTGTCCGTGTGTGTGTGTGTCCCTCTCACTGTGTGCGCGTCGCTCTTGCTGTGTGTGTGTGTCCCTCTCACTGTGTGCGCGTCCATGTGTGTGTCCCTCTCACTGTTTGCGCGTCCGTGTGTGTGTGTGTCCCTCTCACTGTGCGCGTCTCTCTTGCTGTGTGTGTGTGTGTGTGTGTCCCTTTCACAGTGTGCGCGTCTGTGTGCGTGTGTCCCTCTCACTGTGTGCGCATGCGTGTGTGTCTCTCTCACTGTGTGCGTGTCACTCTTGCTGTGTGTGTGTGTCCCTCTCGCTGTGTGTGTGTGTGTCCCTCTCACTGTGTGCGCGTCCGTGTGTGTCCCTCTCACTGTGTGCGCGTGTGTGTGTTTGTGTGTCCCTCTCACTGTGCGCGTCGCTCTTGCTGTGTGTGTGTGTGTGTGTTCCTCTCGCGGTGTGCGCGTTCGTGTGTGTGTGTGTCCCTCTCACTGTGTGCGCGCCCATCTGTGTGCGTGTGTCCCCCTCACTGTGTGCGCGTACGTGTGTACGTGTGTCCCTCTCACTGTGTGCGCGTGCGTGTGTCCCTCTCACTGTGTGCGCGTGCGTGTGTCCCTCTCACTGTGTGCGCGTGCGTGTGACCCTCTCACTGTGTGCGCGTCCGTGTGTGCGTGTGTGTCCCTCTCATGGTGTGCGTGTGTGTGTGTGTCCCTCTCACGGTGTGCGCATCACTCTTGCTGTGTGTGTGTGTGTGTGTGTGTGTGTGTGTGTCCCTCTCACTGTGTGCGTGTGTGTGTGTCCCTCTCACCGTGTGCGTCGCTCTTGCTGTGCGTGTGTGTGTGTGTGTGTGTGTGTGTGTGTGTGTCCCTCTCACTGTGTGCGCGTGTGTGTGTCCCTCTCACTGTGTGCGTCGCTCTTGCTGTGTGTATGTGTGTGTGTGTGTCCCTCTCACTGTGTGCGTGTGTGTGTGTCCCTCTCACTGTGTGCGCGTCCGTGTGTGTGTGTGTGTGTGTCCCTCTCACTGTGTGCGCGTCCATGTGTGTGCGTGTGTCCCTCTCACTTTGTGCGCGTCCGTGTGTGCCTGTGTCCCTCTCACTGTGTGCGCGTCCGTGTGCCTATGTCCCTCTCACCTTGTGCGCGTGTCCCTCTCACTGTGTGCGCGTGCGTGTGTCCCTCTCACTGTGTGCGCGTCCGTGTGTGCCTGTGTCCTATCACTGTGTGCGCGTCCGTGTGTGCGTGTGTCCCTCTCACTGTGTGTGCGCCCGTGTGTCCCTCTCACTGATCGCATGTCCGTGTTTCCGGTTTTTCCTCTCACTGTGCGTGCGTCCGTGTGTGCGTGTGTCCCTCTCACTGTGTGCGCGTACGTGTGTCCCTCTCACTGTGTGCGCGTCCGTGTGTGTGTGTCCCTCTCTCAATGTGAGCGCGTCCGTCTGTGCGTGTGTCCCTCTCACTGTGTGCGCGTCCGTGTGTGCGTGTGTCCTCTCACTGTGTGCGCGTCCGTGTGTGCGTGTGTCCCTCTCACTGTGTGCGCGCCCGTGTGTCCCTCTCACTGTGCGCGCGTCCGTGTGTGCGTGTGTCCCTCTCACTGTGCGTGCGTCCGTGTGTGCGTGTGTCCCCCTCACTGTGCGCGCGTCCGTGTGTGCGTGTGTCCCTCTCACTGTGTGCGCGTACGTGTGTCCCTCTCACTGTGTGCGCGTCCGTGAGTCCCTCTCACTGTGTGCGCGTGCGTGTGTCCCTCTCACTGTGTGCGCGTGCGTGTGTGTCCCTCTCACTGTGTGCGCGTGCATGTGTGTCCCTCTCGTGGTGTGCGTGCGTGTGTGTGTGTCCTTCTCACGCTGTGCGCGTTGCTCTTACTGTGTGCGCGTACGTGTGTCCCTCTCACTGTGTGCACGTACGTGTGTCCCTCTCACTGTGTGCGCGTGTGTGTGTCCCTCTTACTGTGTGCGCGTCCATGTGTGTGTGTCCCTCTCACTGTGTGCACGTCCGTGTGTGTGTGTGTGTCCCTTTCACTGTGTGCGCGTCCGTGTGTGTGTGTCCCTCTCACTGTGTGCGTGTCGCTCTTGCTGTGTGTGTGTGTCCCTCTCGCTGTGTGTGTGTGTGTGTCCCTCTCGCTGTGTGCACGTCCGTGTGTGTGTGTCCCTCTCACTGTGTGTGTGTGCGCGTGTGTGTGTGTCCCACTCACTCTGCGTGTCAGTGTGTGCGTGTGTCCCTCTCAATGTGTGGGCGTCCGTGTGTGCATGTGTGTCCCTCTCATGGTGTGCGCGTGCGTGTGTGTGTGCGTGTGCCCCTCTCACTGTGTGCGCGTCCGTGTGTGCGTGTGTGTCCCTCTCATGGTGTGCGCGTCCGTGTGTGCGTGTGTGTGTCCCTCTCACGTTGTGCGCGTCGCTCTTGCTGTTTGTGTGTGTGTGTGTGTGTGTGTGTGCCTCTCACGGTGTGCGCGTCGCTCTGGCTCTGTGTGTGTGTGTGTCCCGCTCACGGTGTGCGCGTCGCTCTTGCTGTGTGGGTGAGTGTGTCCCTCTCACTGTGTGCGCGTCCATGTGTGCGTGTGTCCCTCTCACTGTGTGCGCGTCCGTGTGTGCGTGTGTCCCTCTCACTGTGTGCGCGTCCGTGTGTGCATGTGTCCCTCTCACTGTGTGCACGTCGCTCTTGCTGTGTGTGTGTGTGTCCCTCTCACTGTGTGTGTGTGTGTGTGCGCGTGTCCCTCTCACTGTGTGCGTGTTCGTGTGTGCGTGTGTGTGCGTTCCTCTCACTGTGTGCGCGTCCGTGTGTGTGCGTTTCCCTCTCACTGTGTGCGCGTCACTCTTGCTGTGTGTGTGTGTGTGTCCCTCTCACTATGTGCGCGTCCGTGTGTGTGTCCCTCTCACTGTTTGCGCGTCTGTGAGTGCGTGTGTGTGTGTGTCCCTCTCACTGTGTGCGTCGCTCTTGCTGTGTGTGTGTGTGTCCCTCTCACTGTGTGCGCGTCCATGTGTGTGCGTGTGTCCCTCTCACTGTGTGCATGTCCGTGTGTGTGTCCCTCTCACTGTGTGCGCGTCCATGTGTGTGCGTGTGTCCCTCTCACTGTGTGCGCGTCCGTGTGCCTGTGTCCCTCTCACCTTGTGCGCGTGCGTGTGTCCCTCGCACTGTGTGCGCGTCCGTGTGTGCGTGTGTCCTCGCTGTGTGCGCATCCGTGTGTGTGTGTGTGTCCCTCTCACTGTGCGCGCGTCTGTGTGTGTGTGTCCCTCTCAGTGTGCGCGTCAATGTGTGCGTGTGTCCCTCTCACTGTGCGTGCGTCCGTGTGTGCGTGTGTCCCTCTCACTGTGTGCGCGTACGTGTGTCCCTCTCACTGTGTGCGCTTCGGTGTGTCCCTCTCACTGTGTGCGCGTGCGTGTGTCCCTCTCACTGAGTGCGCGTGCGTGTGTGTCCCTCTCACTGTGTGCGCGTTCGTGTGCGTGTGTGTCCCTCTCACTGTGTGCGCGTCGCTCTTGCTGTGTGTGTGTGTCCCTCTCACTGTGTGCGCGTCAGTGTGTGCCTGTGTCCCTCTCACTGTGTGTGCGTCCGTGTGTACGTGTGTCCCTCTCACTGTGTGCGCGTCCGTGTGTGTGTCCCTCTCACTGTGTGCGCGTTCGTGTGCGTGCGTGTGTGTCCCTCTCACTGTGTGCGCGTCAGAGTGTGTGTCCCTCTCACTGTGTGCGTGTTCGTGTGTGCGTGCGTTCCTCTCACTGTGTGCGCGTCCGTGTGTGTGCGTTTCCCTCTCACTGTGTGCGCGTCTCTCTTGCTGTGTGTGTGTGTGTCCCTCTCACTGTGCGCGTCGCTCTTGCTGTGTGTGTGTGTGTGTGTGTGTCCCTCTCACTGTGTGCGCGTCCGTGTGTGCCTGTGTCCCTCTCACTGTGTGTGCGTCCGTGTGTGCGTGTGTCCCTCTCACTGTGTGCGCGTCCGTGTGTGTGTCCCTCTCACTGTGTGCGCGTTCGTGTGCGTGCGTGTGTCCCTCTCACTGTGTGCGTGTCGCTCTTGCTGTGTGTGTGTGTGTCCCTCTCACTGTGTGCCCGTCCATGTGTGTGTGTCCCTCTCACTGTGTGTGTGTGCGTGTGTGTATGTCCCTCTCACTGTGTGCGCGTCCGTGTGTGTCCCTCTCACTGTGTGCGCGTCCGTGTGTGCGTGTGTCCCTCTCACTGTGTGCGCGTCGCTCTTGCTGTGTGTGTGTGTGTGTCCCTCTCACTGTGTGCGCGTTGCTCTTGCTGTGTGTGTGTGTGTCCCTCTCACTGTGTGCGTGTCGCTCTTGCTGTGTGTGTGTGTGTGCGTGTTCGTGTGTGCGTGTGTGTGTGCGTTCCTCTCACTGTGTGCGCGTCCGTGTGTGTGTGTGTGTGTCCCTCTCACTGTGTGCGCGTCGCTCTTGCGGTGTGTGTGCGTGTCCCTCTCACTGTGTGTGCGTCCGCGTGTGTGTGTTTGTGTGTGCGTGTCCCTCTCACTGTGTGCGCGCCCATGTGTCCCTCTCACTGATCGCATGTCCGTGTGTGCGGGTGTCCCTCTCACTGTGCGTGCGTCCGTGTGTGCGTGTGTCCCTCTCACTGTGTGCGCGTACGTGTGTCCCTCTCACTGTGTGCGCGTACGTGTGTCCCTCTCACTGTGTGCGCGTCCGTGTGTGTGTGTGTCTCCCTCTCAATGTGCGCGCGTCCGTGTGTGCGTGTGTCCCTCTCACTGTGCGTGCGTCCGTGTGTGCGTGTGTCCCTCTCACTGTGCGCGCGTCCGTGTGTGCGTGTGTCCCTCTCACTGTGTGCGCGTACGTGTGTCCCTCTCACTGTGTGCGCATCCGTGAGTCCCTCTCACTGTGTGCGCGTGCGTGTGTCCCTCTCACTGTGTGCGCGTGCATGTGTGTCCCTCTCACTGTGTGCGCGTGCATGTGTGTCCCTCTCGTGGTGTGCGCGCGTGTGTGTGTGTCCCTCTCATGCTGTGCGCGTTGCTCTTACTGTGTGTGTGTGCGTGTGTCCCTCTCACTGTGCGCGCGTACGTGTGTCCCTCTCACTGTGTGCACGTACGTGTGTCCCTCTCACTGTGTGCGCGTGCGTGTGTCCCTCTCACTGTGTGCGCGTCCATGTGTGTGTGTCCCTCTCACTGTGTGCACGTCTGTGTGTGTGTGTGTGTCCCTTTCACTGTGTGCGCGTCCGTGTGTGCGTGTCGCTCTCACTGTGTGCGTGTCGCTCTCACTGTGTGCGTGTCGCTCTCACTGTGTGCGTGTCGCTCTTGCTGTGTGTGTGTGTCCCTCTCGCTGTGTGTGTGTGTGTCCCTCTCACTGTGTGCGCGTCCGTGTGTGTCCCTCTCACTGTGTGCGCGTGTGTGTGTGTGGGTGTGTCCCTCTCACTGTGCGTGTCGCTCTTGCTGTGTGTGTGTGCATGTGTGTCCCTCTCGCGGTGTGCGCGTTCGTGTGTGTGTGTGTGTGTGTCCCTCTCACTGTGTGCGCCTCCCTGTGTGTGTGTGTCCCTCTCACTGTGTGCACGTCCATGTGTGTGTCCCTCTCGCTGTGTGCACGTCCGTGTGTGTGTGTCCCTCTCACTGTGTGTGTGTGCGCGTGTGTGTGTGTCCCACTCACTCTGCGTGTCAGTGTGTGCGTGTGTCCCTCTCAATGTGTGCGCGTCCGTGTGTGCATGTGTGTCCCTCTCATGGTGTGCGCGTGCGTGTGTGTGTTCGTGTGCCCCTCTCACTGTGTGCGCGTCCGTGTGTGTCCCTCTCACGGTGTGCGCGTGCGTGTGTGTGTCCCTCTCACGTTGTGCGCGTCGCTCTGGCTGTGTATGTGTGTGTCCCTCTCACTGTGTGTGTGTCGCTCTTGCTGTGTGTGTGTGTGTGCGCGTGTCCCTCTCACTGTGTGCGTGTTCGTGTGTGCGTGTGTGTGTGCGTTCCTCTCACTGTGTGCGTGTCCGTGTGTGTGCGTTTCCCTCTCACTGTGTGCGCGTCACTCTTGCTGTGTGTGTGTGTGTGTGTCCCTCTCACTATGTGCGCGTCCGTGTGTGTGTCCCTCTCACTGTTTGCGCGTCCGTGTGTGCGTGTGTGTGTGTCCCTCTCACTGTGTGCGTCGCTCTTGCTGTGTGTGTGTGTGTGTGTGTCCCTCTCACTGTGTGCGCGTCCATGTGTGTGCGTGTGTCCCTATCACTGTGTGCATGTCCGTGTGTGTGTCCCTCTCACTGTGTGCACGTCCATGTGTGTGCGTGTGTCCCTCTCACTGTGTGCGTGTCCATGTGTGCCTGTGTCCCTCTCATTGTGTGCGCGTCCGTGTGCCTGTGTCCCTCTCACCTTGTGCGCGTGTGTCCCTCTCACTGTGTGCGCGTGCGTGTGTCCCTCTCACTGTGTGCGCGTCCGTGTGCCTGTGTCCCTCTCACCTTGTGCGCGTGCGTGTGTCCCTCGCACTGTGTGCGCGTCCGTGTGTGCGTGTGTCCTCTCGCTGTGTGCGCATCCGTGTGTGTGTGTGTCCCTCTCACTGTGCGCGCGTCTGTGTGTGTGTGTCCCTCTCACTGTGTGCGTGTCAATGTGTGTGTGTGTCCCTCTCACTGTTCGTGCGTCCGTGTGTGCGTGTGTCCCTCTCACTGTGTGCACGTACATGTGTCCCTCTCACTGTGTGCGCGTCCGTGTGTCCCTCTCACTGTGTGCGCGTCGGTGTGTCCCTCTCACTGTGTGCGCGTGCGTGTGTGTCCCTCTCACTGTGTGCGCGTTCGTGTGCGTGTGTGTCCCTCTCACTGTGTGCGCGTCGCTCTTGCTGTGTGTGTGTCCCTCTCACTGTGTGCCCGTCCCTGTGTGTGTGTCCCTCTCACTGTGTGTGTGTGCGTGTGTGTGTGTCCCTCTCACTGTGTGTGTGTGCGTGTGTGTATGTCCCTGTCACTGTGTGCGCGTCCGTGTGTGTCACTCTCACTCTGTGTGCGTGCGTGTGTGTGTCCCTCTCACTGTGCGCGTCGCTCTTGCTGTGTGTGTGTGTGTGTGTGTCCCTCTCACTGTGTGCGCGTCAGTGTGTGCCTGTGTCCCTCTCACTGTGTGTGCGTCCGTGTGTACGTGTGTCCCTCTCACTGTGTGCGCGTCCGTGTGTGTGTCCCTCTCACTGTGTGCGCGTTCGTGTGCGTGCGTGTGTGTCCCTCTCACTGTGTGCGCGTCCGAGTGTGTGTCCCTCTCACTGTGTGCGTGTTCATGTGTGCGTGTGTGTGTGCGTTCCTCTCACTGTGTGCGCGTCCGTGTGTGTGCGTTTCCCTCTCACTGTGTGCGCGTCCGTGTGTGTGTCCCTCTCACTGTTTGCGCGTCCGTGTGTGTGTGTCCCTCTCACTGTGTGCGTCGCTCTTGCTGTGTGTGTGTGTGTGTCCCTCTCACTGTGTGCGTCCGTGTGTGTGTGTGTGTGTGTGTGTCCCTCTCACTGTGTGCATGTCCGTGTGTGTGTCCCTCTCACTGTGTGCGCGTCCATGTGTGTGCGTGTGTCCCTCTCACTGTGTGCATGTCCGTGTGTGTGTCCCTCTCACTGTGTGCGCGTCCATGTGTGTGCGTGTGTCCCTCTCACTGTGTGCGCGTCCGTGTGTGCCTGTGTCCCTCTCACTGTGTGCGCGTCCGTGTGCCTGTGTCCCTCTCACCTTGTGCGCGTGCGTGTGTCCCTCGCACTGTGTGCACGTCCGTGTGTGCGTGTGTCCTCGCTGTGTGCGCATCCGTGTGTGTGTGTGTGTCCCTCTCACTGTGCGCGCGTCTGTGTGTGTGTGTCCCTCTCAGTGTGCGCGTCAATGTGTGCGTGTGTCCCTCTCACTGTGCGTGCGTCCGTGTGTGCGTGTGTCCCTCTCACTGTGTGCGCGTACGTGTGTCCCTCTCACTGTGTGCGCGTCGGTGTGTCCCTCTCACTGTGTGCGCGTGCGTGTGTCCCTCTCACTGAGTGCGCGTGCGTGTGTGTCCCTCTCACTGTGTGCGCGTTCGTGTGCGTGTGTGTCCCTCTCACTGTGTGTGCGTCGCTCTTGCTGTGTGTGTGTTTCCCTCTCACTGTGTGCCCGTCCCTGTGTGTGTGTCCCTCTCACTGTGTGTGTGTGCGTGTGTGTATGTCCCTCTCACTGTGTGCCCGTCCGTGTGTGTCACTCTCACTGTGTGCGCGTGCGTGTGTGTGTGTCCCTCTCACTGTGCGCGTCGCTCTTGCTGTGTGTGTGTGTGTGTGTGTGTGTGTCCCTCTCACTGTGTGCGCGTCAGTGTGTGCCTGTGTCCCTCTCACTGTGTGTGCGTCCGTGTGTACGTGTGTCCCTCTCACTGTGTGCGCGTCCGTGTGTGTGTCCCTCTCACTGTGTGCGCGTTCGTGTGCGTGCGTGTGTGTCCCTCTCACTGTGTGCGCGTCCGAGTGTGTGTCCCTCTCACTGTGTGCGTGTTCGTGTGTGCGTGCGTTCCTCTCACTGTGTGCGCGTCCGTGTGTGTGCGTTTCCCTCTCACTGTGTGCGCGTCTCTCTTGCTGTGTGTGTGTGTGTCCCTCTCACTGTGCGCGTCGCTCTTGCTGTGTGTGTGTGTGTGTGTGTGTGTGTCCCTCTCACTGTGTGCGCGTCCGTGTGTGCCTGTGTCCCTCTCACTGTGTGTGCGTCCGTGTGTGCGTGTGTCCCTCTCACTGTGTGCGCGTCCGTGTGTGTGTCCCTCTCACTGTGTGCGCGTTCGTGTGCGTGCGTGTGTCCCTCTCACTGTGTGCGTGTCGCTCTTGCTGTGTGTGTGTGTGTCCCTCTCACTGTGTGCCCGTCCATGTGTGTGTGTCCCTCTCACTGTGTGTGTGTGCGTGTGTGTATGTCCCTCTCACTGTGTGCGCGTCCGTGTGTGTCCCTCTCACTGTGTGCGCGTCCGTGTGTGCGTGTGTCCCTCTTACTGTGTGCGCGTTGCTCTTGCTGTGTGTGTGTGTGTCCCTCTCACTGTGTGCGTGTCGCTCTTGCTGTGTGTGTGTGTGTGCGTGTTCGTGTGCGTGTGTGTGTGCGTTCCTCTCACTGTGTGCGCGTCAGTGTGTGTGTGTGTCCCTCTCACTGTGTGCGCGTCGCTCTTGCGGTGTGTGTGCGTGTCCCTCTCACTGTGTGTGCGTCCGCGTGTGTGTGTTTGTGTGTGCGTGTCCCTCTCACTGTGTGCGCGCCCATGTGTCCCTCTCACTGATCGCATGTCCGTGTGTGCGGGTGTCCCTCTCACTGTGTGCGCGTACGTGTGTCCCTCTCACTGTGTGCGCGTACGTGTGTCCCTCTCACTGTGTGCGCGTCCGTGTGTGTGTGTGTCCCTCTCAATGTGTGCGCGTCCGTGTGTGCGTGTGTCCCTCTCAGTGTGTGCGCGCCCGTGTGTCCCTCTCACTGTGCGCGCGTCCATGTTTGTGTGTCTCCCTCTCAATGTGCGCGCGTCCGTGTGTGCGTGTGTCCCTCTCACTGTGCGTGCGTCCGTGTGTGCGTGTGTCCCTCTCACTGTGCGCGCGTCCGTGTGTGCGTGTGTCCCTCTCACTGTGTGCGCGTACGTGTGTCCCTCTCACTGTGTGCGCATCCGTGAGTCCCTCTCACTGTGTGCGCGTGCGTGTGTCCCTCTCACTGTGTGCGCGTGCATGTGTGTCCCTCTCACTGTGTGCGCGTGCATGTGTGTCCCTCTCGTGGTGTGCGCGCGTGTGTGTGTGTCCCTCTCATGCTGTGCGCGTTGCTCTTACTGTGTGTGTGTGCGTGTGTCCCTCTCACTGTGTGCGCGTCCATGTGTGCGTGTGTCCCTCTCACTGTGCGCGCGTCCATGTGTGCGTGTGTCCCTCTCACTGTGCGCGCGTCCGTGTGTGCGAGTGTCCATCTCACTGTGTGCGCGTACGTGTGTCCCTCTCACTGTGTGCACGTACGTGTGTCCCTCTCACTGTGTGCGCGTGCGTGTGTCCCTCTCACTGTGTGCGCGTCCATGTGTGTGTGTCCCTCTCACTGTGTGCACGTCCGTGTGTGTGTGTGTGTCCCTTTCACTGTGTGCGCGTCCGTGTGTGCGTGTCCCTCTCACTGTGTGCGTGTCGCTCTCACTGTGTGCGTGTCGCTCTTGCTGTGTGTGTGTGTCCCTCTCGCTGTGTGTGTGTGTGTCCCTCTCACTGTGTGCGCGTCCGTGTGTGTCCCTCTCACTGTGTGCGCGTGTGTGTGTGTGTGTGTCCCTCTCACTGTGCGTGTCGCTCTTGCTGTGTGTGTGTGCATGTGTGTCCCTCTCGCGGTGTGCGCGTTCGTGTGTGTGTGTGTGTGTGTCCCTCTCACTGTGTGCGCCTCCCTGTGTGTGTGTGTGTCCCTCTCACTGTGTGCACGTCCATGTGTGTGTCCCTCTCGCTGTGTGCACGTCCGTGTGTGTGTGTCCCTCTCACTGTGTGTGTGTGCGCGTGTGTGTGTGTCCCACTCACTCTGCGTGTCAGTGTGTGCGTGTGTCCCTCTCAATGTGTGCGCGTCCGTGTGTGCATGTGTGTCCCTCTCATGGTGTGCGCGTGCGTGTGTGTGTTCGTGTGCCCCTCTCACTGTGTGCGCGTCCGTGTGTGCGTGTGTGTCCCTCTCACGGTGTGCGCGTGCGTGTGTGTGTCCCTCTCACGTTGTGCGCGTCGCTCTTGCTGTGTGTGTGTGTGTGTGTGCCTCTCACGGTGTGCGCGTCGCTCTGGCTGTGTGTGTGTGTGTCCCTCTCACTGTGTGTGTGTCGCTCTTGCTGTGTGTGTGTGTGCGCGCGTGTCCCTCTCACTGTGTGCGTGTTCGTGTGTGCGTGTGTGTGTGCGTTCCTCTCACTGTGTGCGTGTCCGTGTGTGTGCGTTTCCCTCTCACTGTGTGCGCGTCACTCTTGCTGTGTGTGTGTGTGTGTGTCCCTCTCACTATGTGCGCGTCCGTGTGTGTGTCCCTCTCACTGTTTGCGCGTCCGTGTGTGCGTGTGTGTGTGTCCCTCTCACTGTGTGCGTCGCTCTTGCTGTGTGTGTGTGTGTGTGTGTCCCTCTCACTGTGTGCGCGTCCATGTGTGTGCGTGTGTCCCTCTCACTGTGTGCATGTCCGTGTGTGTGTCCCTCTCACTGTGTGCACGTCCATGTGTGTGCGTGTGTCCCTCTCACTGTGTGCGTGTCCATGTGTGCCTGTGTCCCTCTCACTGTGTGCGCGTCCGTGTGCCTGTGTCCCTCTCACCTTGTGCGCGTGTGTCCCTCTCACTGTGTGCGCGTGCGTGTGTCCCTCTCACTGTGTGCGCGTCCGTGTGCCTGTGTCCCTCTCACCTTGTGCGCGTGCGTGTGTCCCTCGCACTGTGTGCGCGTCCGTGTGTGCGTGTGTCCTCTCGCTGTGTGCGCATCCGTGTGTGTGTGTGTCCCTCTCACAGTGCGCGCGTCTGTGTGTGTGTGTCCCTCTCACTGTGTGCGTGTCAATGTGTGTGTGTGTCCCTCTCACTGTTCGTGCGTCCGTGTGTGCGTGTGTCCCTCTCACTGTGTGCGCGTACATGTGTCCCTCTCACTGTGTGCGCGTCCGTGTGTCCCTCTCACTGTGTGCGCGTCGGTGTGTCCCTCTCACTGTGTGCGCGTGCGTGTGCGTGTGTGTCCCTCTCACTGTGTGCGCGTCGCTCTTGCTGTGTGTGTGTCCCTCTCACTGTGTGCCCGTCCCTGTGTGTGTGTCCCTCTCACTGTGTGTGTGTGCGTGTGTGTATGTCCCTGTCACTGTGTGCGCGTCCGTGTGTGTCACTCTCACTCTGTGTGCGTGCGTGTGTGTGTCCCTCTCACTGTGCGCGTCGCTCTTGCTGTGTGTGTGTGTGTGTTTGTCCCTCTCACTGTGTGCGCGTCAGTGTGTGCCTGTGTCCCTCTCACTGTGTGTGCGTCCGTGTGTACGTGTGTCCCTCTCACTGTGTGCGCGTCCGTGTGTGTGTCCCTCTCACTGTGTGCGCGTTCGTGTGCGTGCGTGTGTGTCCCTCTCACTGTGTGCGCGTCCGAGTGTGTGTCCCTCTCACTGTGTGCGTGTTCATGTGTGCGTGTGTGTGCGCGTTCCTCTCACTGTGTGCGCGTCCGTGTGTGTGCGTTTCCCTCTCACTGTGTGCGCGTCGCTCTTGCTGTGTGTGTGTGTCCCTCTCACTGTGCGCGTCGCTCTTGCTGTGTGTGTGTGTGTGTGTCCCTCTCACTGTGTGCGCGTCCGTGTGTGCCTGTGTCCCTCTCACTGTGTGTGCGTCCGTGTGTGCGTGTGTCCCTCACTGTGTGCGCGTCCGTGTGTGTGTCCCTCTCACTGTGTGCGCGTTCGTGTGCGTGCGTGTGTGTCCCTCTCACTGTGTGCGTGTCGCTCTTGCTGTGTGTGTGTGTGTCCCTCTCACTGTGTGCCCGTCCGTGTGTGTGTGTCCCTCTCACTGTGTGTGTGTGCGTGTGTGTATGTCCCTCTCACTGTGTGCGCGTCCGTGTGTGTCCCTCTCACTGTGTGCGCGTGCGTGTGTGTGTGTGTCCCTCTCACTGTGCGCGTCGCTCTTGCTGTGTGTGTGTGTGAGTGTCCCTCTCACTGTATGCGTGTCCGTGTGCGTGCGTTTCCCTGTCACTGTGTGCTCGTCCGTGTGTGCGTGTGTCCCTGTCACTGTGTGCGCGTCCGTGTGTCCCTCTCACTGTGTGCGCGTGCGTGTGTCCCTCTCACTGTGCACGTGCGTGTGTGTCCCTCTCGCGGTGTGCGCGTCCGTGTGTGCGTGTGTGTGTCCCGCTCACGGTGTGCGCGTCGCTCTTCCTGTGTGTGTGTGTGTGTGTGCCTCTCACGGTGTGCGCGCCGCTCTGGCTGTGTGTGTATGTGTCCCGCTCACGGAGTGCGCGTCGCTCTTGCTGTGTGTGTGTGTCCCTCTCACTGTGTGCGCATCCATGTGTGCGTGTGTCCCTCTCACTGTGTGCGCGTCCGTGTGTGCGTGTGTCCCTCTCACTGTGTGCGCGTCGCTCTTGCTCTGTGTGTGTGTGTGTCCCTCTCACTGTGTGCGCGTTGCTCTTGCTGTGTGTGTGTGTGTGTGTCCCTCTCCCTGTGTGCGTGTCGCTCTTGCTGTGTGTGTGTGTGTGCGCGTGTTCGTGTGTGCGTGTGTGTGTGCGTTCCTCTCACTGTGTGCGCGTCCGTGTGTGTGTGTTTGTGTGTGCGTGTCCCTCTCACTGTGTGCGCGTCACTCTTGCTGTGTGTGTGTGTGTGTGTCCCTCTCACTGTGTGCGCGTCCGTGTGTGTCCCTCTCACTGTTTGTGCGTCCGTGTGTGTGTGTGTCCCTCTCACTGTGTGTGTGTCCGTGTGTGTGTGTGTGTCCCTCTCACTGTGTGCACGTCCGTGTGTGTGTGTCCCTCTCACTGTGTGCACGTCCGTGTGTGCGTGTCCCTCTCACTGTGTGCACGTCCGTGTGTGCGTGTCCCTCTCACTGTGTGCGCGTCCGTGTGTGCGTGTCCCTGTCACTGTGTGCGCGTCCGTGTGTGTGTCCCTCTCACTGTGTGCGCGCACATGTGTGTGCGTGTGTCCCTCTCACTGTGTGCGCGTCCGTGTGTGCCTGTGTCCCTCTCACCTTGTGCGCGTGTGTCCCTCTCACTGTGCGCGCGTCCGTGTGTGTGTGTCCCCCTCTCACTGTGCGCGCGTCCATGTGTGCGTGTGGGCGTGTGTCCCTCTCACTGTGCGTGCGTCCGTGTGTGCGTGTGTCCCTCTCACTGTGTGCGCGTACGTGTGTCCCTCTCACTGTGTGCGCGTCCGTGTGTGCGTGTGTCCCTCTCACTGTGTGTGCGCCCGTGTGTCCCTCTCACTGATCGCATGTCCGTGTGTGCGGGTGTCCCTCTCACTGTGCGTGCGTCCGTGTGTGCGTGTGTCCCTCTCGCTGTGTGCGCGTACGTGTGTCCCTCTCACTGTGTGCGCGTCCGTGTGTGTGTGTGTCCCTCTCACTGTGTGCGCGTCCGTGTGTGCGTGTGTCCTGTCACTGTGTGCGCGTCCGTGTGTGCGTGTGTCCCTCTCACTGTGTGCGCGCCCGTGTGTCCCTCTCACTGTGCGCGCGTCCGTGTTTGTGTGTCTCCCTCTCAATGTGCGCGCGTCCGTGTGTGTGTGTGTCCCTCTCACTGTGCGTGCGTCCGTGTGTCCCTCTCACTGTGCGCGTCGCTCTTGCTGTGTGTGTGTGTGAGTGTCCCTCTCACTGTATGCGTGTCCGTGTGTGTGTGTGTCCCTCTCACTGTGTGCGCGTCCATGTGTGTGCGTGTGTCCCTCTCACTGTGTGCGCGCGTTTCCCTCTCACTGTGTGCGCGTCCGTGTGTGCGTGTGTCCCTCTCACTGTGTGCGCGTGCGTGTGTGTGTGTGTCCTTCTCACTGTGCGCGTCGCTCTTGCTGTGTGTGTGTGTGTGTGTCCCTCTCACTGTATGCGTGTCCGTGTGTGTGTGTGTCCCTCTCACTGTGTGCGCGTCCATGTGTGTGCGTGTGTCCCTCTCACTGTGTGCGCGCGTTTCCCTCTCACTGTGTCCGCGTCCGTGTGTGCGTGTGTCCCTGTCACTGTGTGCTCGTCCGTGTGTGTGTGTGTCCCTCTCACTGTGTGCGCGTCCGTGTGTGCGTGTGTCCCTCTCACTGTGTGCGCGCCCGTGTGTGCGTGTGTCCCTCTCACGGTGCGCACGTCCGTGTGTTTGTCCCTTTCACTGTGTGCGCGTCGCTCTTGCTGTGTGTGTGTGTGTCCCTCTCACTGTGTGCGCGTCCGAGTGTGTGTCCCTCTCACTGTTCGCGATTTGGTGTGTGTGTGTGTCCCTCTCACTATGCGCGTCGCTCTTGCGGTGTGTGTGCGTGTCCCTCTCACTGTGTGTGCGTCCACGTGTGTGTGTTTGTGTGTGCGTGTCCCTCTCACTGTGTGCGCGTCACTCTTGCTGTGTGTGTGTGTGTGTGTCCCTCTCACTGTGTGCGCGTCCGTGTGTGTCCCTCTCACTGTTTGTGCGTCCATGTGTGTGTGTCCCTCTCACTGTGTGTGTGCGCGTGTGTGTGTGTCCCACTCACTGTGCGTGTCAGTGTGTGCGTGTGTCCCCCTCACTGTCTGCGCGTGCGTGTGTCCCTCTCAATGTGTGCGCGTCCATGTGTGCGTGTGTCCCTCTCACTGTGTGCGCGTCCGTGTGTGCATGTGTGTCCCTCTCATGGTGTGCGCGTGCGTGTGTGTGTGCGTGTGCCCCTCTCACTGTGTGCGCGTCCGTGTGTGCGTGTGTCCCTCTCACTGTGTGCGCGCCCGTGTGTCCCTCTCACTGTGCGCGCGTCCGTGTGTGCGTGTGTCCCTCTCACTGTGCGTGCGTCCGTGTGTGCGTGTGTCCCTCTCACTGTGTGCGCATCCGTGTGTCCCTCTCACTGTGTGCGCATCCATGTGTCCCTCTCACTGTGTGCGCGTGTGTGTGTCCCTCTCACTGTGTGCGCGTGCGTGTGTGTCCCTCTCGCGGTGTGCACGTGCGTGTGTGTGTCCCTCTCACGGTGTGCGCGTCGTTTTTGCTGTGTGTGTGTGTGTGTGTGTGTGCCTCTCACGGTGTGCGCGCCGCTCTGGCTGTGTGTGTATGTGTCCCGCTCACGGAGTGCGCGTCGCTCTTGCTGTGTGTGTGTGTCCCTCTCACTGTGTGCGCGTCCATGTGTGCGTGTGTCCCTCTCACTGTGTGCGCGTCCGTGTGTGCGTGTGTCCCTCTCACTGTGTGCGCGTCGCTCTTGCTGTGTGTGTGTGTGTCCCTCTCACTGTGTGCGCGTCCGTGTGTGTGTGTGTCCCTCTCACTGTGTGCGCGTTGCTCTTGCTGTGTGTGTGTGTGTCCCTCTCACTGTGTGCGCGTCGCTCTTGCTGTGTGTGTGTGTGTCCCTCTCACTGTGTGCGCGTCCGTGTGTGTGTGTGTCCCTCTCACTGTGTGCGCGTTGCTCTTGCTGTGTGTGTGTGTGTCCCTCTCACTGTGTGCGTGTCGCTCTTGCTGTGTGTGTGTGTGTGCGTGTTCGTGTGTGCGTGTGTGTGTGCGTTCCTCTCACTGTGTGCGCATCCGTGTGTGTGTGTGTCCCTCTCACTGTGTGCGCGTCGCTCTTGCGGTGTGTGTGCGTGTCCCTCTCACTGTGTGTGCGTCCACGTGTGTGTGTTTGTGTGTGCATGTCCCTCTCACTGTGTGCGCGTCACTCTTGCTGTGTGTGTGTGTGTGTGTCCCTCTCACTGTGTGCGCGTCCGTGTGTGTCCCTCTCACTGTTTGTGCGTCCATGTGTGTGTGTCCCTCTCACTGTGTGTGTGTGTGTGTGTGTGTCCCTCTCACTGTGTGCGCGTCCGTGTGTGTGTGTGTGTCCCTCTCACTGTGTGCACGTCCGTGTGTGTGTGTCCCTCTCACTGTGTGCACGTCCGTGTGTGCGTGTCCCTCTCACTGTGTGCACGTCCGTGTGTGCGTGTCCCTGTCACTGTGTGCGCGTCCGTGTGTGCGTGTCCCTCTCACTGTGTGCGCATCCGTGTGTGCGTGTCCCTGTCACTGTGTGCGCGTCCGTGTGTGTGTCCCTCTCACTGTGTGCGCGCACATGTGTGTGCGTGTGTCCCTCTCACTGTGTGCGCGTCCGTGTGTGCCTGTGTCCCTCTCACCTTGTGCGCGTGTGTCCCTCTCACTGTGCGCGCGCCCGTGTGTGCGTGTGTCCCTCTCACTGTGCGCGCGTCCGTGTGTGCGTGTGTCCCTCTCACTGTGCGTGCGTCCGTGTGTGCGTGTGTCCCTCTCACTCTGTGCACGTGCGTGTGTCCCTCTCACTGTGTGCGCGTGCGTGTGTGTCCCTCTCGTGGTGTGCGTGCGCGTGTGTGTGTCCCTCTCAGGCTTTGCGCGTTGCTCTTGCTCTGTGTGTGTGCGTGTGTCCCTCTCACTGTGTGCGCGTCCATGTGTGCGTGTCCCCCTCACTGTGTGCACGTACGTGTGTCCCCCTCACTGTGTGCACGTACGTGTGTCCCCCTCACTGTGTGCACGTACGTGTGTCCCCCTCACTGTGTGCGCGTACGTGTGTCCCTCTCACTGTGTGCGCGTACGTGTGTCCCTCTCACTGTGTGCGTGTACGTGTGTCTCTCTCACTGTGTGCGCGTGCGTGTGTCCCTCTCACTGTGTGCGCGTCCGTGTGTGCGTGTGTGTCCCTCTCGCGGTGTGCGCGTCCGTGTGTGCGTGTGTGTGTGTCCCTCTCACGGTGTGCGCGTCCGTGTGTGTGTGTCCCTCTCACTGTGTGCGTCGCTCTTGCTGTGTGTGTGTGTGTGTGTGTGTGTCCCTCTCACTGTGTGCGCGTCCGTGTGTGCCTGTGTCCCTCTCACTGTGTGCGCGTCCGTGTGCCTGTGTCCCTCTCACCTTGTGCGCGTGTGTCCCTCTCACTGTGTGTGCGTCCGTGTGTACGTGTGTCCCTCTCACTGTGTGCGCGTCCGAGTGTGTGTCCCTCTCACTGTGTGCGTGTTCATGTGTGCGTGTGTGTGCGCGTTCCTCTCACTGTGTGCGCGTCCGTGTGTGTGCGTTTCCCTCTCACTGTGTGCGCGTCGCTCTTGCTGTGTGTGTGTGTGTCCCTCTCACTGTGCGCGTCGCTCTTGCTGTGTGTGTGTGTGTGTGTCCCTCTCACTGTGTGCGCGTCCGTGTGTGCCTGTGTCCCTCTCACTGTGTGTGCGTCCGTGTGTGCGTGTGTCCCTCACTGTGTGCGCGTCCGTGTGTGTGTCCCTCTCACTGTGTGCGCGTTCGTGTGCGTGCGTGTGTGTCCCTCTCACTGTGTGCGTGTCGCTCTTGCTGTGTGTGTGTGTGTCCCTCTCACTGTGTGCCCGTCCGTGTGTGTGTGTCCCTCTCACTGTGTGCGCGTCCGTGTGTGCCTGTGTCCCTCTCACTGTGTGTGCGTCCGTGTGTGCGTGTGTCCCTCACTGTGTGCGCGTCCGTGTGTGTGTCCCTCTCACTGTGTGCGCGTTCGTGTGCGTGCGTGTGTGTCCCTCTCACTGTGTGCGTGTCGCTCTTGCTGTGTGTGTGTGTGTCCCTCTCACTGTGTGCCCGTCCGTGTGTGTGTGTCCCTCTCACTGTGTGTGTGTGCGTGTGTGTATGTCCCTCTCACTGTGTGCGCGTCCGTGTGTGTCCCTCTCACTGTGTGCGCGTGCGTGTGTGTGTGTGTCCCTCTCACTGTGCGCGTCGCTCTTGCTGTGTGTGTGTGAGAGTGTCCCTCTCACTGTATGCGTGTCCGTGTGCGTGCGTTTCCCTGTCACTGTGTGCTCGTCCGTGTGTGCGTGTGTCCCTGTCACTGTGTGCGCGTCCGTGTGTCCCTCTCACTGTGTGCGCGTGCGTGTGTCCCTCTCACTGTGTGCACGTGCGTGTGTGTCCCTCTCGCGGTGTGCGCGTCCGTGTGTGCGTGTGTGTGTCCCGCTCACGGTGTGCGCGTCGCTCTTCCTGTGTGTGTGTGTGTGTGTGTGCCTCTCACGGTGTGCGCGCCGCTCTGGCTGTGTGTGTATGTGTCCCGCTCACGGAGTGCGCGTCGCTCTTGCTGTGTGTGTGTGTCCCTCTCACTGTGTGCGCATCCATGTGTGCGTGTGTCCCTCTCACTGTGTGCGCGTCCGTGTGTGCGTGTGTCCCTCTCACTGTGTGCGCGTCGCTCTTGCTGTGTGTGTGTGTGTGTCCCTCTCACTGTGTGCGCGTTGCTCTTGCTGTGTGTGTGTGTGTGTGTCCCTCTCCCTGTGTGCGTGTCGCTCTTGCTGTGTGTGTGTGTGTGCGCGTGTTCGTGTGTGCGTGTGTGTGTGCGTTCCTCTCACTGTGTGCGCGTCCGTGTGTGTGTGTTTGTGTGTGCGTGTCCCTCTCACTGTGTGCGCGTCACTCTTGCTGTGTGTGTGTGTGTGTGTCCCTCTCACTGTGTGCGCGTCCGTGTGTGTCCCTCTCACTGTTTGTGCGTCCGTGTGTGTGTGTGTCCCTCTCACTGTGTGTGTGTCCGTGTGTGTGTGTGTGTCCCTCTCACTGTGTGCACGTCCGTGTGTGTGTGTCCCTCTCACTGTGTGCACGTCCGTGTGTGCGTGTCCCTCTCACTGTGTGCACGTCCGTGTGTGCGTGTCCCTCTCACTGTGTGCGCGTCCGTGTGTGCGTGTCCCTGTCACTGTGTGCGCGTCCGTGTGTGTGTCCCTCTCACTGTGTGCGCGCACATGTGTGTGCGTGTGTCCCTCTCACTGTGTGCGCGTCCGTGTGTGCCTGTGTCCCTCTCACCTTGTGCGCGTGTGTCCCTCTCACTGTGCGCGCGTCCGTGTGTGTGTGTCCCCCTCTCACTGTGCGCGCGTCCATGTGTGCGTGTGGGCGTGTGTCCCTCTCACTGTGCGTGCGTCCGTGTGTGCGTGTGTCCCTCTCACTGTGTGCGCGTACGTGTGTCCCTCTCACTGTGTGCGCGTCCGTGTGTGCGTGTGTCCCTCTCACTGTGTGTGCGCCCGTGTGTCCCTCTCACTGATCGCATGTCCGTGTGTGCGGGTGTCCCTCTCACTGTGCGTGCGTCCGTGTGTGCGTGTGTCCCTCTCACTGTGTGCGCATACGTGTGTCCCTCTCACTGTGTGCGCGTACGTGTGTCCCTCTCACTGTGTGCGCGTCCGTGTGTGTGTGTGTCCCTCTCAATGTGCGCGCGTCCGTGTGTGCGTGTGTCCCTCTCACTGTGTGCGCGTCCGTGTGTGCGTGTGTCCCTCTCACTGTGCGCGCGTCCGTGTTTGTGTGTCTCCCTCTCAATGTGCGCGCGTCCGTGTGTGTGTGTGTCCCTCTCACTGTGCGTGCGTCCGTGTGTGCGTGTGTCCCTCTCACTGTGCGCGCGTCCGTGTGTGCGTGTGTCCCTCTCACTGTGTGCGCGTACGTGTGTCCCTCTCACTGTGTTCGCGTGTGTGTGTGTCCCTCTCACTGTGTGCGCGTACGTGTGTCCCTCTCACTGTGTGCGCGTACGTGTGTCCCTCTCACTGTGTGCGCGTGTGTGTGTCCCTCTCACTGTGTGCGCGTCCGTGTGTGTCCCTCTCACTGTGTGCTCGTCCGTGTGTGTGTGTGTCCCTCTCACTGTGTGCGCGTCCGTGTGTGCGTGTGTCCCTCTCACTGTGTGCGCGTCCGTGTGTGCGTGTGTCCCTCTCACTGTGTGCGCGTCCGTGTGTGTGAGTGTCCCTCTCACTGTATGCGTGTCCGTGTGTGTGTGTGTCCCTCTCACTGTGTGCGCGTCCATGTGTGTGCGTGTGTCCCTCTCACTGTGTGCGCGCGTTTCCCTCTCACTGTGTCCGCGTCCGTGTGTGCGTGTGTCCCTGTCACTGTGTGCTCGTCCGTGTGTGTGTGTCCCTCTCACTGTGTGCGCGTCCGTGTGTGCGTGTGTCCCTCTCACTGTGTGCGCGCCCGTGTGTGCGTGTGTCCCTCTCACGGTGCGCACGTCCGTGTGTTTGTCCCTTTCACTGTGTGCGCGTCGCTCTTGCTGTGTGTGTGTGTGTCCCTCTCACTGTGTGCGCGTCCGAGTGTGTGTCCCTCTCACTGTTCGCGATTTGGTGTGTGTGTGTGTCCCTCTCACTATGCGCGTCGCTCTTGCTGTGTGTGTGTGTCCCTCTCACTGTGTGCGCATCCGTGTGTGCGTGTGTCCCTCTCACTGTGTGCGCGTTCGTGTGTTTGTGTGTGTGTGTGTCCCTCTCACTGTGTGCGCCTCCCTGTGTGTGTGTGTGTGTGTGTCCCTCTCACTGTGTGCACGTCCGTGTGTGTGTCCCTCTCGCTGTGTGCACGTCCGTGTGTGTGTGTCCCTCTCACTGTGTGTGTGTGCGCGTGTGTGTGTGTCCCACTCACTGTGCGTGTCAGTGTGTGCGTGTGTCCCCCTCACTGTCTGCGCGTGCGTGTGTCCCTCTCAATGTGTGCGCGTCCATGTGTGCGTGTGTCCCTCTCACTGTGTGCGCGTCCGTGTGTGCATGTGTGTCCCTCTCATGGTGTGCGCGTGCGTGTGTGTGTGCGTGTGCCCCTCTCACTGTGTGCGCGTCCGTGTGTGCGTGTGTCCCTCTCACTGTGTGCGCGCCCGTGTGTCCCTCTCACTGTGCGCGCGTCCGTGTGTGCGTGTGTCCCTCTCACTGTGCGTGCGTCCGTGTGTGCGTGTGTCCCTCTCACTGTGTGCGCATCCGTGTGTCCCTCTCACTGTGTGCGCATCCATGTGTCCCTCTCACTGTGTGCGCGTGTGTGTGTCCCTCTCACTGTGTGCGCGTGCGTGTGTGTCCCTCTCGCGGTGTGCACGTGCGTGTGTGTGTCCCTCTCACGGTGTGCGCGTCGTTTTTGCTGTGTGTGTGTGTGTGTGTGCCTCTCACGGTGTGCGCGCCGCTCTGGCTGTGTGTGTATGTGTCCCGCTCACGGAGTGCGCGTCGCTCTTGCTGTGTGTGTGTGTCCCTCTCACTGTGTGCGCGTCCATGTGTGCGTGTGTCCCTCTCACTGTGTGCGCGTCCGTGTGTGCGTGTGTCCCTCTCACTGTGTGCGCGTCGCTCTTGCTGTGTGTGTGTGTGTCCCTCTCACTGTGTGCGCGTCCGTGTGTGTGTGTGTCCCTCTCACTGTGTGCGCGTTGCTCTTGCTGTGTGTGTGTGTGTCCCTCTCACTGTGTGCGCGTCGCTCTTGCTGTGTGTGTGTGTGTCCCTCTCACTGTGTGCGCGTCCGTGTGTGTGTGTGTCCCTCTCACTGTGCGCGTTGCTCTTGCTGTGTGTGTGTGTGTCCCTCTCACTGTGTGCGTGTCGCTCTTGCTGTGTGTGTGTGTGTGCGTGTTCGTGTGTGCGTGTGTGTGTGCGTTCCTCTCACTGTGTGCGCATCCGTGTGTGTGTGTGTCCCTCTCACTGTGTGCGCGTCGCTCTTGCGGTGTGTGTGTGTGTCCCTCTCACTGTGTGTGCGTCCACGTGTGTGTGTTTGTGTCTGCGTGTCCCTCTCACTGTGTGCGCGTCACTCTTGCTGTGTGTGTCCCTCTCACTGTGTGCGCGTCCGTGTGTGTCCCTCTCACTGTTTGTGCGTCCGTGTGTGTGTGTGTCCCTCTCACTGTGTGCGCGTCCGTGTGTGTGTGTGTCCCTCTCACTGTGTGCACGTCCGTGTGTGTGTGTCCCTCTCACTGTGTGCACGTCCGTGTGTGCGTGTCCCTCTCACTGTGTGCACGTCCGTGTGTGCGTGTCCCTCTCACTGTGTGCGCATCCGTGTGTGCGTGTCCCTGTCACTGTGTGCGCGTCCGTGTGTGTGTCCCTCTCACTGTGTGCGCGCACATGTGTGTGCGTGTGTCCCTCTCACTGTGTGCGCGTCCGTGTGTGCCTGTGTCCCTCTCACCTTGTGCGCGTGTGTCCCTCTCACTGTGCGCGCGCCCGTGTGTGTGTGTGTCCCTCTCACTGTGCGCGCGTCCGTGTGTGCGTGTGTCCCTCTCACTGTGCGTGCGTCCGTGTGTGCGTGTGTCCCTCTCACTGTGTGCGCGTCCGTGTGTCCCTCTCACTGTGTGCGCGTGCGTGTGTCCCTCTCACTGTGTTCGCGTGCGTGTGTGTCCCTCTCGTGGTGTGCGCGCGCGTGTGTGTGTCCCTCTCACGCTTTGCGCGTTGCTCTTGCTCTGTGTGTGTGCGTGTGTCCCTCTCACTGTGTGCGCGTCCATGTGTGCGTGTCCCCCTCACTGTGTGCACGTACGTGTGTCCCCCTCACTGTGTGCGCGTACGTGTGTCCCTCTCACTGTGTGCGCGTACGTGTGTCCCTCTCACTGTGTGCGTGTACGTGTGTCTCTCTCACTGTGTGCGCGTGCGTGTGTCCCTCTCACTGTGTGCGCGTGCGTGTGTGTCCCTCTCGTGGTGTGCGCGCGCGTGTGTGTGTCCCTCTCACGCTTTGCGCGTTGCTCTTGCTCTGTGTGTGTGCGTGTGTCCCTCTCACTGTGTGCGCGTCCATGTGTGCGTGTCCCCCTCACTGTGTGCACGTACGTGTGTCCCCCTCACTGTGTGCGCGTACGTGTGTCCCTCTCACTGTGTGCACGTACGTGTGTCCCTCTCACTGTGTGCGTGTACGTGTGTCTCTCTCACTGTGTGCGCGTGCGTGTGTCCCTCTCACTGTGTGCGCGTCCGTGTGTGCGTGTGTGTCCCTCTCGCGGTGTGCGCGTCCGTGTGTGCGTGTGTGTGTGTCCCTCTCACGGTGTGCGCGTCCGTGTGTGTGTGTCCCTCTCACTGTGTGCGTCGCTCTTGCTGTGTGTGTGTGTGTGTGTGTGTGTGTCCCTCTCACTGTGTGCGCGTCCGTGTGTGCCTGTGTCCCTCTCACTGTGTGCGCGTCCGTGTGTGTCCCTCTCACTGTGTGCGCGTGCGTGTGTGTGTGTGTCCCTCTCACTGTGCGCGTCGCTCTTGCTGTGTGTGTGTGTGAGTGTCCCTCTCACTGTATGCGTGTCCGTGTGTGCGTGTGTGTCCCTCTCGCGGTGTGCGCGTCCGTGTGTGCGTGTGTGTGTGTCCCTCTCACGGTGTGCGCGTCCGTGTGTGTGTGTCCCTCTCACTGTGTGCGTCGCTCTTGCTGTGTGTGTGTGTGTGTGTGTGTGTGTCCCTCTCACTGTGTGCGCGTCCGTGTGTGCCTGTGTCCCTGTCACTGTGTGCGCGTCCGTGTGTGTGTCCCTCTCACTGTGTGCGCGCACATGTGTGTGCGTGTGTCCCTCTCACTGTGTGCGCGTCCGTGTGTGCCTGTGTCCCTCTCACCTTGTGCGCGTGTGTCCCTCTCACTGTGCGCGCGCCCGTGTGTGTGTGTGTCCCTCTCACTGTGCGCGCGTCCGTGTGTGCGTGTGTCCCTCTCACTGTGTGCGCGTACGTGTGTCCCTCTCACTGTGTGCGCGTACGTGTGTCCCTCTCACTGTGTGCGCGTCCGTGTGTCCCTCTCACTGTGTGCGCGTCCGTGTGTGCGTGTGTCCCTCTCACTGTGTGCGCGCCCGTGTGTCCCTCTCACTGTGCGCGCTTCCGTGTGTGCGTGTGTCCCTCTCACTGTGCGTGCGTCCGTGTGTGCGTGTGTCCCTCTCACTGTGTGCGCGTACGTGTGACCCTCTCACTGTGTGCGCGTCGCTCTTGCGGTGTGTGTTCGTGTCCCTCTCACTGTGTGTGCGTCCGCGTGTGTGTGTTTGTGTGTGCGTGTCCCTCTCACTGTGTGCGCGTCACTCTTGCTGTGTGTGTGTGTGTGTCCCTCTCACTGTGTGCGCGTCCGTGTGTGTCCCTCTCACTGTTTGTGCATCCGTTTGTGTGTGTCCCTCTCACTGTGTGTGTGTGTGTCCCTCTCAATGTGCGCGCGCCCGTGTGTGCGTGTCCCACTCACTGTGTGCGCGTCCGTGTGTGCGTGTGTCCAATCACTGTGTGCGCGTCCGTGTGTGCGTGTGTCCCTCTCACTGTGTGCGCGTCCGTGTGTGTCCCTCTCACTGTTTGTGCATCCGTGTGTGTGTGTCCCTCTCACTGTGTGTGTGTGTGTGTCCCTCTCAATGTGCGCGCGTCCGTATGTGCGTGTCCCTCTCACTGTGTGTGTGCGTGTGTCCTCTCACTGTGTGCGCGTCCGTGTGTGCGTGTGTCCCTCTCACTGTGTGCGTGTCCCTCTCACTGTGTGCGTGTTTGTGTGTCCCACTCACTGTCGCTCTTGCTGTGTGTGTGTCCCTCTCACTGTGTGCGTGTCGCTCTTGCTGTGTGTGTGTGTGTGTGTGCGCGCGCGTGTCCCTCTCACTGTGTGCGCATCCGTGTGTGTGTATTTGTGTGTGCATGTCCCTCTCACTGTGTGCGCGTCCGTGTGTGTGTGTGTCCCTCTCACTGTGTGCGCGTCGCTCTTGCTATGTGTGTGTGTCCCTCTCACTGTGTTCGCGTCCGTGTGTGTGTCCCTCTCACTGTTTGCGCGTCCGTGTGTGTGTGTGTGTGTCCCTCTCACTGTGCGCGTCGCTCTTGCTGTGTGTGTGTGTGTGTGTGTGTGTGTGTGTGTGTGTGTGTGTGTCCCTTTCACAGTGTGCGCGTCCGTGTGCGTGTGTCCATCTCACTGTGTGCGTGTCGCTCTTGCTGTGTGTGTGTGTCCCTCTCGCTGTGTGTGTGTGTGTGTGTGTCCCTCTCACTGTGTGCGCGTCCGTGTGTGTCCCTCTCACTGTGTGCGCGTGCGTGTGTGTGTGTGTCCCTCTCACTGTGCGCGTCGCTCTTGCTGTGTGTGTGTGCGTGTGTGTCCCTCTCGCTGTGTGTGTTCGTGTGTGTGTCCCTCTCACTGTGTGTGCCTCCCTGTGTGTGTGTGTGTGTGTCCCTCTCACTGTGTGCACGTCCATGTGTGTGACCCTCTCGCTGAGTGCACGTCCGTGTGTGTGTCCCTCTCACTGCGTGTGTGTGTGTCCCACTCACTCTGCGTGTCAGTGTGTGCGTGTGTCCCTCTCAATGTGTGCGCGTGTGTTTGTGTCCCTCTCATGGTGTGCGCGTGCGTGTGTGTGTGCGTTTGCGCGTCCGTGTGTGCGTGTGTGTCCCTCTCACGGTGTGCGCGTCCGTGTGTGTGTCCCTCTCACGTTGTGCGCGTCGCTCTTGCTGTGTGTGTGTGTGTGCCTCTCACGGTGTGCGCGTCGCTCTTGCTGTGTGTGTGTGTGTCCCGCTCACGGTGTGCGCGTCGCTCTTGCTGTGTGTGTGTGTGTCCCTCTCACTGTGTGCGCGTCCATGTGTGCGTGTGTCCCTCTCACTGTGTGCGCGTCCGTGTGTGCGTGTGTCCCTCTCACTGTGTGCGCGTTGCTCTTGCTGTGTGTGTGTGTGTGTCCCTCTCACTGTGTGCGCGTTGCTCTTGCTGTGTGTGTGTGTGTGTCCCTCTCACTGTGTGCGTGTCGCTCTTGCTGTGTGTGTGTGTGTGTGTGCGTGTCCCTCTCACTGTGTGCGTGTTCCTCTCACTGTGTGCGCGTCCGTGTGTGTGTGTGTCGCTCTCACTGTGCGCGCGTCGCTCTTGCGGTGTGTGTGCGTCCGCGTGTGTGTGTTTGTGTGCGTTTCCCTCTCACTGTGTGCGCGTCACTCTTGCTGTGTGTGTGTGTGTGTCCCTCTCACTGTGTGTGTGTGTGTCCCTCTCACTGTGTGCGTCGCTCTTGCTCTGTGTGTGTGTGTGTGTGTGTGTGTCCCTCACACTGTGTGCGTGTCCGTGTGTGTGTGTGTGTCCCTCTCACTGTGTGCACGTCCGTGTGTGTGTGTCCCTCTCACTGTGTGCGCGTCCGTGTGTGCGTGTCCCTGTCACTGTGTGCGCGTCCGTGTGTGTGTCCCTCTCGCTGTGTGCACGTCCGTGTGTGTGTGTCCCTCTCACTGTGTGTGTGTGCGCGTGTGTGTGTGTCCCACTCACTGTGCGTGTCAGTGTGTGCGTGTGTCCCCCTCACTGTCTGCGCGTGCGTGTGTCCCTCTCAATGTGTGCGCGTCCATGTTTGCGTGTGTCCCTCTCACTGTGTGCGCGTCCATGTGTGCGTGTGTCCCTCTCACTGTGTGCGCGTCCGTGTGTGCATGTGTGTCCCTCTCATGGTGTGCGCGTGCGTGTGTGTGTGCGTGTGCCCCTCTCACTGTGTGCGCGTCCGTGTGTGCGTGTGTCCCTCTCGCTGTGCGCGCGTCCGTGTGTGCGTGTGTCCCTCTCACTGTGCGTGCGTCCGTGTGTGTGTGTGTGTGTCCCTCTCACTGTGTGCGCGTCCGTGTGTCCCTCTCACTGTGTGCGCGTCCGTGTGTCCCTCTCACTGTGTGCACGTGCGTGTGTGTCCCTCTCGCGGTGTGCGCGTCCGTGTGTGCGTGTGTGTGTCCCTCTCACGGTGTGCGCGTCGCTCTTGCTGTGTGTGTGTGTGTGTGTGTGCCTCTCACGGTGTGCGCGCCGCTCTGGCTGTGTGTGTATGTGTCCCGCTCACGGAGTGCGCGTCGCTCTTGCTGTGTGTGTGTGTCCCTCTCACTGTGTGCGCATCCATGTGTGCGTGTGTCCCTCTCACTGTGTGCGCGTCCGTGTGTGCGTGTGTCCCTCTCACTGTGTGCGCGTCGCTCTTGCTGTGTGTGTGTGTGTCCCTCTCACTGTGTGCGCGTTGCTCTTGCTGTGTGTGTGTGTGTCCCTCTCACTGCGTGCGTGTCGCTCTTGCTGTGTGTGTGTGTGTGCGTGTTCGTGTGTGTGTGCGTTCCTCTCACTGTGTGCGCGTCCGTGTGTGTGTGTGTCCCTCTCACTGTGTGCGCGTCGCTCTTGCGGTGTGTGTGCGTCCGCGTGTGTGTGTTTGTGTCTGCGTGTCCCTCTCACTGTGTGCGCGTCACTCTTGCTATGTGTGTGTGTGTGTGTCCCTCTCACTGTGTGCGCGTCCGTGTGTGTCCCTCTCACTGTTTGTGCGTCCGTGTGTGTGTGTCCCTCTCACTGTGTGCACGTCCGTGTGTGTGTGTCCCTCTCACTGTGTGCACGTCCGTGTGTGTGTGTCCCTCTCACTGTGTGCACGTCCGTGTGTGCGTGTCCCTCTCACTGTGTGCGCGTCCGTGTGTGCGTGTCCCTCTCACTTTGTGCGCGTCCGTGTGTGCGTGTCCCTGTCACTGTGTGCGCGTCCGTGTGTGTGTCCCTCTCACTGTGTGCGCGCACATGTGTGTGCGTGTGTCCCTCTCACTGTGTGCGCGTCCGTGTGTGCCTGTGTCCCTCTCACCTTGTGCGTGTGTGTCCCTCTCACTGTGCGCGCGTCCGTGTGTGTGTGTCCCTCTCGCTGTGCGCGCGTCCGTGTGTGCGTGTGTCCCTCTCACTGTGCGTGCGTCCGTGTGTGCGTGTGTCCCTCTCACTGTGTGCGCGTACGTGTGTCCCTCTCACTGTGTGCGCGTACGTGTGTCCCTCTCACTGTGTGCGCGTACGTGTGTCCCTCTCACTGTGTGCGCGTACGTGTGTCCCTCTCACTGTGTGCGCGTCCGTGTGTCCCTCTCACTGTGTGCGCGTCCGTGTGTCCCTCTCACTGTGTGCGCGTCCGTGTGTCCCTCTCACTGTGTGCGCGTGCGTGTGTCCCTCTCACTGTGTGCGCGTGCGTGTGTGTCCCTCTCGTGGTGTGCGCGCGCGTGTGTGTGTCCCTCTCACGCTTTGCGCGTTGCTCTTGCTCTGTGTGTGTGCGTGTGTCCCTCTCACTGTGTGCGCGTCCATGTGTGCGTGTCCCTCTCACTGTGTGCGCGTACGTGTGTCCATCTCACTGTGTGCGCGTACGTGTGTCCCTCTCACTGTGTGCGCGTACGTGTGTCCCTCTCACTGTGTGCGCGTACGTGTGTCCCTCTCACTGTGCGCGTGCGTGTGTCCCTCTCACTGTGTGCGCGTCCGTGTGTGCGTGTGTGTCCCTCTCGCGGTGTGCGCGTCCGTGTGTGCGTGTGTGTGTGTGTCCCTCTCACTGTGTGCGCGTCCGTGTGTGTGTGTCCCTCTCACTGTGTGCGTCGCTCTTGCTGTGTGTGTGTGTGTGCGTGTGTCCCTCTCACTGTGTGCGCGTCCGTGTGTGTGCGTGTGTCCCTCTCACTGTGTGCGCGTCCGTGTGTGCCTGTGTCCCTCTCACTGTGTGCGCGTCCGTGTGCCTGTGTCCCTCTCACCTTGTGCGCGTGTGTCCCTCTCACTGTGTGCGCGTGCGTGTGTCCCTCTCACTGTGTGCGCGTCCGTGTGTGCGTGTGTCCCTCTCACTGTGTGCGCGCCCGTGTGTCCCTCTCACTGTGCGCGCTTCCGTGTGTGCGTGTGTCCCTCTCACTGTGCGTGCGTCCGTGTGTGCGTGTGTCCCTCTCACTGTGTGCGCGTACGTGTGACCCTCTCACTGTGTGCGCGTCGCTCTTGCGGTGTGTGTGCGTGTCCCTCTCACTGTGTGTGCGTCCGCGTGTATGTGTTTGTGTGTGCGTGTCCCTCTCACTGTGTGCGCGTCACTCTTGCTGTGTGTGTCCCTCTCACTGTTTGTGCGTCCGTGTGTGTGTGTCCCTCTCACTGTGTGTGTGTGTGTCCCTCTCAATGTGCGCGCGTCCGTGTGTGCTTGTCCCTCTCACTGTGTGCGCGTCCGTGTGTGTGTGTGTCCTCTCACTGTGTGCGCATCCGTGTGTGCGTGTGTCCCTCTCACTGTGTGCGCGCGTGTGTGTGTCCCTCTCACGCTGTGCGCGTCCATGTGTGTTCGTGTGTCCCTCTCACTGTGTGCGCGTCCGTGTGTGCCTGTGTCCCTCTCACCTTGTGCGCGTCCGTGTGTGTGTCCCTCTCACTGTGTGCGCGTCCGTGTGTGTGTCCCTCTCACTGTGTGCGCGTCCGTGTGTGCGTGTGTCCTCTCACTGTGTGCGCGTCCGTGTGTGCGTGTGTCCCTCTCACTGTGTGGGCGCCCGTGTGTCCCTCTCACTGTGCGTGCGTCCGTGTGTGTGTGTGTCCCTCTCACTGTGCGTGCGTCTGTGTGTGCGTGTGTCCCTCTCACTGTGTGCGCGTACGTGTGTTCCTCTCACTGTGTGCGCGTCCGTGTGTGCGTGTGTCCCTCTCACTCTGTGTGTGTGCGTGTGTCCCTCTCACTGTGTGCGCGTACGTGTGTTCCTCTCACTGTGTGTGCGTCCGTGTGTCCCTCTCACTGTGTGCGCGTGCGTGTGTGTGTGTGTCCCTCTCAATGTGCGCGCGTCCGTGTGTGCGTGTCCCTCTCACTGTGTGCGCGTCCGTGTGTGTGTGTGTCCTCTCACTGTGTGCGCGTCCGTCCCTCTCACTGTGTGCGCGCCCGTGTGTCCCTCTCACTGTGCGCGCGTCCGTGTGTGCGTGTGTCCCTCTCACTGTGCGTGCGTCCGTGTGTGCGTGTGTCCCTCTCACTGTGTGCGCGTCCGTGTGTCCCTCTCACTGTGTGCGCGTGTCCCTCTCACTGTGTGCGCGCGTGTGTGTGTCCCTCTCATGCTGTGCGCGTCGCTCTTACTGTGTGTGTGTGCGTGTGTCCCTCTCACTGTGTGCGCGTCCATGTGTGCGTGTGTCCCTCACACTGTGCGCGCGTCCGTGTGTGCGTGTGTCCCTCTCACTGTGTGCACGTACGTGTGTCCCTCTCACTGTGTGCGCGTGCGTGTGTCCCTCTCACTGTGTGCGCGTGCGTGTGTCCCTCTCACTGTGTGCGCGTGCGTGTGACCCTCTCACTGTGTGCCCGTGCGTGTGTGTCCCTCTCGCGGTGTGTGCGTGTGTGTGTGTGTCCCTCTCACGGTGTGCGTATCGCTCTTGCTGTGTGCACGTCCGTGTGTGCGTGTGTCCCTCTCACTGTGTGCGCGTCCGTGTGTGCCTGTGTCCCTCTCACTGTGTGCGCGTCCATGTGTGTGTTTCCCTCTCACTGTGTGCACGTCCGTGTGTGTGTGTGCGTGTCCCTCTCACTGTGTGCGCGTCCGTGTGTGCGTGTCCGTGTGTGCGTGTGTCCCTCTTACTGTGTGCGTGTCGCTCTTGCTGTGTGTGTGTCCCTCTCACTGTGTGCGCATGTGTGTGTGTGTGTGTCCCTCTCACTGTGTGCGCGTGCGTGTGTGTGTCCCTCTCACTGTGCGCGTCGCTCTTGCTGTGTGTGTGTGTGTGTGTGTGTGTGTGCATCGCTCTTACTGTGTGCCTGTGTCCCTCTCACTGTGTGTGCGTCCGTGTGTGCGTGTGTCCCTCTCACTGTGTGCGCATCCGTGTGTGTGTCCCTCTCACTGTGTGCGCGTCCGTGTGTGTGCGTGTGTCCCTCTCACTGTGTGCGCGTCCGTGTGGGCGTGTGTCCCTCTCACTGTGTGCGCATCCGTGTGTCCCTCTCACTGTGTGCACGTCCGTGTGTGTGTCCCTCTCACTGTGTGCGCGTGCGTGTGTCGCTCTCACTGTGTGCGCGTCCGTGTGTGCGTGTGTCCTCTCACTGTGCGCGCGTCCGTGTGTGTGTGTCCCTCATTGTGTGCGCGTCGCTCTTGCTGTGTGTGTGTGTGTGTCCCTCTCACTGTGTGCGCGTCCGTGTGTGCGTCCCTCTCACTGTTTGCGCGTCGGTGTGTGTGTGTGTCCCTCTCACTGTGCGCGTCGCTCTTGCTGTGTGTGTGTGTGTCCCTCTCACTGTGTGCGCATCCGTGTGTGTCCCTCTCACTGTGTGCACGTCCGTGTGTGTCCCTCTCACTGTGTGCGCATCCGTGTGTGTGTGTGTCCCTCTCACTGTGTGCGTGTGCGTGTGTCCCTCTCACTGTGTGCGTGTCCGTGTGTGCGTGTGTCCCTCTCACTGTGTGCGCGTCCGTGTGTGCGGGTGTGCCTCTCACTGTGTGCGCGTCCGTGTGTGCGTGTGTCCCTCTCACTGTGCGCGCGTCTGTGTGTGCGATTGTGCGTGTGTCCCTCTCACTGTGCGCGCGTCTGTGTGTGCGTGTGTCCCTCTCACTGTGTGCGCCTGCGTGTGTCCCTCTCACTGTGTGCGCGTGCGTGTGTCCCTCTCACTGTGTGCGCGTGCGTGTGTCCCTCTCACTGTGTGCGCGTGCGTGTGTCCCTCTCACGGTGTGCGCGTCCGTGTGTGCGTGTGTGTCCCTCTCACGGTGTGCGCGTCCGTGTGTGCGTGTGTCCCTCTCACTGTGTGCGCGTCCGTGTGGGCGTGTGTCCCTCTCACTCTGTGCGCGCCCGTGTGTCCCTCTCACTGTGCGCGCGTCCGTGTGTGTGTGTGTCCCTCTCACTGTGCGCGCGTCTGTGTGTGCGTGTGTCCCTCTCAATGTGTGCGCGTGCGTGTGTGCGTGAGTCCCTCTCACTGTTCGTGCGTCCGTGTGTGCGCGTGCGTGTGTCCCTCTCACTGTGTGCGCGTGCGTGTGTCCCTCTCACAGTGTGCGCGTGCGTGTGTCCCTCTCACTGTGTGCGCGTGCGTGTGTCCTTCTCACTGTGTGCGTGTCCGTGTGTGCGTGTGTCCCTCTCACTGTGGGCGCGTCCGTGTGTGCGGGTGTGCCTCTCACTGTGCGTGCGTCCGTGTGTGCGTGTGTCCCTCTCACTGTGCGCGCGTCTGTGTGTGCGATTGTGCGTGTGTCCCTCTCAATGTGCACGCGTCCATGTGTGTGTGTGTCCCTCTAACTGTGCGCGCGTCTGTGTGTGCGTGTGTCCCTCTCACTGTGTGCGCCTGCGTGTGTCCCTCTCACTGTGTGCGCCTGCGTGTGTCCCTCTCACTGTGTGCGCGTGCGTGTGTCCCTCTCACTGTGTGCGCGTGCGTGTGTCCCTCTCACTGTGTGCGCGTCCGTGTGTGCGTGTGTGTCCCTCTCACGGTGTGCGTGTCCGTGTGTGTGTGTGTCCCTCTCACTGTGTGCGCGTCCGTGTGTGCGTGTGTCCCTCTCACTGTGTGCGCGTCCGTGTGGGCGTGTGTCCCTCTCACTCTGTGCGCGCCCGTGTGTCCCTCTCACTGTGCGCGTGTCCGTGTGTCCCTCTCACTGTGTGCGCGTCCGTGTGTCCCTCTCACTGTGTGCACGTCCGTGTGTGTGTCCCTCTCACTGTGTGCGCGTGCGTGTGTCCCTCTCACTGTGTGCGCGTCCGTGTGTGCGTGTGTCCTCTCACTGTGCGCGCGTCCGTGTGTGTGTGTCCCTCATTGTGTGCGCGTCGCTCTTGCTGTGTGTGTGTGTGTGTCCCTCTCACTGTGTGCGCGTCCGTGTGTGCGTCCCTCTCACTGTTTGCGCGTCGGTGTGTGTGTGTGTCCCTCTCACTGTGCGCGTCGCTCTTGCTGTGTGTGTGTGTGTCCCTCTCACTGTGTGCGCATCCGTGTGTGTCCCTCTCACTGTGTGCACGTCCGTGTGTGTCCCTCTCACTGTGTGCGCATCCGTGTGTGTGTGTGTCCCTCTCACTGTGTGCGTGTGCGTGTGTCCCTCTCACTGTGTGCGTGTCCGTGTGTGCGTGTGTCCCTCTCACTGTGTGCGCGTCCGTGTGTGCGGGTGTGCCTCTCACTGTGTGCGCGTCCGTGTGTGCGTGTGTCCCTCTCACTGTGCGCGCGTCTGTGTGTGCGATTGTGCGTGTGTCCCTCTCACTGTGCGCGCGTCTGTGTGTGCGTGTGTCCCTCTCACTGTGTGCGCCTGCGTGTGTCCCTCTCACTGTGTGCGCGTGCGTGTGTCCCTCTCACTGTGTGCGCGTGCGTGTGTCCCTCTCACTGTGTGCGCGTGCGTGTGTCCCTCTCACGGTGTGCGCGTCCGTGTGTGCGTGTGTGTCCCTCTCACGGTGTGCGCGTCCGTGTGTGCGTGTGTCCCTCTCACTGTGTGCGCGTCCGTGTGGGCGTGTGTCCCTCTCACTCTGTGCGCGCCCGTGTGTCCCTCTCACTGTGCGCGCGTCCGTGTGTGTGTGTGTCCCTCTCACTGTGCGCGCGTCTGTGTGTGCGTGTGTCCCTCTCAATGTGTGCGCGTGCGTGTGTGCGTGAGTCCCTCTCACTGTTCGTGCGTCCGTGTGTGCGCGTGCGTGTGTCCCTCTCACTGTGTGCGCGTGCGTGTGTCCCTCTCACAGTGTGCGCGTGCGTGTGTCCCTCTCACTGTGTGCGCGTGCGTGTGTCCCTCTCACTGTGTGCGCATGCGTGTGTGTCCCTCTCGCGGTGTGTGTGTGTGTGTCCCTCTCACGGTGTGCGCATCGCTCTTGCTGTGTGCGCGTCCGTGTGTGCGTGTGTCCCTCTAACTGTGTGCCCGTCCGTGTGTGCGTGTGTCGTTCTCACTGTGCGCGCGTCCGTGTGTCCCTCTCACTGTGTGCGCGTACGTGTGTCCCTCTCACTGTGTGCGCGTCCGTGTTTCCCTCTCACTGTGTGCACGTGCGTGTGTCCCTCTCACTGTGTGCGCATGCGTGTGTGTCCCTCTCGCGGTGTGCGCGTGTGTGTGTGTCCCTCTCACGGTGTGCGCGTCGCTCTTGCTGTGTGCGTGTCCGTGTGTGCGTGTGTCCCTCTCACTGTGTGCGCGTCCGTGTGTGTGTGTGTCCCCCTCTCACTGTGTGCGCGTCTGTGTGTGCGTGTGTCCCTCTCACTGTGTGCGCGTGCGTGTGACCCTCTCACTGTGTGCGCGTGCGTGTGTGTCCCTCTCGCGCTGTGCGCGTCCGTGTGTGCGTGTGTGTCCCTCTCACGGTGTGCGCGTCGCTCTTGCTGTGAGCGCGTCCGTGTGTGTGTGTGTCCCTCTCACTGTGTGCGTGTCCGTGTGTGCGTGTGTCCCTCTCACTGTGTGCGCGACGCTCTTGCTGTGTGTGTGTGTGTCCCTCTCACTGTGTGCGCATGTGTGTGTGTATGTGTGTGTCCCTCTCACTGTGTGCGCGTCCGTGTGTGGGTGTGTGTCCCTAAAACTGTGTGCGCGTCCATGTGTGTGTGTTCCTCTCACCGTGTGCGCGTCCGTGTGTGCATGTGTCCCTCTCACTGTGTGCGAGTTCGTGTGTGCGTGTCCCTCTCACTGTGTGCGTGTTTGTGTGTGTCCCTCTTACTGGTTGCGCATCGCTCTTGCTGTGTGTGTGTGTCCCTCTCACTGTGTGCGTGTCGCTCTTGCTGTGTGTGTGTATGTGTGTTTGTGTGTGCGTGTCCCTCTCACTGTGTGCGCGTCCGTGTGTGTGTGTCCCTCTCACTCTGTGCGCGTCCGTGTGTGTGTCCCTCTCACTGTTTGCGCGTCCGTGTGTGTGTGTGTCCCTCTCACTGTGCGCGTCGCTCTTGCTGTGTGTGTGTGTGTGTGTGTGTCCCTCTCACAGTGTGCGCGTGCGTGTGTGTGTGTGTGTGTGTCCCTCTCACTGTGTGCGCGTCACTCTTGCTGTGTGTGTGTGTGTCCCTCTCACTGTGTGCGCGTCCGTGTGTGTGTGTCCCTCTCACTGTGTGTGTGTGCGTGTGTGTGTGTCCCTCTCACTATGTGCGCGTCCATGTGTCCCTCTCACTGTGTGCGCGTCCGTGTGTGCCTGTGTCCCTCTCACTGTGTGTGCGTCCGTGTGTGCGTGTGTCCCTCTCACTGTGTGCGCGCGTGTCCCTCTCACTGTGTGCGCGTCCGTGTGTCCCTCTCACTGTGTGCATGTCCGTGTGTGTGTGTGTCCCTCTCACTGTGTGCGCGTCCGTGTGTGTGCGTGTCCCTCTCACTGTATGCGCGTCCGTGTGTGTGCATGTGTCCCTCTCACTGTGTGCGCGTCCGTGTGTGCGTGTGTCCCTCTCACTGTGTGCGCGTCCGTGTGTCCCTCTCACTGTGTGCACGTCCGTGTGTGTGTGTGTGTCCCTCTCACTGTGTGCGCGTGCGTGTGTCCCTCTCACTGTGCGCGCGTCCGTGTATGTGTGTCCCTTTCACTTTGTGCGCGTCGCTCTTGCTGTGTGTGTGTGTCCCTCTCACTGTGTGCACGTCCGTGTGTGTGCGTGTGTCCCTCTCACTGTGTGCGCATCCGTGTGTGTGCGTGTCCCTCTCACTGTATGCGCGTCCGTGTGTGTGCGTGTGTCCCTCTCACTGTGTGCGCGCGTGTCCCTCTCACTTTGTGCGCGTCCGTGTGTGCGTGTGTCCCTCTCACTGTGTGCGCGTCCGTGTGTCCCTCTCACTGTGTGCGCGTGCGTGTGTCCCTCTCACTCTGAGCGCGTCCGTGTGTGCGTGTGTCCTCTCACTGTGTGCGCGTCCGTGTGTGCTTGTGTCCCTCTCACTGTGTGTTCGCCCGTGTGTGCGTGTGTCCCTCTCACTGTGCACGAGTCCGTGTATGTGTGTCCCTCTCACTGTGTGCGCGTGCGTGTGACCCTCTCACTGTGTGCGCGTCCGTGTGTGCGTGTGTGTGCGCGTCCGTGTGTGTGTCCCTCTCACTGTTCGCGATTCGGTGTGTGTGTGTGTCCCTCTCACTGTGCGCGTCGCTCTTGCTGTGTGTGTGTGTGTGCGTGTGTCCCTCTCACTGTGTGCGCGTTTGTGTGTGTGTGTGTGTGTGTGTGTGTCCCTCTCACTGTGCGCGTCCCTGTGTGTGTGTGTCCCTCTCACTGTGTGCACGTCTGTGTGTGTGTGTGTGTGTGTCCCTCTCACTGTGTGGCGCATCCGTGTGTGTGTGTGTGTCCCTCTCACTGTGTGCGCGTCCGTGTGTGCGTGTGTCCCTCTCACTGTGTGCGCGTACGTGTGTCCCTCTCACTGTGTGTGCGTACGTGTGTCCCTCTCACTGTGTGCGCGTGCGTGTGTCCCTCTCACTGTGTGCGCGTGCGTGACCCTCTCACTGTGTGCGCGTCCGTGTGTGCGTGTGTGTCCCTCTCACTGTGCGCGCGTCCGTGTGTGTGTCCCTCTCACTGTGTGCGCGTCCGTGTGTGTGTCCCTCTCACTGTGTGCGCGTCCGTATGTGTGTGTCCCTCTCACTGTGTGCGCGTCCATGTGTGCGTGTCCCTCTCACTGTGTGCGCGTCCGTGTGTGTGTCCCTCTCACTGTGTGCGCGTCCATGTGTGTGCGTTTGTCCCTCTCACTGTGTGCGCGTCCGTGTGTGCCTGTGTCCCTCTCATTGTGTGCGCGTCCGTGTGTGCGTGTGTCCCTCTCACTGTGTGTGCCTCCGTGTGTGCGTGTGTTCCTCTCACTGTGTGCGTGTGTTCCTCTCACTGTGTGCGTGTGTCCCTCTCACTGTGTGCGCGTCCGTGTGTCCCTCTCACTGTGTGCGCGTGCTTGTGACCCTCTCACTGTGTGCGTGTGCGTCCCTCTCACGGTGTGCGCGTGTGTGTGTGTGTCCCTCTCACGGTGTGCGCGTTCATGTGCGTGCGTGCGTGTGTGTCCCTCTCACTGTGTGCGCGTCGCTCTTGCTATGTGTGTGTGTGTCCCTCTCTCTGTGTGCGCGTCCGTGTGTGCGTGTGTGTGTGTGTCCCTCTTACTGTGTGCGCGTCGCACTTGCTGCGTGTGTGTGTGTGTGTGTGCGTGTCCCTCTCACTGTGTACACGTCAGTGTGTGTGTGTCCCTCTCACTGTGTGCGCATCGCTCTTGCTGTGTGTGTGTCCCCCTCACTGTGCGCGCGTCAGTGTGCGTGTGTCCCTCTCACTGTGTGCGCGTGCGTGTGTCCCTCTCACTGTGTGCGCGTTCGTGTGCGTGCTTGTGTGTCCCTCTCACTGTGTGCGCGTCGCTCTTGCTGTGTGTGTGTGTCCCTCTCACTGTGTGCGTGTGTCCCTCTCACTGTGTGCGTGTGTCCCTCTCACTGTGTGCGCGTTCGTGTGTGCGTGTGTCCCTCTCACTGTGTGTGGTGTGTGTGTGTGTCCCTCTTACTGTGTGCGCGTCGCTCTTGCTGTGTGTGTGTGTCGCTCTTGCGTGTGTGTGTGTGTGTCCCTCTCATTGTGTGCGTCTCCGTGTGTGTGTTTGTGTGTGCGTGTCCGTGTGTGTGTGTGTCCCTCTCACTGTGTGCGCGTCGCTCTTGCTGTGTATGTGTGTGTCCCTCTCACTGTGTGTGCGCGTGTGTGTGTGTCCCTCTCATTGTGTGCGCGTCCGTTTGTGCGTGTGTGTGTGTCCCTCTCACATTGCGCTCGTCCGTGTGTGCGTGTGTTTGTCCCTCTCACTGTGTGCGCGTGCGTGTGCGTGTGTCCCTCTCACTGTGTGCGTGTGCGCGTGTGTGTGTCCCTCTCACTGTGTGCACGTCCGTGTGTGCATGTGTCCCTATCACTGTGTGCGCGTGCGTGTGTCCCTCTCACTGAGTGCGCCTCCGTGTGTGCATGTGTCCCTATCACTGTGTGCGCGTCCGTGTGTGCGTGTGTCCCTCTCACTGTGTGCGCGTCCGTGTGTGCGTGTGTCCCTCTCACTGTGTGCGCGTCCGTGTGTGCGTGTGTCCCTCTCACTGTGTGCGCGTCCGTGTGTGTGCGTGTGTCCCTCTCACTGTGTGCGCGTCCGTGTGTGTGTGTGTGTCCCCCTCACTGTGTGCGTGTCCTTGTGTGCGCGTGCCTGTGTCTCTCTCACTGTGTGCGCGTCCGTGTGTGTGTGTCCCTCTCACTGTGTGCGCGTCTGTGTGTGTGTGTCCCTCTCACTGTGTGCACGTCCGTGTGTGTGTGTGTCCCTACACTCGCGCTGTGTGTGTGTGTGTGTGTCCCTACCCTCGCGCTGTGTGTGTGTGTGTATGTGTGTCCCTCCCTAGCGCTGTGTGTGTGTGTGTGTCCCTCCCTCGCGCTGTGTGTGTGTGTGTGTGTCCCTCGCGCTGTGTGTGTGTGTCCCTCCCTCGCGTGTGTGTGTCCCTCCCTCGCTGTGTGTGTGTGTGTATGTCTGTGCGTCTATCCCTCGCTGTGTGTGTGTGTGTGTGTGTGTGTCTGTGCGTCCCTCCCTCGCTGTGTGTGTGTGTGTCCCTCCCTCGCTGTGTGTGTCCCTACCGTCACGCTGTGTGTGTGGTTGTGTCCCTACCCTCGCACTGTGTGTGTGTGTGTGTGTGTGTGTGTGTGTGTGTGTGTGTGTGTGTATGTGTTCCTCCCTCGCGCTGTGTGTGTGTGTGTGTGTCCATCCCTCACGCTGTGTGTGTGTATGTGTCTCCCTCCCTCGCGCTGTGTGTGTGTATGTGTGTCCCTCCCTTGCGCTGTGTGTGTGTGTGTCCCTCCCTCGCGCTGTGTGTGTGTGTTTCCCTCCCTCCCTGCGTGTATGTGTCCCTCCCTCGCTGTGAGTGTTTGTGTGTGTGTCCCTCCATCGATGTGTGTGTGTGTCCCTCCATTGCTCTGTGTGTGTGTTCCTCCCTCGCGCTGTGTGTGTGTCCCTACCCTCGCGCTGTGTGTGTGTCCCTACCCTCGCGCTGTTTGTGTGTGCCCCGACCCTCGCGCAGTGTGTGTGTCTGTCCCGGCCCTCGCGCTGTGTGCTTGTGTGTGTGTGTGTGTGTGTCCTGACCCTCGCGCTGTGTGCGTGTGTGTCCCGACCCTCGCACTGTGTGTGTGTGTCCCTACCCTTGCGCTGTGTGCATGTGTGTGTGTCCCTACCCTCGCGCTGTGTGCGTGTGTGTGTCCTGACCCTCGCGCTGTGTGTGTGTGTCCTGACCCTCGCGCTGTGTGTGTGTGTGTCCCTACCCTCGCGCTGTGTGTGTGTGTGTCCTGACCCTCGCGCTGTGTGTGTGTCCCTACCCTCGTGCTGTGTGTGTGTCCCTACCCTCGCGCACTATGTGTTTGTGTGTGCGTCCCGATCCTCACGCTGTGTGTGT